>NC_133721.1:4265274-4630274 GCF_048934315.1 Petromyzon marinus | reverse complement strand
ACCAGAACTGTGAGGGGCCACCAGAACTGTGAGGGGCCACCAGAACTGTGTGGGGCCACCAGAACTGTGTGGGGCCACCAGAACTGTGAGGGGCCACCAGAACTGTGTGGGGCCACCAGAACTGTGAGGGGCCACCAGAACTGTGAGGGGCCACCAGAACTGTGTGGGGCCACCAGAACTGTGAGGGGCCACCAGAACTGTCAGGGGCCACCAGAACTGTGTGGGGCCACCAGAACTGTGAGGGGCCACCAGAACTGTGTGGGGCCACCATAACTGTGAGGGGCCACCAGAACTGTGAGGGGCCACCAGAACTGTGAGGGGCCACCAGAACTGTGAGGGGCCACCAGAACTGTGTGGGGCCACCAGAACTGTGAGGGGCCACCAGAACTGTGAGGGGCCACCAGAACTGTGAGGGGCCACCAGAACTGTGAGGGGCCACCAGAACTGTGTGGGGCCACCAGAACTGTGTGGGCCCACCAGAACTGTGAGGGCCCACCAGAACTGTGAGGGGCCACCAGAACTGTGTGGGCCCACCAGAACTGTGAGGGCCCACCAGAACTGTGTGGGACCACCAGAACTGTGTGGGGCCACCAGAACTGTGAGGGGCCACCAGAACTGTGTGGGGCCACGCAGCAGCGGTGAACCCGCTGGGGTCACGGTGGAAGATTCTCTCTCGATGATTCTCTCTCGATGATTCTCTCTCGATGATTCTCTATCGACGATTCTCTCTCGATGATTCTCTATCGACGATTCTCTCTCGATGATTCTCTATCGACGATTCTCTCTCGATGATTCTCCCTCGATGATTCTCGATCATTCTCTATCGATGATTCTCTCTCGACGATTATCTATCGATGATTCTCTCTCAATGATTCTCTCTTGATGATTCTCTCTCGATGATTCTCTCTTGATGATTCTCTATCGACGATTCTCTCTCGATGATTCTCTATCGACGATTCTCTCTCGATGATTCTCTATCGATGAATCTCTCTCGATGATTCTCTCTCGATGATTCTCGATTATTCTCTATCGATTATTCTCTCTCGACGATTCTCTATCGATGATTCTCTATCGATGATTCTCTCTCGATGATTCTCCCTCGATGATTCTCGATTATTCTCTATCGATTATTCTCTCTCGATGATTCTCTATCGATGATTCTCTATCGACGATTCTCTATCGATGATTCTCTCTCAATGATTCTCTTTCGATTATTCTCCTTCGATGATTCTCTCTGGATTATTCTCTATCGATGATTCTCTCTCGACGATTCTCTATCGATGATTCTCTCTCGATGATTCTTTATCAATGATTCTCTCTCGACGATTCTCTATTGATGATTCTCTCTCGATGATTCTCTATCGATGATTCTCTCTCAATGATTCTCTCTCGACGATTCTCTCTCGATGATTCTCTATTGATGAGTCTCTCTCGATGATTCTCTCTCGACAATTCTCTCTCGACGATTCTCTCTCGATGATTCTCTATCGATGATTCTCTATCGACGATTCTCTCTCGATAATTCTCTCTCGATTATTCTCTCTCGATTATTCTCCCTCGATGATTCTCTCTCGATGATTCTCTATCGATGATTCTCTATCGATGATTCTCTCTCGATGATTCTCTCTCGATGATTTTCTCTCGATTATTCTCCCTCGATGATTCTCTCTCGATGATTCCCTCTCGATGATTCTCTCTCGATGATTCCCTCTCGATGATTCTCTCTCGATTATTCTCTCTCGACGATTCTCTATTTATGATTCTCTATCGATGATTCTCTATCGATAATTCTCTCTCGATGATTCTCTCTCAACGATTCTTTCTCAACGATTCTCTCTCGATGATTCTCTCTCGATGATTCTCTCTCGATGATTCTCTATCGACGATTCTCTCTCGATGATTCTCTATCGACGATTCTCTCTCGATGATTCTCTATCGACGATTCTCTCTCGATGATTCTCCCTCGATGATTCTCGATCATTCTCTATCGATGATTCTCTCTCGACGATTATCTATCGATGATTCTCTCAACGATTCTCTCTCGATGATTCTCTCTCGATGATTCTCTCTCGATTATTCTCTCTCGATGATTCTCTCTCGACGATTCTCTCGATGATTCTCTCTCGACGATTCTCTCTTGATGATTCTCTCTCGATGATTCTCTATCGATGATTCTCTATCGATGATTCTCTATCGATGATTCTCTCAACGATTCTCTATCGATGACTCTCTATCGATGATTCTCTCAACGATTCTCTATCGATGATTCTCTATCGATGATTCTCTATCGATGATTCTCTATCGATGATTCTCTCAACGATTCTCTATCGATGACTCTCTATCGATGATTCTCTCAACGATTCTCTATCGATGATTCTCTATCGATGATTCTCCATCGACGATTCTCTGTCGATGATTCTCTATCGACAATTCTCTAACGATGATTCTCTCTAGATGATTCTCTCTCAACGATTCTCTCTCGACGATTCTCTCTCGATGATTCTCTCAACGATTCTCTTTCGATGATTCTCTCTCGATGATTCTCTCTCGATGATTCTCTATTGATGATTCTTTTTCGATGATTCTCTCTCAACGATTCTCTCTCGACGATTCTCCCTCGATGTTTCTCTCTCGACGTTTCTCTATCGATATTTATCTATTGACGATCCTCTATCGATGATTCTCTATCGACGATTCTCTATCGATGTCCCCGCACGCGGCTCCTGCGAGCGCGCGCCGCGCGTTACCAAGCGCCGGGGTTGTACCATTCACACGGCAGGAGAGGGGGGGGGGGTCGCGTGGCATCGACGCAATCTCGTCGCGTTTGACGGCCCACGTCCGGGTTAGGCCACCCCCATTCCACTCGGCACGCAGTGGTCGCGCCCAATAGGATGCGACTTTGTCGCTGGAGTTGTCAGTAACTAGGAGCGCAGCGCTCCGACGCCGCGCTCACGCTCATCGTCGTTCTCGTGAGGACCTTGCTCGCTCCACCGCTGGATGAAGACGGCCTCTCCCTACAAGCCGCCGCCGCCGCCGCCGTCTCTCACGACCCCTGCGATGTTATTCATCTCAGCCCGGCCGCTCGCTGCCCAGCCACATGAGTTGTGATGGCATCGTCCGCTCCATCTCTCATCGGTACTCAGCGGCGATGGTGGTGGTGGTGATGGTGGTGGTGAACAAAGTCGACTCGCAGGTCGGAGTGAGAATCTCGCGCGCGTTCCATCCATGTGGCTGCGGCTGCGTTGTTAGTCTCCACCTCGCCTGCTATCAAGGAGGTCGTGGGTTCGACCAGCGACCCTGACGCCTGCTGCTGCTGCTGTGTGTGTGAAGTTCGCGGCGTCTCTCCCCACGATCGCGTGGATCTCTCAGCGTCTCTCAGCGTCTCTACGCGTTCGGAGTTATTTGGGGCTGCTGCTGCTGCTGTTCATCTCCACACGACTGCGAGCCGCTTCGCTGGGACGTCAATTGCGATGGCTACGTATAGCTCAGTGCGACTTAGCCGGTAATAGTGGAACAGAGTTGTTGTAGTTTGTCTGGCCTCGTAGACTGCCACAAGCGACGCTCCCCTCTCGCGTCAAACATTGCGGGTGGTGTCACGGCACGCGCGGTCTGCGGTCCGCGTGCCTCCTGCCACGGGGATCCTCCCGCCTGCTCGCGTTCCTTCTCTGTTGCACGATCAGAGGAAACCACAAGATGCTCGCTGTAGTCGCCACTTGGCTTCGGTCATCGTTGCGTTTTTTTATGCTTTGTTTTACGTAACCCCCCCCCCCCCACTTTTAAATTAAAGATTTAACAAAATTTGTTTCGCTCTGTTCTCCTTACCCCTTCCCTCTCTCTCTATACCCCTCTCTCTCTGCCCCCCTCTCTCTCTGTACCCCTCTCTGTACCCCCTCTCTCTCTCTACCCCTCTCTCTCTGTACCCCTCTCTGTACCCCCTCTCTCTCTGTACCCCTCTCTCTCTACCCCCTCTATCTCCACCCCTCTCTGTACCCCTCTCTCTCTGTACCCCTCTCTCTCTCTGTACCCCTCTCTCTCTCTGTACCCCTCTCTCTCTGTACCCCTCTCTCTCTGTACCCCTCTCTCTGTTCCTCTCTCTCTGTACCCCTCTCTCTCTCTACCCCCTCTCTCTCTCTCTACCTCCTCTCTCTCTCTGTACCCCTCTCTCTCTCTCTACCCCCTCTATCTCCACCCCTCTCTGTACCCCTCTCTCTCTGTACCCCTCTCTATCTGCCCCCCTCTCTCTCTCTACCCACCTCTCTCTCTGTACCCCTCTCTGTACCCCCTCTATCTCTACCCTCTCTCTCTGTACCCCTCTCCCTCTGCCCCCCCTCTCTTCCTACTCCATGTCGCTCTCTCGCTCTCTTTTTATTTTTTTATTTTTCTCGTTCGCTTCCGCCGCTCTGGACTTGTGCGTCGACGGCTTGAGACGAGTTTCGGCCCGTTGCTATAGCCACGGTTTAACCTGACAATACCGTATATACATGATGGTATATCTATATATTTGTGTGTGTATAAACATTAACATAACATCGACCACATCGTAAACACTCCGCCCCTGTCCTTGAAAGGGAGGAATGGAAACCCTTGCTTCTGAACAAGCGATTGAGTGAATAAGAACTTCCACAATTGCACCTTCGATCTGCTGCTATTAATCAGTGCGAAGGAAAAAAGATCACAAAATAATAAAAACGCTCCGAGTGAACGGTTATTTTTCATGACCTTGGTCTACTGGGCGCTGTCATAGGAATGTGGAATGGACAATTCAGGTTGATGTCAGTCTCGCCATACGACGCCGATGTTGACTCTCCCCGCAAAGTGGTAGGCTATTTATCGACCTGCGTGATTGTGACTGACCCAGTCGACCCCAGTGCACCTCCATCGTCGATATCAATGGGGGTGGACTCAGCACATTGTGATCACAGCCACTGGTGTTCCACCGGTGACTTTACAACAATGTGGTACCCACTTTATCGACCTCTCCGGGATTATGGCTGTGATGGTGGGGTCAGGCGTTTCAATTCCAGAATCGGAATTTTTATATCGACTGGAGAAATCCGATGAGCTATGAAGCTATTTTTCACACATGTACAGTTTCACAGATGTCCAATTGATTCACAGATGTCCACAGATTCCGATCTGGAGTCGACTCAGATCATCGTCACCACCACCATATTCATCGTCGTCATCGTCACCACCATCGTCCACTGTTCACTCCCCACAAAGTGTTATTCGGTGTCCCAATAGACATTCCAACGTTCGGCCAACGTTCGCTGACAATCCGGCCATCGTGGAAGAGTAGGCCAAATACTCCTCTGTATGGGCTCTCTAGAGCTCCCTCTATCGAAGGCCCTTCTGCCAGCAGGGGCGTGAGCGAGCAGCTGCAGGGCTGCGCCTTTACAGCCACCACCATCATCACCGTGGCCCATCTCCCCTGCGAGACAGCGGTGAGCGTGAACCCGGTCTAACCCCTTTCTGTCGCCCTCCTGAACCTTTGTGCCGCCCACCGCCCAGAAGATGCTGACCGCTCGATCGCTCGTCACGATGGAGAAGCGCCCGAGCCAAAGTTCCTCGGGCCCTGAGTTGGGGCCCACGGGCAGCCCGCCCGTGACGGCGCCTGGGCCGAGGCTGCCGCCGGCCGACGGCGGCGACGGCTTCGGCGGCGACGGTGACGGTGACGGTGACCGCGCGTTTGGCCGCGGTGTTGAAGGCGCCCGGTACAGCGGGCAAACGCTGCGCGGGCTGAGGCACGGACAAGGCAGGCTCGCGTGGCGAGATGGGCAGGTGAGCGAGCGAGCGAGCGTTGTTTGTAAACTAAAGCTAAACAACTTTTTACTTTGTTTCACCAGGTGTAAGTAAGGCCCCCACTGAGCCTCTACGGTGGCTTTTTTTTTTCAGAAGCGACCCGCCCACCGCAAACGAAAGTTCGGCGGAAGTGGATTGTCGCGTGGGAAATTCATAGCGGCGGCCAAAATACTCTTAAACGTGTGACGTTGATTCTAAATGTGGAGGGAGAAACGGGAGGAGCTGGAGAAAAATCCACGCGACCACGGGGAGAGAGAAAGACGCAAACTCAAAAAATATACAGCAGCAGCAGCAGTCTCGGGATCGAACCCACGACCTCCTGCGTGCCAGGCGAGGTAGTGTAGCGGTGAGCGCGCTGCACTACGAACCCCGGCGGCCCGAGTTCGATTCTCGCTCACGGCCAAAACCGGCGACGATTATCTGAACCGGTCCAGGGCCCCTCCTAGGTCGACTCAGCCTCAAATGAGTACCCGGTGCGCTGTGTGTAAACATCGCCACTGGGGAGACAAAAGGAGCGGTGCTGGGCCACCCCTCCCGTGTGCCGCGCCGACCTTCATAGGTTCGGGATCGAACCCACGACCTCCCGCGTACCGGGCGAGGGAGTCGACATCTCCTAGCGAGAGGCTTTTGGGGTCCTGTGTCGTTGCAGTTGTACGTGGGCGAGTTCTTCCGAGACCACTGCCATGGGCTGGGCGAGCACGTGTGGCCTGATGGGTCGCGGTTCCTCGGGCGCTTCTACCTCGGCAGGAGGGAGGGCTACGGATCATTCACGTTCCCGGACGGGAGCACTTTCCAGGTGACAGCCACTCTCCCCCTCTCTCTCCCCTCTCTTCTCTCTCCCCCTCCCTCTCTCTCTCTCTCTCTCTCCCTCTCTCTCTCTCTCCCTCTCTCTCTCTTCTCTCTCCCTTCGCTCTCCTCTCTTTCTCCCCCCTCTCTCTTTTTCACGATCAGAGGAAACAAGAAGATGCTCGGTGTAGTCGGCACTTTGCTTCGTTCATCATGTCGTTTTTTTTAGTTTATTTCCTCGCTTTGCTTTATGTGCTCCCCCCCCCCCTTTTTAAATGAAAGATTTTCCATGTTTTACATTTTGAAACAAAATCTGTGCTCCGGTGCTACTTTCTTCTCAACATACAAAAACCCACCTATCTCTCTACCCCATCTCTCTACCCCCTGTCTCTACTACCCCCTATCTCTCTACCCCGATCTCTCGACCCCCTCTCTCTCCCCCTGTCTCTACCCCTATCTCTCTAACCCCCTATCTGTCTACCACCTATCTCTCTACCCCCTATCTCTACCCCCCCTATCTCTCTACCCCCTCTCTCTACCCCCTCCTCTACCCCCTCTCTCTACCCCCTATCTCTCTACCCCCTATCTCTCTACCCCCTATCTCTCTACCCCCTATCTCTCTACCACCTCTCTCTACCCCCTATCTCTCTACCACCTATCTCTCTACCACCTATCTCTCTACCACCTATCTCTCTACCACCTATCTCTCTACCCCCTATCTCTCTACCCCCCTATCTCTACCCCCTATCTCTCTACCCCCTATCTCTACCCCCTATCTCTCTACCCCCTCTCTTTACCCCCTGTCTCTACCACCTATCTCTCTACCCCCTATCTCTCTACCACCTATCTCTCTACCCCCTATCTCTCTACCCCCTCCCTCTACCCCCTATCTCTACCCCCTCTCTCTCTACCCCCCTCTCTCTCTACCCCCTATCTCTCTACCCCCTATCTCTCTACCCCTTCTCTCTACCCCTTCTCTCTACCCCCTATCTCTCTACCCCCTCTCTCTCTACCCCCTATCTCTCTACCCCCTCTCTCTCTACCCCCTACCTCTCTACCCCCTATCTCTCTACCCCCTCTCTCTTCACGTTCCTGGACAGGAGCACCTTGCAGGTGTAAGCCACTCTCCCCCCCCTCTCTCTCCCCCACCTCTCTCTATCCCCCCCTCCCTCTCCCCTCTCCTCTCTCTACCCCCCCCTCTCTCTCCTCTCTCTATCCCCTCCCTCCCTCTCCACCGCGTATGCTGCCAGTTTAATTTGTTTGCTTTCTGTGTTTAGTTTGTGTTGTCCCCCCCCCCTCGCAACCTCCGATTAGCACGGTTGGCCACGTACGGTGCGAACGAAGTTCAACATAGTACATACGTACAGTACGGCGCGTACATAACACCACCACCACCCCCTGAGTCATTAGTTCACGAAACCTGTGAACTCGTTCGTATCGACCCGAACATGACCCACGTGTCGTGGCCTTCGTTCAGACGTTGTCGCCCCTGGCCTCTAGGGGGCCACGCGCTCAGCAGCCGGTGATGACGGAAGGGAGAGAGGTAGGGAGGGAGAGAGGCAGTCCGGCCAGCGGCCTGGGCATCTTCCGCGCTCTGGTCGGAGCCAGGGTGTGGCGTAGGCCGGAGTTCCGGCACGGCGCGGCTGACCCACGCCGTGCCGGCCTTCAAGGAGCAGTGGGCAGCTGGAGGAGGCCGCTGGACGAGGCCGCGTGCTCGGTGGCAGTAGCCGGAGAGCTCCGCGTGGAGATACCCGGTGGAGGCCGTAGGACTGCGAGGAGCGCTGGGTGCAGATGCAGCACTTGTCGTAGATTTGGCCTCACACGAGTACCTGTGTGTAGTCAACATCATCACTTTGGGGAGACAAAGGCGGCCGGGCGTGGTGCTGGCCACCCACCCATTTGTGTGCCGCAGTGCCGGCCTTCATAGGTGCTGCTCGTTAACAGCACTTGCCCCAACAGCCTGTTAAGGCTATAAGGGGGATCTTTGTCTTTGTGTGCATATGTTCGTGTTTACCGTATGTATATGTTAGTGTGTGTGTGTTCGTGGGGGGAGCGGTAGTGCAGTGGTTAGCGCGCTCCGCTACGAACCTGGCGAACCTGGCAAGTGCTGCTCGCTAGCAGCACTTGCCCCAGCAGCGTGTTAATGCTATACGAGGTGGGAGTGCATCTTTGTCTCTGTGGCGCGGGATGTTTGGGGCGCGCGTCGCTGGGGTTTAGCGTTGCCCCGCTGCCGGAGTGAAAGGTCGTGCACGCGTGCCGAGACAAACATTGGCCCAAGCGCGCCGCTGTGATGATGACGACGATGCTGATGATGAACGCGCCACGCCCGCCCTCCCCTGGCCCCCGGTTCGTGCTGGGTGATAGACTCGCTCAGACTCGCCCTCCGTATGGAAACTAAACAAACAAAACTCAACAACAATTTGTTGTTATTAAAATGGGACCTTTTTTGACAGTAGCATAGTATGAAAACATAGGGATAGGTGTTACCCTTTCTGGAAATAAAACAGGTGTTAAGATGTTCAAACACCAAATATAAGCCTCGTAATAAATGTTTTTGGGTTAGTTGGCGTCAGCATTAATGTGTCGATGTAACTACTTCAGCCCACCGCTGTGTTGAGTGAATCCAGCGAAACGCCGCACTACTCAGATTGTAAATGTTGTGGATTCACTCTTCAACACGCCGGTGGGCTGAAGTAGTGAACTATTTGGCGTTTTGTTTACGTGACAAATCCCTTACTGATTGGCCGTGTCAGGTGGTGGAGGGTTTCGACACATTTATAAATAACGCGATCTAACCCAAAAAAAACTTTATTACGAATAATATTGGTCGCGAAAGCCTTACGTGTTAAACGAAATATAAACCTTTTGCAATGAATCCTGAACAGTGCAAAGACAATGCACTATCAGCACCTTTATAGTTCTGTGTGAGCAGCTACGAAACATTATCTTGTGGCATTGTGTTTGTGCTGTTCGCCTTTGGGTGTTGTCTGGTTTACACTGGTGGTGAGACAGGGCCCTCAAGAAGGCTGTCTCTCTCGTAGACCAATCAGTTTCAAAGACAATTCCATATATTATCAGAACGTGCTTTGTTTGCGTGCTCACAAGTAACGCGATTTTGGACGATTTTTGACCCCCCCCCCCTCGTCACAAGGCGTGACAAAAAGTCAGACCCCCCCCCCCTCAAATATGACGTCACAGCTCTGCCCCCCCCCCCTCCACAACCATATTTCCATTTTGAAAATAAAACATGCTTCAAATCGCTTTAAACTATTGTCATTGTAGTGCGTATTTAATGCGGCGCTGCACTCTTATGTTGTAGGAGAAAACATTTATTACAAAGTCTATTTAATTAAGTAGAACGTGTTGTCTATTTTTAGTTAAAGTTGCGCATTTTGACGTGACGTCACATTTCTCAACCCCCCCCCCCTCCTCCTCGTCACACATCGTCACAAATGTCTGACCCCCCCCCCCACCACCCACCCTAGGTGCGTGACGTCATTTATGGACGGCCCCTAAAGATCGTCAACGTTCAAACGACTGACTAATGATTTGAAGCTGAAGTAATTCACCTTTTCGGGGGAACTCGCCAATAAGACCTTGCCGCGTGTTGGGATGACTGCCGAGGCGGTGGTTGGAGGCGTTGCCGTCGTCGCACTGCAGGGCCACCGCGATGCTGTCGCTGATGACGACGCAGCCTCCCGCGTGGCTTCCCGCTTGACGACCTCGCGGCGCGCGGTGGACAAAAAAAAAACATTCGTTCACGCGAAAAAATTCGATTTCGGTCATGGAAAAGCGTCCACGATTTGTCAGCTGCGTGACACGCGGAATGTCGTGGGCCGAACGTGTCGTTAGATCGAGGGATTCCCTGAAGTCCTCAACCTAGGGACGGCTGTGACTCGGCACTGTCTGAGCTTTCGTTCGGCGCCCCGGCGATCGCGACGCCGGAACGCGCCGCGAGGTTTCGCATGGACGATGCGCCGGCTATGCCGCCGCCGCCGCCGTGGCTATGTGCGCGATCCCATTTGAGTCACTTGCGGGTAATTTTTCTAACCATAGGTGGTTTGCTCACAAGCACTCGCCCCCAACAGCCTGTATTGTCCATACGGGGGGGGGGGGGGGGAATTATTTTACTTTGCGCCGCTTGCCGCGGTGCCTCTTGCAGGGTTTGTACGCGAGCGACCGGCGTTTTGGACCCGGCGTTCGGAGTTACGGGGACGGACGTCAGGACGCGGGGATCTGGCTGGGGGAGAGGCTCGTAAAGCTGTGCGTTCACCTGCCGAACGTCGCTCCCGCGGTCTGGCCCCCGGAGGAAGTGACATCGCCGGCGGGCGCCAACCCGCGGGAAGCGACGTCACGGGAGCCCGCGGCGACCGTGGAACCTTCCGGCGCGAGGGCGGGGAAGTCGGATCGCGAGCAGCGGAGCGAACTGGCGCAGCGGGAAGCGGCGTCGCACGCGGCCACACGGGAAGCCGGGCCGGCCGGGGACGTGCCGCCGAACGCCGAACTCTCCGACGCACGACCGGTGTGCTGAACTAGTGACGAATCGCGACGTTTTGTTTACGCGATGCCAACTTGCTGATTGGCCGCGTCGGGCGGTGGCGGGTTTGAATGACGCGTTTACATATTTACGCGATCGAACCCAAATAACTCCTTCCGCTGTGGAGGCCTACCTCGTCGGTGGCCTCAGCACGGCCACCGACGGCTGCACGAGAGCAAGCAGCGTCACATGTCGACTCGATTCTGCACTTAATCTGAATTCCAGCTCCGGGGCGATGCAGGCGCCGGCAGGCCGTGGGGCGCGCGAGAGGCGCCGTCTCCGCCGCGCGGCGGCGCCGACGCTTCCGGAGGGATGGCCCCCGTGATCGTCGCTCTCTGCAGAAGAGAGCCTCGTAGCTTGCCGGATCTCTCCGACGACGACGACGACGACTCCCACGACGACGACTCCGCGGCCCGGCCCGACGGGGGAGCGGCGCCCTCGCCGGGCACCGTGCGGAGCAGCGGCGGCGGGTTCGGCGTAGCGCTGATGAAGCAGGTAATGACGAAGCGGAGCGCCACGGTGGCCAGATGTTAACTACCTCGCCTGGTAGGAAGGAGGTCGTGGGCTGGATCCCGACCCCTGACGCCTGCTGTTTTATTTGCAGCTTGCGGTGTCTCTCTCTCTCCCCTCCACACTTAGAATCAACAACAAGACGCGTTTAGAGCATTGGGCTGCACGACGATGAGGCTGCTGTAGGCTCCCCACGTGACGGGCCACTTTGTTGAGCTCTCATTTGTGATAGCCACAGCGCTGCTGAACAAGAGCTACATACAGCTCAGTGGGCCTTGCCTGGTTTAAATAAAATAAAAATACATATAGTTAAAAATAGTTAGTTGTGATTGCTGCATCACCCCGCAGCCGTGTAAGTATAAGCGCGTTACGCGAAATGATACGTGAAGGCACAGCGGCGTTCACACCAAAAAAAAACGCATTTTTAAACGCTGTCAGCAACTGCCCAAGCTCTGTGATCCTATAATTGGAATGTTTGGCAGCTCCCATAAACTGTTGTTACGCTCATGACAATGCAACAGATGGTGCGCGTGACGAACTGTTTACGTGTCGGCCACAGACCCCCTGTGGGCTGAGAGTTGTGCGGCACACAGTGATCTCTGCGTGATCCATCAACTCCAAATCCAAACCGCCGGCTTGCGCGTGTGTGCCACCACCACCTCTCCTGGTGGTGGTGGGGAGCGGTGGCGCAGCGGTTAGCACGCTGCACTACGAACCCGGCGACCTAGCCACGGTCACCAACACCTTTGACGATCGTCTGAACCGGTCCTGGGCCTCCCCTAGGTCGACTCAGCCTCAAATGAGTACCTGGTGCGGTGTGCAAACATCGCAGCTGGGGAGACAAAGGCGGTCCTTCGCAGGTGCCGCTCACTAACGGCGCTCGCCCCGGCGGTCTGCCGAGGCTTCAACGGGGGGGGGGGGGACCGTTTTGTATTTCGTCACCCGCGCAGGTGCAGAGCGACCCGCTGGGCTACCGCTTCCAGCAGGTGGCGCTGCACGACGGCGTGGTGTTGCCGCCCGGCATGGAGCGCTACTCCACCGACGCGCAGCACCTGCCGCTCACCGCCAGCTACCTCGCCGCGTGTGACGCGCGGTTCTTCAGAGGTGCGAACGGGCGCCTTCCGCTTCCGACTCCACATCCGACTCCACATCTCCTAGCCACCGTGGTGGCTAGGAGATGTTGACTCCCTCGCCTGGTACGCAGGAGGTCGTGGGTTCGATCCCGACCCTGACGCCTGCTGTACATCTGCAGCTTGCGGTGTCTCGCTCTCTCATCATCATCATCACGGTGGCTAGGAGATGTTGACTCCCTCGCGTGGTACGCAGGAGGTCGTGGGTTCGATCCCGACCCTGACGCCTGCTGTACATCTGCAGCTTGCGGTGTCTCGCTCCCCGTGGTCAAGTGGATTTTCCTCCAGGTCCTCCAGGTTTTTCCCTCCACATTTAGAATCGACATCACGCGCTTCAGAGTATTTGGCTGTTGCTATACATTTCCACGTGGTGATGATGATGATGATGATAAGCCGCCGCTTCGTCGAGAAATCATTTGTGATGGCCCAGGGGTCGCTTCTGAGAAAGAACTGCACAGCAGCTCCATGTGCCAATTCGTGACTAGTTCAGCACGCCGGTTGTGTGCTGGTGAGTAAACCCACGACAACATTTACCATTCGAGTACCGTGACGTGTCGCCAGTAATTACAACCAGCATCATCAGGCTGCAGCCAGAGTTTGTTGATAAATCCTCCTCCTTTTTCGGTCTTTAATAGAGGTGGAGGTGAATGTATCCAGATAACTTACAATGGATGTCTGTTATTGGTTGGGTTATTCGCAGTTAATCAATATACATTATGTATGTACGTAATGTGTGTATATTATGCACATTACGCGTGTACATCCTTCCGTTTTTGGAACCCAAAAATCGGTAGACTCGAGAGCGCGGTTGTTGCTGTCAAGAAATAACCACGATGCAATGCGGCAGACCCCACTCCGCTGGCCACTGAGACAGATGCGTGGACAACCTCTACGAAAGATCGCAAATCACGCAAAAATCTATCACTGGACAAACGTAAAAAGCGCAAACGCCTCCGCACGCGACATCATTGCCCCGCCGCGCTCCCCGCGTCGGCCGCATGCCTGACCCCCCCCCCACCCCCCACCCCCCCCCCCCGTCGCCGCCGCAGCAGCTCGAGAGGCGGCCGGGCTCCACGCGGGCAGCTGCTGGCGGGACCGCCACCTCCCGGTCCGAGCGTGGCTGAGGACGCACGCACGGGCACACGGGTAACACACACACGCTCGTGAGCACTCACGCATGCCAACGTCCCTCCTGCCGCCCCCACCACCCTCCGAACCCCCCGCCCCCACCCCCGCCACCACCCCCGCCCCCACCCCCACCCCCGCCACCACCCCCGCCACCACCCCTGCCCCCCCGCCCGCCCGCCTGCGGTGGCAGCTGGGCTGGGGGGAATGGCGGCGCCTGGGAATATGGAGCCGTTGAATCGCTTCGTGTGAACCGGATTCGGTTCTGCGTTTTTCTCCCCACCTGCCCACCGCTACTCTGCGCGGGGTTTTCCTCCAGGCTCTCCACTTTCTTCTCATAGCTAACACAACCCCCGCAGTGTGAGTGGCACCGGGGCCAAAATTACATCCCAACGCTGGGAATCACTCGGTTTGGATCGCACGGCAGCACCGGCAACAGAGGCGGCATCGCCCCCTGCGGTGAACAGCTGGCAGGACCCTCCTGAAAAGGAGTCGTGAGACTCGGTGAGGTTCTCCTGGGTGAACACGCGGATCAATAATAAATCAAACTGATCGTTGCGTCGTGAGATCGTGAGAGGTGGCGGCCTTCCTCCGGCAGTGGATGGACCGCGGCCGGCGGCGGTGACGACGCTCCCCACGGCCGGCGGCGGTGACGACGCTGAGCTCTGTCGCCGCAGGGACGAGCGCTTCGCGCTCGATTGCCGTGCGGGCGACATCCTGGAGGGCCGCCGCGTGGGGTTCGGCCCACGGGGCCCCCTGGAGGAGGCCTCGGAGCGCCTGCTGGCGGCGGCCGCCAGGGGCGACGGCGCCCGGGCCCTCGGCCCGCCGCTCACCCACCCCGACGTCGCAGACGCGCGCGGGCGCACGGCGCTGCACGTCGCTGCGGTGAGAGGGCCGAACCGGAGCTGGGCGATTGGTCGCGCGCGACTCGGCTGCAACTCGGTTGCGTGCGACTGAGTTGTGCGCAACTCGGTTGCAACTCGGTTGCGTGCGACTGAGTTGTGCGCAACTTAACCGCTCAAAGCCTCGCCACCGCACTTGAGCAAGTCGATTCCACGCGACCGAATCACTGACGCAGGGTCCACCAACTTGGCTGCATGCAGAATCTCAAAAGTCGGGTCCCCACGCCTGAGCAATCACTTGAGCAGGTCGGTTGCATGCAAAACAAAACGCGAGTCATAGAGGCGATGGGATAACGTGGTGCGGGAGGATGTGGGGCTGAGTGGATGTGCCGATGACGGTCAAAGTCGGCCTCTGTGGAGGAGGTTCGTGAGGGACGCTACTGGGGAGTCGGAGGCAGTCATCCTCCAGCAACAACGGAGGGCGGAGGAGCGATGCACCTCCGATTAGCACGGTTGGCTGCTTACTGCGCGAAAGAAGTTCAACGTGGATACGTACATACGAGCGGAGGGCCGGGCAGATAAAACGCAGCAAGGTGGCACAACAGGGGGCAGAGTGGGTGCATCTGCCAGTCATCTCAGTGAGTTAAATCATAACACCTGGGTTTGTGCCATAACCTCCTCCTGCACCTAGCCTGGCACAGCAGGCAACACGATAGCACCTTGGGTGCCATGACCTCCTGCCAGCGAGCCTTGCTTGGACACTTCACGCGATGGCTTTTTAGTGGACCTAGCCTGGTACGTACAAGCGCCGTGGTGAATGACCGCAGCTATCGCGCTTTTGTTGCGTGTGGCGTGCCGTTGTGCTGATGCGGTGCTGCCCCCGTTTGCAGGTGAATTGCCAAGAAGACACAATTCACCTGCTGCTGGACTGGGGCGCCGATGTGAATGCGTTGACGGACGATGGAATTTCTCCACTGCTTGCTTGCCTCATGCTGTACTATGCACAGGTAGGAGACGCGCGCGCGTGTGTGTGTGTGTAGCAGTGCTGCTCGCTAACAGCACTTGCCCCTACAGTCTGTTACAGACTATTTTGGGGATCATTGTCATTGTAGCAGTGAGCGCGCTGCGCTACGAACCAGGAGACCCGAGTCCAGTTCCCGCTCGCCGCCAACACCGGTGACGATTATTTGAACTGGTCCTGGGCCTCCCCTAGGTGGACTCAGCCTCAACTGAGCACCTGGTGCGGTGTGTAAACATCGTCACTCCGGAGACAAAGGCTGCCGGGCGTGGTGCTGGCCGCCCATGCTCTTGTCTGCTGTTATGGCCTTAACAGGTGCTCGCTAACAGCACTTGCCCCAACAGTCTGTTAAGGCTGTACAGGGGATCTTTGTCTTTGTGAGTGGCAGTACTGAATTAGCTAAATAAATAGATCTGTAGTGACTGACTCAGAGAAACTGATAGCAGGAAGCACTTTAATTATTAACAGCCTTCACAGTCCACACAAAGTAACTCCAGCTCTCAGTGGGGACAGCTGGCAGACTGCCGACTGACGACGCCGAGCAGGTGAAGACGTAGATGGCGGCGAAGACTCCAGCAGCATGACGTGATCTCACTCCAAGCGACAGCCCCGAGCTCCCGCCCGGGGTCCCCTTTTATCCTCCCAGCGTGGCCTCGCTCCGCCCCAGCCACACCCCCTTTCTAGAACATTCTAGCGGATTCCCGGGCTTCCCTCACGTGCCCCTCCGGTAACCTTTCCCCTACATCCCTCTCTCTGGCCTATCACGTGACCTGCTGTCAGTCAAGGCTGCTGCAACTGCAGATCCCCTTCTCTGCCAGCAACAAGCGCTATGCTGCTAAGTGACCGATTCTATGTCACGACACATCCATCCAGTTGCATGAATTTTGAGTGTGCAGGTTACATAGAGACCCATACAGCTTCTTAGAATTAATTTTGTTATTCAAAATTTGGACCTGAAGAATCTGATGAGCTATGAAGCGCTCTTTCACAGATGTCCAGTAGGGACGGGTCAGCCCAGTAAGGATGGGTCAGCCCAGTAGGGATGGGTCAGCTCAGTAGGGATGGGTCAGCCCAGTAGGGATGGGTCAGCGCAGTAAGGATGGGTCAGCCCAGTAGGGATCGGTCAGCCCAGTAGGGATGGGTCATCCCAGTAGGGACGGGTCAACCCTGTAGGGATGGGTCAGCCCAGTAGGGATGGGTCAGCTCGGTAGGGATGGGTCAGCCCAGTGGGGATGGGTCAGCCCAGTAGGGATGGGTCAGCCCAGTAAGGACGGGTCAGCCTAGTGGGGACGGGTCAGCCCAGTAGGGACCGGTCAGCTCAGTAGGGACAGGTCAGCCCAGTAGGGATGGGTCAGCTCAGTAGGGATGGGTCAGCTCAGTAGGGACGGGTCAGCCCAGTAGGGATGGGTCAGCCCAGTAGGGATGGGTCAGCCCAGTAGGGATGGGTCAGCCCAGTAAGGATGGGTCAGCCCAGTAGGGATGGGTCAGCCCAGTAGGGACGGGTCAGCCCAGTAGGGACGGGTCAGCCCAGTAGGGACGGGTCAGCCCAGTAGGGATGGGTCAGCCCCGTAAGGGCAAAACAACAACCACAATAATAATAATAACAAGCGCACAGCGTTCAGAGATGGGTTTGGCTCCACTCCGCGTTGGTACGCCGCCGGGACGTCACCGCCCGCGTCCCCGCGGTGTCTTCCCAGGAGCCACCGGCCCAGGGAGCAGTCAGCGGTCGCGCGGAGACGCCAGAGGCCGACGGTGCCGCGGCGTCTCGGTGCGACGGGACCCCCCCAACCGAGAGCGGCCGCCAGTGGCCCCCCACCCGGGAATCCCCATCGGACAGCGGCGTCGACGTGAGGGACCGCGCGTCGGCGTTGTGCGAGGAGCCGCCGCGACGTGGCCGCTGTCATCGGCCAATGGCGGCGTCGGTAAAGAAGCACGCGCACGGCGCGATGTGATTGGTCGTTAAAAATAAAACGCAACGCCACGCCACAGTGTGGAGCTGCGATGTGATTGGTCATTTAAAAGTGTTTCCCACTCGCAGGCGTGGCTTTTCTCTGGTTTCCTTCCACGTGTAAACATTCATTAATTCGTCAATAACGCATTGTCGGTCCATCACCTCCTCGTCTCTCCGCTACCTCTACTATCACTCATCGCTCCGGCCACTCTCACAGACCGCCGGTCCATCTCCCTCGTGGTTTTTCTCTGCTACCCCACACCCGCCGAACTCGCTACCCGACCCACTGCTGCTCCATGGCCTCCCGGCCTCGCCGCCCGCTCCCCCGTGCGCCGCGCGCCGCCTAAACGCGCGCCGCTCGCCGTCCCCACCCGAGCGCGGGCCAGGCAAGGCGATGGCGCCTTCGGCGGAGGGACGACCGCTTGACCCCGAGCGCTCGGGATGGACCGGCCACGGGCCCTCGGGTGCACGCGGCGAGGACGAGGAGGAGGACGAGGAGGAGGACGACGAGGAGGACGAGGAGGAGGAGGAGGGACATTCTACGAGCTCCGAGTTCCGCTCCACCGCTACGCTGCGCGCGTTCGCCATCGCCGTCTCCGACAAGGAGCTGGAGCTGAGCGCCGAGGCCCTGAGCAGGCTCCGCCGTGACGAGGGGGCGGCTCGTGAAGGCGGGCGCGGTGGTGAGAATCGCGGCGGTGGCGGCGGCGGCGGCTGCTGCAGCGATGGAGGAGGAGCAGACGAGGAGGAGGAGGAGGAGGAGGGGGGCGAAGGAAGGGCAAGGAAGCTGGCCACCCTCAAACACAAGTGAGTGTCGCAGACGAGTCTCTCAATCTCTCGATGACGGCGGAGACGACAAGACACTCGTCCGGGGACGAAGGTGGTGATGACGATCCGCACACGAGGTGATTTGTGGAGGGTTGAGGACCAGACCTCCCGTCATGCCGTGCGCGAGTAGCGTGCGCACAGGCGACCCAACTCGAGAGTCTAGAAGCGGAGAGCGGAGGTCAACGTGGTGAGCGGGGGGGGGGGGGGCAGGGGGGCAGGGGGGACACTCACCCACTCAGTAAGCCACCCATCTACACACTCACCCACTCATTCACCCACTCACCCACGCATTTACCCACTCACCCATGCATTCATCCACTCACCCACTCATTCACCCAATCACCCACGCATTCATCCACTCAACAACAACCGCCATTCGCCACCAAGTGGCGGTGACGTCACCACGGCGCTTGTGCCAGGCCATGTGCACCTTGAGGCCACGTGAAGTGTCGAACGCCCGATGACAGGAGGTCATGGGGCAGACCCAGGTGCCACGGGTTGACTGAGATGACCGAGATGACTGGCTGATGCACCACCTGTGTCCCCTACTCTGCCAACCTGCTGTGCTTTAGCCACCTGGCGCTCTGCACGTGTTTTGAGCGTCGCTCCTCCGCCCTCCGTTGTTGTTGGAGGCCGACTGCCTCCAACTGCCCAGTAGCATCCTTCACAAGCCTCCTCCACAGAGGTCGATCTTGACACCGCTGGTACCAGTCATCGGCAAGTCCACTCAGCTCCACGTCCTCCTGTACCACATCACTCCATCTCTTCTCTAGCCCGTGCCGCACCCATTTAGCCCTCTCTATCCGGCCTAACAAAATCTGTTTAGGCATGCGGTGGCTGGGCATGCAGGCTATATGACCCAGCCAACACAGCCTTGCCTGCCGGAGGAGCTCACCAGATTTGTGAGTTCCTCACACAATCCAGCCTGGTTAAGCCTAAATATTTCTAACCGGTGAAGATGTTCCATTAGGGGGGTCCATGTTTCGCAAGTGTAGAGTAGGGAGGGCATGACTGTGGCCGAGAAGACCTGGAGCTTCGTGTGGAGCGACAGACCAGGTAGCTTCCACACAGCGTTATGCAACCGATGAAAAGATAATGCCGCTCGACTGATTCGGAGTGAGACATCTGCTGTCAAACTGGAGCCGGTCATGAGCACACTGCCCAGGTATGGGGAACTCTCCACTCTCTCCACAACTACCCCATCGCTAATTGGGAGTTGTGGGGGTGGAGTGTTTGATGGTACAAAATACCCAGGCAGGTGCTTAGTTTTGGTGAGGCTGATGGTAAGGCCCCACCTCTGAGTGGCACGCTCCAGGTTCAGCAGCAGCGCCTCCAACTCCTCCTCTGAGTGAGAAGCAATCACCAGATCATCGACATACATAACATGGTTGACCAATAGGAAGCCATCCCTTGCCCGCACCCGGGCATCGATCAGCCTCCCATTGTATCTGTACGTGGTCGAAATAGATGTTAAATAATGTGGGAGCCAGAGGACATCCCTGTCGCACTCCAAGGTGAACAGGAAATGGCTCCGACTCCCGGCCACGTAGTTTTACCTGGGCCAGATCACCATCATGAAGGTCCTTAAAGATTGTGAGCAAAGAGTCAGGGACTCCAAAAGCACGAATAACCCAGAGCCCAGGCCTACTGATGGTATCATAGGCCTTGACCAGGTTAATTAAGCAGAGATGTAGGCTTTGTTGGCATTCCCTACACCTCTGCTGTAGCAGACGGACAGTAAATATGGGATCTGTGCAGGACCGCCCTTTCCTGAAACCACATTGGGGCTCTGCAAGCCTCTCTTCAGCGTGCCTGGCAAGGCGATGTTGAATCATCCTTGCCAGGACCTTTCCCGGCACACTGAGGAGTTAGATGCCCCTGTAGTTGTTACAGTCTGTGCGGTTCCCCTTCTTAAAGAATGGGACCACCAGGGCATCCTTCCAATCCTGCGGAACCCGTCCAGTGGTCCAGACTGTTATTATGATGTCATAGGGCAGTATGTGCACAAATGCCACCCTCCCTCAGCATTTCGCTTGGGATATCATCTCTGCCCGGTGCCTTTCCTGGTGTCAGACTCTGGATCGCCTTCAGCACTTCCTCAACAGATGGCACCTCAGCCAGCCCCTCACAGGGGGTGACTTCCTCCAATATTTGAGGCACCGCAGCCTCAGCAGGGTCATCCCCACTTTGCCCAATGATGTTTTCCAGGCTGAGGGATTTTCCATCCCCCAAGACCTCACAGAAATGCTCAGCAAATCTGCAAACCTGTTCCTGGGGGTTGGAGATTGGATTATCTTTCTTTCCCCTAATGATGGTGATAGGTGTGGCACTACAAGTTACTTTTTGATGGAATTAAAGAGTGATTTGTGATCACGGGCCACTGAGGCAGATTCAATCTCCTCAGCAACACGCTACTACCACCCATCCTTGCAGTGCCTCAGGGCTCTCCGAGCGAAGGCTGTGGTAAGCCTCATTCTCTGATGTGGGATGCTGCAGATGATGAGAGTGGGCCTATCGCTTTTTCTCAGCCAGCCTGAACACCTCCTCTGTCAGCCAGGGTCTCTGGGGAGGTCTGGACCGTGTACCCAAAGCAGCCATTGCAGCTGCATGAGTCACAGTCCTAAACCTCGCCCATTTACCCTCGACATCAGGAGGAGTGGGGGACGATGCCAACCCCAGCCGCAAGCGATGATTAAATTGTTGCTTGCAACTTTCTTCAGCTAGGTGAGACCAGGCTACTATGAGTTTGAATGGGATCCTGGGTGTACACCCACCACCGGAGTGGAAGAATGGCAGGCATATCTTACAGATGATAAGTCGATGGTCAGTGGGCAGATCAGTTCCACGGTAGGTCCTGGTGTCAAGGACAAGGGCCTGCATCCACTGTTCTGTCACGATATAGTCCAGAAGATGTTCTTGCTTGGACCCGGCATGCATCCTTGATGTTGTGTGGATGCCCCAATGCCGGAACAGCGTATTGGTAATTACAAGCCCATGAGTTGCACAAAAGGCTAGCAGCCTCCTACCGTTGTTATTGAGGTGATCTGTCCCATGTCTTCCAATCACTCCAGACCAGGTGCCAGCATCATGACCAACTCGGGCATTGAAGTCACCCAACAGCATGACTCTATCCCGAGGGGCCACTTTAGCTAGCACCTGTGACAGGAGGTCATAGAAGGCTTCTGATTCATCGGCCTTGCCTGCATCCCTCCACTGATGTTCATCTTCGGTGGGGGCATAAGTAACCACGACCACCACTCCTCACCTCTGGTTGATGGGAAGGCGAGCCCAAGGTAGCCTGGGGCTTACAGCTTCCCACACCTAACCGCCACGCTCCCACGCCCTCTTCACCCACTCACCCACTTATTCAGCCACTCACCCACTCATTCACCAACTTACCCACTCATTCATCCACTCACCCACTTATTCACCCACTCATTCACTCAGTCACCCACGCATTAATCAACTCATTCACCCACTCACCCACGCATTAATCCACTCATTCACCCACTTACCCACTCATTCATCCACTCACCCACTCATTCACCCACTCATTCACCCAATCACCTACTCATTCACCCACCCACTCATTCACCCACCCACCCACCCACTCATTGACCCACCCACCCACTCATTGACCCACCCACCCACTCATTGACCCACCCACCCGTTCACCCGTGCAGACGGCGCCGCCTCTGGGCCACGGCGCTGCTGCTGCTGGAGCGCGGCGCCGACCCCGGCGTGGGCGGCGTGGGCGGCGTGCCGTGCCTGCTGCTGGCGGCGAGCGCCGGGGACGTCCGCGCCCTGCGCCTGCTGCTGCAGCGAGGGGCGCCGCCTGACCAGCGCCTGCCAGCCGAGGTAGCCCACGCAGCACCCCGGTGACACCGTGACGGTGATGACGTCAGTGGTGAGCGTCACCGTGACGGTGATGACGTCAGAAGTGAGCGTCACCGTGACGATGACGACGTCAGTGGCGAGCGTCACTGACGATGACGTTAGTGGTGAGCGTCACCGTGACGATGATGACGTCAGTGGTGAGCGTCACCGTGACGATGATGACGTTAGTGGTGAGCGTCACCGTGACGACGACGTTAGTGGTGAGCATCACCGTGACGATGACGACGTTAGTGGTGAGCGTCACTGTGACGATGACGTTAGTGGTGAGCGTCACTGTGACGATGATGACGTTAGTGGTGAGCGTCACTGTGACTATGACGACGTCAGTGGTGAGCGTCACCGTGACGATGATGACGTTAGTGGTGAGCGTCACTGTGATGATGACGTTAGTGGTGAGCGTCACCGTGACGATGATGACGTTAGTGGTGAGCGTCACTGTGACGATGATGACGTTAGTGGTGAGCGTCACCGTGACGATGACGTTAGTGGTGAGCGTCACTGTGACGATGATGACGTTAGTGGTGAGCGTCACTGTGACAATGATGACGTCAGTGGTGAGCGTCACTGTGACAATGATGACGTCAGTGGTGAGCGTCACTGTGACAATGATGACGTCAGTGGTGAGCGTCACTGTGACGATGACGACGTTAGTGGTGAGCGTCACCGTGACGATGACGACGTTAGTGGTGAGCGTCACCGTGACGATGATGACGTTAGTGGTGAGCGTCACCGTGACGATGACGACGTTAGTGGTGAGCGTCACCGTGACGATGATGACGTTAGTGGTGAGCGTCACTGTGACGATGACGACGTTAGTGGTGAGCGTCACTGTGACAATGACGACGATGATGACGACGATGACGATGATGATGATGTGAGCGATGATGATGAGGACGATGATGATGATGTGAGCGATGGCGACGCCGGTGCAGCAGGGCGGTTTCCCCGCCCTGCTGGTGGCCGCTGGCACGCCGGGGCCCCGCGGGGTCAAGATGGTCTCCCTGCTGCTGCACGCCGCGGCCGACCCGGACGTGCGTGCGCCCCACACGGAGGCCTCCTTCTTCCCTCCCGACCAGGTGAGGGACCTGGGTTCGAGCCCGCGCCATGGCGCCGTTCCCCACGCCGCTTGTTCGTCTGTTGTTATTGTTTTGACGCTTGTTTAACCAGATCGCGCTTGATAATGAGACTCCTTTGCCCTCATTCGTTCGCTCACCCATTCACTCACCAACTCACCCACTCACCCATTCATCCATCCGCCCGCTCGCCCGCTTGCCAATTCACCCACTCGCCCACATGCTCACTCGCCTACATGCCCACTCGCCTACTCACCCACTCATCCACTCGCGTACTCGCCCATTCACCCTCTCGCCCATTTGCCCTCTTGCCAATTCGCCCATTCGCCCACTCGCCCATTCACCCACTTGCCCATACGCCCACTCGCCTACTCACCCACTCGCCCATTCGCCCACTCGCCCATTCACCCTCTCGCCCACTCACCCACTCGCCCATTCACCCTCTCGCCCACTCACCCACTCATCCCCGCGTGGCCGCGCCGTGTGCAGGGTGCGGACCACGCGGTGTGTGGCACGGCGAGGAGCGACGCTGCCCAGGCAGGGTTCCCTTCCCAGCTCCACGGCCACCCCCAGCAGCCCCCTGCAGCGGGGGGACTTACAGCCCTGCACGTGGCTTGCCAGCGCTCCGACGACCCGCAGGTGCGTTGAGTGTGTGAGTGTCAGTGCACGTGTGTATGTGTGTGCACGTGTGTGTGAGTGTGTGAGTGTGTGCGAGTGGGTGTGTGCACGTGTGTGTGTGAGTGTGTGAGTGTGTGCGAGTGGGTGTGTGCGTGTGTGTGTGTGCGCGTGTGTGTGTGCGTGTGTGTGTGTGCGTGTGTGTGTGAGTGCACGTGTTTGTGTGTGTGAGTTTGTGTGTGCGTGTGAGTGTGTGAGTGTGTGCGAGTGGGTGTGTGCGTGTGTGCACGTGTACGTGTGTGAGCGTTTAGTGTAGCGGCGACCCGAGTTTGATTCCCGCTCACACCCAACACCGGTGAAGATTTTCTGAACCGGTCCATGGGTCTCCCCGAGGTCGACTCAGCCTCAAATAAGCACCTGGTGCGGTGTGTAGTAAACATCGCTACCGGGGAGACAAAGGCGGCCGGGCGTGGTGCTGGCCACCCACCTCCTTGGGTGCCGTACCATTCATAGGTGCTCGCTAACAGAACTTGCCCCAACAGTCTAAGGCTGCACTGGGGATCTTTGTCCTTGGCGTCTGTGTGATGGTGATGATGGCGCTGCGTCTGTGTGTGTGTGATGGTGATGATGGCGCTGTGTGTGTGTGTGATGGTGATGATGCCGCTCTGTGTGTGTGATGGTGATGATGGCGCCGCTGCGTGTGTGTGATGGTGATGATGGCGCTGTGTGTGTGTGATGGTGATGATGGCGCTGTGTGTGTGTGTGTGATGGTGATGATGCCGCTCTGTGTGTGTGATGGTGATGATGGCGCTGTGTGATGGTGATGATGGCGCTGCGTGTGTGTGATGGTGATGATGGCGCTGTGTGATGGTGATGATGGCGCTGTGTGATGGTGATGATGGCGCTGCGTGATGGTGATGATGGCGCTGTGTGATGGTGATGATGGCGCTGCGTGATGGTGATGATGGCGCTGCGTGTGTGTGATGGTGATGATGGCGCTGTGTGATGGTGATGATGGCGCTGTGTGTGTGTGATGGCGATGATGGCGCTGCGTGCTGGTGATGATGGCGCTGCGTGTGTGTGATGGTGATGATGGCGCTGTGTGATGGTGATGATGGCGCTGCGTGATGGTGATGATGGCGCTGCGTGTGTGTGATGGTGATGATGGCGCTGTGTGATGGTGATGATGGCGCTGTGTCTGTGTGTGTGTGATGGTGATGATGCCGCTGTGTGATGGTGATGATGGCGCTGCGTGTGTGTGATGGTGATGATGGCGCTGTGTCTGTGTGTGTGTGATGGTGATGATGGCGCTGTGTGATGGTGATGATGGCGCTGCGTGTGTGTGATGGTGATGATGGCGCTGCGTGCTGGTGATGATGGCGCTGTGTGATGGTGATGATGGCGCTGTGTGTGTGTGATGATGGCGCTGTGTGATGGTGATGGTGATGATGGCGCTGTGTGTGTGTGATGGTGATGATGGCGCTGTGTGTGTGTGATGGTGATGATGGCGCTGTGTGTGTGTGATGGTGATGATGGCGCTGCGTGATGGTGATGATGGCGCTGTGTGTGTGTGATGGTGATGATGGCGCTGTGTGATGGTGATGATGGCGCTGTGTGATGGTGATGATGGCGCTGTGTGATGGTGATGATGGCGCTGTGTGATGGTGATGATGGCGCTGTGTGTGCGTGATGGTGATGATGGCGCTGTGTGTGTGATGGTGATGATGGCGCTGTGTGTGATGGTGATGATGGCGCTGTGTGTGCGTGCTGGTGATGATGGCGCTGCGTGCTGGTGATGATGGCGCTGTGTGTGATGGTGATGATGGCGCTGTGTGATGGTGATGATGGCGCTGTGTGATGGTGATGATGGCGCTGTGTGATGGTGATGATGGCGCTGTGTGATGGTGATGATGCCGCTCTGTGTGTGATGGTGATGATGGCGCTGTGTGATGGTGATGGTGATGATGGCGCTGTGTGTGTGTGATGGTGATGATGGCGCTGTGTGTGTGTGATGGTGATGATGGCGCTGCGTGATGGTGATGATGCCGCTCTGTGTGTGATGGTGATGATGGCGCCGCTGTGTGCAGTGCGTGCAGGCCGTGGTGCGCCTGCTGCTGCGTCACGGCGCCAACGCTGACCCGGTGTGGGCCGGCCACTCGCCGCTGTCCCTGGCGGTCGCCTGCGGGAACCTCCCGGTGAGCTCCCCAGCGGCTCCCCAGCGGCTCCCCAGCGGCTCGCCAACGCGAGTCGGCGCCGGCCTGCCAGCGGCCGCCCCGCGCAGCGCCGCCCGCGGCGGGGTCGACCGTTATCTTTGTGCGAGCGAGCGCAGGCGGTGGAGGAGCTGCTGAGCGCCGGCGCCGACCCGGACCTCGCGCTGCCGGGGCCCGTCGGCAGCGCCCTCTGCGCCGCCGCCAACCCCGGCTACGCCCACGGGGGACTCGACGCGGCGTCGCTCCTCGCGCTCGTGAGAGACCCGCACGGGAGCCTGCCTGGTCGGGCGCGGGGGTCGCCGAAACCCCTCGCCCTGCGCCGCCGGTGGCCCCGTGACGCGGTCACGCGCCGGTGACGCGGCGTCACGCGGTTACCGGTTACCGTTGAGCGAACCCGAGCATCGAGCCCCGTTTGCCGCATCCCAGGCGATCGGAGCGCAAGCCGATGGCACAAACTGGCGACGCTCGCTAACCCAAGGGCGGGCAAGTGGGTTCGATCCGTACGGGGATCGAGCGTCACCCCCCCCCCCCTAACCCCCCTTGCTTCCCTTGCGGCCTGAGGGTTTTCTCCGGTCGCAGTTGTTATGCCAAACATCCTAATGTAGAATCGCAGAGCTTGGGAAATTGTTGTTAGCGCCGGTTCTGGCCGCCTTCCCGGATTCCTGCAGCCTAAGTAAAGATTCCGATTCTGCCGTGGAGTTGTGAGCCACGGCCTCAGCGCGCATTGCACCGTGTGTAGAGTAGAACTCCGCTTAAGGACCACACTTGTGTATGGCAGTGTAGTGTATAGTAGTGTAGTGTGTAGTGTATAGTAGTGTAGTGTGTAGTGTATAGTAGTGTAGTGTATAGTAGTGTAGTGTATAGTAGTGTAGTGTATAGTAGTGTAGTGTATAGTAGTGTAGTGTATAGTAGTGTATAGTAGTGTAGTGTGTAGTGTATAGTAGTGTGTAGTGTATAGTAGTGTATAGTAGTGTGGTGTATAGTAGTATAGTGCATAGTCGTGTAGTGTGTAGTGGTGTAGTGTATAGTAGTGTAGTGTGTTGTAGTCTGTAGTGTGTAGTGTATAGTAGTATAGTGTGTAGTGTATAGTAGTGTAGTGTATAGTAGTGTGGTGTATAGTAGTGTAGTGTATAGTAGTGTAGTGTATAGTAGTGTATAGTAGTATAGTGTAGTGTATAGTAGTGTAGTGTATAGTGTGTAATGTAGTGTATAGTCGTGTAGTGTGTAGTGTATAGTAGTGTAGTGTATAGTGTATAGTAGTGTAGTGTGTAGTGTATGGCAGTGTAGTGTGTAGTGTATAGTAGTGTAGTGTATAGTGTATAGTAGTGTAGTGTGTAGTGTATAGCAGTGTAGTGTGTAGTGTATAGTAGTGTAGTGTATAGTAGGATAGTGTATAGTAGTGGAGTGTATAGTAGTGCAGTGTATAGTAGGATAGTGTATAGTAGTGTAGTGTATAGTAGTGGAGTGTATAGTAGTGGAGTGTATAGTAGTGTAGTGTATAGTCGTGTAGTGTGTAGTGTATAGTCATGTAGCGTGTAGTGTATAGTAGTGTATAGTCGTGTAGTGTGTAGTGTATAGTAGTGTATAGCAGTGTAGTGTGTCATGTATAGTAGTGTATAGCAGTGTAGTGTATAGTAGTGTGGTGTATAGTAGTATAGTGCATAGTCGTGTAGTGGTGTAGTGTATAGTAGTGTAGTGTATAGTAGTGTAGTGTGTTGTAGTGTAGTGTATAGTAGTGTAGTGTATAGTAGTGTAGTGTATAGTAGTGTAGTGTATAGCAGTGCAGTGTATAGTATGATAGTGTATAGTAGTGTAGTGTATAGTAGTGTATTGTGTAGTGTGTAGTGTGGTGTATAGTAGTGTAGTGTGTAGTGTATAGTAGTATAGTGTATAGTAGTGTAGTGTATAGTAGTATAGTGTATAGTGTAGTGTATAGTATAGTGTATAGTAGTGTATAGTGTAGTGTATAGTAGTGTATAGTGTAGTGTATAGTAGTATAGTGTAGTGTCTCCATAGAGCCCAATGTGTTCGCTTACTGACCGTTCCCCTGCTAGACAGGCTGTTGTAGGTGCAGTAAATAAAGTAGTACTCGCGGTTGTGCGGGGATGCCAGTGGAACGAATTAATCCTTTATCGTGCACTCCCTACACTCGCTGAACGACCAAATCACTGAACGACGGGTTTCGTGTTAAGAGGGCTTCTACCGTAGCTGGCGCTCGGTCGTGTAGTGTGTAGTGTATAGTAGTGTAGTGTGTAGTGTATAGTAGTGTAGTGTGTAGTGTATAGCAGTGTAGTGTGTAGTGTATAGTAGTGTAGTGTATAGTAGGATAGTGTATAGTAGTGGAGTGTATAGTAGTGCAGTGTATAGTAGGATAGTGTATAGTAGTGTAGTGTATAGTAGTGGAGTGTATAGTAGTGGAGTGTATAGTAGTGTAGTGTATAGCAGTGTAGTGTGTAGTGTATAGTCGTGTAGCGTGTAGTGTATAGTAGTGTATAGTCGTGTAGTGTGTAGTGTATAGTAGTGTATAGCAGTGTAGTGTGTAGTGTATAGTAGTGTATAGCAGTGTAGTGTGTCATGTATAGTAGTGTATAGCAGTGTAGTGTATAGTAGTGTGGTGTATAGTAGTATAGTGCATAGTCGTGTAGTGTGTAGTGGTGTAGTGTATAGTAGTGTGGTGTATAGTAGTATAGTGCATAGTCGTGTAGTGTGTAGTGGTGTAGTGTATAGTAGTGTAGTGTGTTGTAGTGTAGTGTATAGTAGTGTAGTGTATAGTAGTGTAGTGTATAGTAGTGTAGTGTATAGCAGTGCAGTGTATAGTATGATAGTGTATAGTAGTGTAGTGTATAGTAGTGTATTGTGTAGTGTGTAGTGTGGTGTATAGTAGTGTAGTGTGTAGTGTATAGTAGTATAGTGTATAGTAGTATAGTGTATAGTAGTGTAGTGTATAGTAGTATAGTGTAGTGTATAGTATAGTGTATAGTAGTGTAGTGTATAGTAGTGTATAGTGTAGTGTATAGTAGTGTATAGTAGTGTATAGTGTAGTGTATAGTAGTATAGTGTAGTGTCTCCATAGAGCCCAATGTGTTCGCTTACTGACCGTTCCCCTGCTAGACGGGCTGTTGTAGGTGCAGTAAACGAACGAATTAATCCTTTTATCCTTTATCGTGCACTCCCTACACTCGCTGAACGACCAAATCACTGAACGACGGGTTTCGTGTTAAGAGGGCTTCTACCGTAGCGGGCGCTCGGTCGTGTCCCGTGCAGGTGGACCGGCTCATCGCGGCCGGCGCCAGCGTCCTGTCGCCCATCCACGTGCACGACGGCGCCAGGCTGGCGGTCGGCACCGTCGTCGACTTTGCCTTCATGCGCTTCAACCAGGTGTGCTCACCACGCTCACCACGCTCACCACGCTCACCACGCTCACCACGCTCACCGCGGTCACCACGCTCACCGCGGTCACCACGCTCACCGCTGTTACCGCACTCACCACGCTCGCCACAGTCACCACGCTCACCACGCTTACCACGCTCACCACGCTCACCACGCTCACCGCTGTTACTGCACTCACCACGTTCACCACGCTCACCACGCTTGCCACGGTCACCACGCTCACCACGCTCGCCATGCTCACCACGCTCGCCACGCTCGCCACGTTCACCACGCTCACCGCGGTCACCACGCTCACCACACTCACCACATTCACCACGCTCACCACACTCACCACATTCACCACATTCACCACATTCACCACACTCACCTCATTCACCACACTCACCACATTCACCACACTCACCACACTCACCACATTCACCACACTCACTACACTCACCACGTTCACCACGTTCACCACACTCACCACGTTCACCACACTCACCACACTCACCACGTTCACCACACTCACCACACTCACCACATTCACCACATTCACCACACTCACCACATTCACCGCATTCACCACACTCACCGCATTCACCACACTCACCACACTCACCGCATTCACACTCACCTCATTCACCACACTCACCACATTCACCACACTCACCACTCACCACATTCACCACACTCACCACACTCACCACGTTCACCATGCTCACCACACTCACCACGTTCACCACACTCACCACGTTCACCACGCTCACCACGCTCACCACATTCACCACACTCGCCACATTCACCACATTCACCACACTCACCACATTCACCGCATTCACCACACTCACCGCATTCACCACACTCACCGCATTCACACTCACCTCATTCACCACACTCACCGCATTCACCACACTCACCGCATTCACCACACTCACCACACTCACCACACTCACCATGTTCACCACGCTCACCACACTCACCACGTTCACCACACTCACCACGTTCACCACACTCACCACGTTCACCACACTCACCACACTCGCCACATTCACCACACTCGCCACATTCACCACATTCACCACACTCACCACATTCACCGCATTCACCACACTCACCACACTCACCGCATTCACCACACTCACCACACTCACCACGTTCACCACACTCACTACACTCACCACACTCACCACGTTCACCACACTCACCACACTCACCACGTTCACCACACTCACCACGTTCACCACATTCACTACACTCACCGCATTCACCACACTCACCACACTCACCACACTCACCACGTTCACCACATTCACCACGTTCACCACACTCACCACACTCACCACACTCACCACATTCACCACATTCACCGCATTCACCACACTCACCGCATTCACCACACTCACCTCATTCACCACACTCACCACATTCACCACACTCACCACACACACCGCATTCACCACACTCACCACACTCACCGCATTCACCACACTCACCACGTTCACCACACTCACCACACTCACCACGTTCATCGCGCAGGAGACGGCGAACCAGCTCTCGTTCGCTCAGCCCGGTCACTCGGGAGGTCCAAGCGGATGCTCCGGCACGTGACGAGACACGCCGCTAATTAACTTGACAACGTTCACAAACATTCCAAGATTTATCGTGATCATTGCAACGATCGTGACGATGATCACAAGAACAATCTCCCGCACGTGCATGCCTGCTTTGCTTGCGAGTGCGTTGGTGAGTGCGTTGGTGTGTACGTGGGTGCGTTGGTGCGTTGATGTGTACATGAGTGCGTTGGTGAGTGCGTTGGTGAGTGCGTTGTTCCGTGTGTTGGTGTGTACGTGAGTGCGTTGGTGAGTGCGTTGGTGAGTGTGTACGTGAGTGCGTTGGTGTGTACGTGAGTGCGTTGGTGAGTGCGTTGGTGAGTGTGTTGGTGTGTTGGTGAGTGTGTACGTGAGTGCGTTGGTGAGTGCGTTGGTGAGTGTGTTGGTGTGTTGGTGAGTGTGTACGTGAGTGCGTTGGTGAGTGCGTTGGTCCGTGTGTTGGTGTGTACGTGAGTGCGTTGGTGAGTGCGTTGGTGAGTGTGTACGTGAGTGCATTGGTGAGTGCGTTGGTGAGTGTGTACGTGACTGTGTTGGTGTGTACGTGAGTGCGTTGGTGAGTGCGTTGGTGAGTGTGTTGGTGTGTTGGTGAGTGTGTACGTGAGTGCGTTGGTGAGTGCGTTGGTGTGTTGGTGAGTGTGTACGTGAGTGCGTTGGTGAGTGTGTTGGTGTGTACGTGAGTGCGTTGGCGAGTGCGTTGGTCCGTGTGTTGGTGTGTTGGTGTGTACGTGAGTGCGTTGGTGAGTGCGTTGGCGAGTGCGTTGGTCCGTGTGTTGGTCCGTGTGTATCGTGGTGCGACTCTGCGGCTCGCAGGACCGCCGCGTCGCCCACGCCCCGTACCACGCGCTCTCCCCGAGCGAGCGGGCGGCGTTCACGGCGCGCCGTGCCGTGCTCGCCCACCTGGGCGCCGCCCTGCGCCGCGCCGCCGTCGCCCGCGAGCGCCGGCGGCTCGAGGCCTTGGCGGAGCGAGGAGTCGTCAGTAAGCCGCTAGCTCGCGGGCGGCGAGGGACGTTGTTGTTTTTGTCACGACGACGCCTCTGCTCAACCCGAGCTGCTGACGCGCCGGTCGTTGCATTGCCCTTGCGCTGGTCGCTTTTTTTGGCGTTGTTCTCTGGCGTTGTTCTCTGGTCTAACGCCGGTGGTGAGACAAGGCCAGAAAGAAGGCTGTCTCTGGTGTAGGCCAGTCGGTTTCAAAGACAATGCAGGTACATGATTATTATTATTATTAGAGCATGTTTTGCCACAAGTATGCGTGGTCAATTCAGACTTGATGCCTTGCAAAATGTATCTATGTGGTGTTTAAACAGCTTAACACCTGTTTTATTGCCAAAAAAGGGTCAAACTTATTCTTATTTGTCATAATTTTGATACTGGCAAAAATACGTCCCATAGATATAACTCTCGTACCGAGCTATAAGAGCTCTGATACTTGCATTGCCTTTGTAATGTTTGTCTTTTGGCGTTGTTCTCTGGTCTAACACTGGTGCTGAGACAAGGCCAGAAAGAAGGCTGTCTCTGGTTTAGGCCAATCAGTTTCAAAGACAATGCAAGTATATTATTATTATTATTATCAGAGCATGTTCTCCATGATACAGGTTTTTTGGGTTAGATCACATAAACCCGCCACCACCCGGCACAGCCAACTCGTAAGGGTTTGTCACGTAAACAGAACGTGGCCAATTCGTCACTAGCACAGCACACCGGTTGTGTGTTGGAGAGCAAATCCAAAACATTTACAATCTGAGTACGACGTTTCGCCAGTAATTACAACTAGCTTCATCAGGCAACAGCCAGATTTGTATAATTATGCGATCTAACCCCAAAAAAACGGTATTATTGGTGCCACAACTCCGTGATGAATGCAGACTCGATGCCTTGGAATAGGTGTGTGTCTATTTGGTGATTGAACATCTTAAACACCTCCTGTTTAATTGCCAGAAAAGGGGTAAAAGCCTATCCTTATTTTTTTTCATCATTTTGATACCGGCAAAAAAGGTTCCCGCCGAGGCATCTCTTCTTATCCCCACGCTGGGTAACCCGGCAAAGCCTCAATGAAGAATCGGGTGCACTGCGCGTAAACATCGCCACTGGGCAAAAGGCGTTCGGGCGCAGTTGCTGGCCACCCGGCTCGCTCGTGCGTTGAACTTCTTTCGCACCGTACATAGCCGACCGTGATAATCGGAGGTGCGGGGGAAGGGCAATTAAAACACGAAAATAAATTTGCGTTTACAATCTGGGCGCTTTAAAAGTGCATGGCTCCCGGTGGCTTCCCGAACCACTCGCGCCGTCAGCACTTGCCCCGACGGCCAGTCGAAGGCTGCACGGGGGGGGGCCTTTGCATGTGCGTCTCTGCAGCGGTGGGGCCCAGCAAGAGGTTCGTTTACACCGGCGCGGGCGCGACCGTCCCCACGACCTCCGGGCCGTCCCCTCGCTCGGCACGACGCTCCTCCTCGCCGCACTCCTCGCCGCACTCCTCGCCGCACTCCTCGCCGCACTCCTCGCAGAGGTAACGACGAGGTGGCGGCGCTCGCTCACGCGTCGCCTTCGGGCGTCACGGTGGCTAAGAGATGTTAACTCCCTCGCCTGGTATACAGAGGTCGTGGGTTCGATCCCGACGCTGATTCCTCATGTATATTTGGAGTTTGTGTGTGTGTGTCTCTCTCATCATCATCACTGTGCCGAGGAGATGTTAACTACCCTGCCCGGTATACAGGCTGTCGTGGGTTCGATCCCAACCCTGACACCTGGATATTTGGAGTTTGCGTGTCATCATGCGTTTAGAGCATTTGGCTAATCTAAATTTCCGCACACGGTCAGCCCACTTCATATTCTTGGGTTTTTCGGTAAAGTCAAGTAGATAGGTTCAAAGAAAATAACAAAAACCTATATCAGTGACTTTACCGAAAGACCCAAGAATATGAATTCGTGCAGTCACGAAAGCTTTAAGTCAAGATTTAAGCCCACTTCGTCGAGCTCCCATTTGTGGTGGCCCAGGTGGAGCCACCGTAGCTCAGTGGGGCCTTCCCTGGTCAAATTAAAAAATAAAAAGTTCAGTTTAGTTTTTTTGTGTCGCGGTTTTGTTGTCCGCGGCTCAAACCCGGCCGGGCCAATTCACTGAGCGCTGATTCACTGGCGCTGATTCACTGGCGCTGATTCACCGAGCGCTGATTCACTGGCGCTGATTCACTGGCGCTGATTCACTGCGCGCTGATTCACTGGCGCTGATTCACTGCGCGCTGATTCACTGGCGCTGATTCACTGGCGCTGATTCACCGAGCGCTGATTCACTGCGCGCTGATTCACTACGCGCTGATTCACTGCGCGCTGATTCACTGAGCGCTGATTCACCGCACGCTGATTCACTGAGCGCTGATTCACTACGCGCTGATTCACTGCGCGCTGATTCACTGGCGCTGATTCACCGCAAGCTGATTCACTGTGCGCTGATTCACTGCGTGCTGATTCACTGGCGCTGATTCACCGCACACTGATTCACTGCGCGCTCCCTCTTCACGGTCACAGACGAGAAACCCGCGCGGGCGCGGGCACCAAAGAGGGGAGCGCGGCGGTGAATGAAAAGAAAATCGTGAGGTGTGAACGCGCGAGCACACCCACACACACTCCCACGATACACACACACACACTCCCACGATACACACACACTCCCACGATACACACACACACTCCCACGATACACACCCACACACACTCCCACGATATACACACACACACTCCCACGATACACACACACACACACTCCCACGATACACACACACACGCTCCCACGATACACACACTCCCACGATATACACACACTCCCACGATACACTCCCACGATACACACACACTCCCACGATACACACACACACACTCCCACGATACACACACTCCCACGATACACACACTCCCACGATACACACACACTCCCACGATACACACACACGATACACACACACACTCCCACGATACACACACACACACACACTCCCACGATACACACACACACACACACTCCCACGATACACACACACACACTCCCACGATACACACACACTCCCACGATACACACACACTCCCACGATACACACACACACACTCCCACGATACACACACACACTCCCACGATACACACACACACACTCCCACGATACAACAACCGCCATTCGCCACTAAGTGGCGGTGACGTCACAACGACGCTTGTCCCAGGCCATGTGCACCTTGAGGCCACGTGAAGTGTCGAACGCCCGCTGGCAGGAGGTCACGGGGCAGACCCAAGTGCCACGGGTCGACTGACTAAGATGACTGAGATGACTGGCTGATGCACCACCTGTGCCCCCTACTGTGCCAACCTGCTGTGCTTTAGCCACCCGACGCTCCGCTCGTTGTTGTGAGCGTCGCTCCTCCGCCCTCCGTTGTTGTTGGAGGGCGACTGCCTCCAACTGCCCAGTAGCGTCCATCACGAGCCTCCTCCACAGAGGCCGATCTTGACACCGCTGGTACCAGTCATCGGCAAGTCCACTCAGCTCCACGTCCTCCTGTACCACATCACTCCATCTCTTCTCTAGCCCGTGCCACGCCCGTTTAGCCCCCTCGATCCGGTCGAACAAAAGCTGTTTCGGCATGCGGTGGCTGGGCATGCGGGCTACATGACCCAGCCAACGCAGCCTGGTTAAACCCAGGATGGATCGTAGGCAGGCTAGCCTAAATGTTTTTAATCAGCGAAGATGTTCCATTAAGGGGGTTCACGTTTCGCAAGCGTAGAGAAGGGAGGGAATGACCGTGGCCGAGTAGACCTGAAGCTTAGTGCGGAGCGACAGACCAAGTAGCTTCCACACAGCGTTACGCAACCGATGAAAAGATATTGCCGCTCGACTGATTCGGAGTGAGACCTCTGCTGTTAAACTGGAGCCGGTCATAAGCACACTGCCCAAGTATGGGAAACTCTCCACTCTCTCCACAAATGCCCCATCACTGATTGGGAGTTGTGGGGGTGGAGTGTCCGATGGTACAAAATACCCAGGCAGGTGCTTAGTTTTGGTGGGGCTGATGGTAAGGCCCCATCTCTTAGTGGCACATTCCAGTCTCAGCAGCAGCGTCTCCAACTCCTCCTCTGAATGAGCAGCTATTACCAAATCATCAGCATACATAACATGGTTGAGCAATAGGGAGCCATCCCTTGACCGCACCCGGGCATCGATCAGCCTCCCATTATATCTACCAAATGAAGATTCCCCCGGTACAGCTATTGAAGGCTTCACGAACTACGTGGTCAAAATAGATGTTAAATAATGTGGGAGCCAGAGGACATCCCTGTCGCACCCCAAGGTGTACAGGGAATGGCTCTGACTCCCGGCCACGTAGTTTTACCCGGACCCGCTCACCATCATGAAGGTCCTTCATGATCGTGAGCAGAGGGTCAGGGACTCCAAAAGCACGAAGAACAACCCAGAGCCCGGCCTACTGATGGTATCATAGGCCTTGACCAGGTCAATAAAGCAGAGATGTAGGTCTTGCTGGAATTCCCCTCTGCTGTAGCAGACGGACTGAAAATATGGCATCTGTGCAGGACCGGCCTTTCCTGAAACCACATTGGGGCTCTGCAAGCCTCTACTCAGTGTGCCTGGCAAGGCGATGTTGAATAAACCTTGCCAGGACCTTTCCCGGCACACTGAGGAGTGAGATGCCCCTGTAGTTGTTAGTCTGTGAGGTCCCCCTTCTTAAAGAGGGGGACCACCAGGGCATCCTTCCAATCCTGCAGAACCCATCCAGTGGTCCAGACTGTTGTTATGATGTCATATAGGGCAGTCTGTGCACAAACGCCACTTGGGAGATCATCTCTGCCCGGTGCCTTTCCTGGTCTCAGACTCCAGATCGCCTTCAGTACTTCGTCAACAGATGGCACCTCAGCCAGCCCCTCACAGGGGGTGACTTCTTCCAATATTTGAGGCACGGCAGCCTCAGCAGGGTCATCCCCACTTTGTGCCACGATGTTTTCCTGGCTGAGGGGTTTCCCCTCCCCCAGGACCTCACAGAAATGCTCAGCAAATCTGCAAACCTGTTCCTGGGAGTCGGAGATTGGAACACCGTTTTTCCCATAATTATGGTAATAGGTGTGGCGCTGCAGGTTACTTTTTTGATGGCGTTAGAGATTTGTGATCGCGGGCCAGTGAGGTAGACTCCATCTCCTCAGCAACCCGCGACCACCACCCATTCTTGCAGCGCCTCACGGCTCTCCGAGCGAAAGCTGTGGTAAGCCTCATTCTCTGACGTGGGATTCTGTAGCCGATGACAGTGGGCATGTCGCTTTTTCTCAAGTATCCTGAACACCTCCTCTGTCAACCAGGGTCTCTGGGGAGGTCTGGACCGCATACCCAAAGCAGCCATTGCAGCTGCATGAGTCACAGTCCTAAACCTCGCCCATTTACCCTCGACATCAGGAGGAGTGGGGGACGATGCCAACCCCAGTCGCAAGCGATTAAATTCTCGCTTGCAACTTTCATCAGCTAACTGAGACCAGGCCACTTTACGGTAGGTCCTGGTGTCAAGGACATGGGCTCGCATCCGCTGGTCCGTCACTATGTAGTCCAGCAGATGTTCTTGCTTGGACCCGGCATGCATCCATGATGTTGTGTGGATGCGCCGATGCCGGAACAGCGTGTTGGTAATTACAAGCCCATGGGCTGCACAAAAATCTAGCAGCCTCCTATCGTTGTTATTGAGCTGATCTGGCCCATGCCCTCCAATCACTCCAGACCAGGTGCCAGCATCATGACCATCTCAGGCATTGAAGTCACCCAACAAGATGACTCTATCCCGAGGGGCCACTTTAGCCAGCACCTGTGACAGGAGGTCATAGAAGACATCTGACTCATCGGCTTTGCCTGCATCCCTCCACGGATGTTCATCTTCGGTGGGGGCATAAGTAACCACGAACACCACTCCTCGCCTCCGGTTGATGGGAAGGCGAGCCCAAAGTAGCCTGGGGCTTACAGCTTTCCACACCTCACTGCCACGCTCCCACGCCCCCTTCATTCTTTTGTTCAAAAGAAGAGCCACACCCTGTTGTTTGGCAGTCTGCTGCCCTGAGTAGAGGACTGTCCACCCCTCATGGTATCAGGAGCCAGAACCGGTCCACCGGACCTCCTGAATGCCACAGAGATGCAGGCGGTACCGGTCCAGCTCCTGACAGGAGTGGCAGCCTCTCCTCCGCAGTGAGCGTTCGAACATTCCACGTGGCCACACGAAGTGGCTTTTCGTTGTTTCTGGAGCAGCCCCGAGGGGAGATATTCAATCTCCTGGCTCCGCCAATTGGGGTTTGGCCAGGAGACGTCATAGACGCCTGTCCCCCCGGGGCCTCCGGCACAAGCTTATTAGTTAGATATTTTAGTCGTGGTTTCGTGGTAATTTTTTTAAGGTGGAGAGGTTACCAGCCTCTCGCACCCGTCCAGAGCCCCCGTTTAGCCACTGTGGTGGTCGCAGACGCCATGAGGGGAGAGGCCAATCGGAATTGGCCCTCCCCCCACAGCACTGTCCACGACAGAGTTGCCCGTCCGGCACCGCGAGGAGGTAGGGGGTCCCACGATACACGCACACACGCACACACTCCCACGATACACACACGCCCACGATAGGCACACTCCCACGATACACACACACACGCACTCCAACGATACACACACATTCCCACGATACACACACTCCCACAATACACACACACTCCCACGATACACACGCCCACGATACACACACTCCCACGATACACACACTCCCACAATACACACACTCCCACGATACACACGCACACACTTCCACGATACACACACACACTCCCACAACACACACTCCCACAATACACACTTCCACTGTCGGGACTGTTCCAGATTTTTGGATTCGTGAGTGGATGACTGAGTGAGTGAAAGCAAAATATCAATGAGTGAATGTCAAAGTGAGTGAATGTCTCCCTGCCTTGGCGCTTCCAACTGCAGTTCTGTGATGAGTCAGCGAGTGCATGAATAAGTAAAGGAATATGTACGGGACCTTTTTCCCCAGTATAAATCCGCATGAACCACACGTACTTACATGTTTTTGCCACAAGTGGTTAATGCAGACTTGATGTCTTGAAAACGGGTTTCTATTTTGGTGTTTGAACATCTTAACACCTCCTGCTTTATTGCCAGAAAGGGGTAAAACCTATTCTTGTTTTTTTTTTATCAAGTGAAAGAACGTCTCCCGCCCTAGGCGCTTCACGGTGCGGTTCTGCTGCATCAACGAGCCAATGAACGATCGAAACGAGCGAGTAAATGAGTGAGCGAACGTCTCCCTGGCCAGGCGCTTCCTGCTGCGGTTCTGCTACGGCTGCGGCCGCGCCGTGGGCGTGCGGCTGTCCCCGTGCTCGCGGTGCCGCGAGGTCCTCTACTGCAGCCGCGCGTGCACCGTCGCCGCCTGGGCCGGCTGGCACCGCGACGAGTGCGTCCGCGTGCCAGGTGCGGTGCCCCCTCAGGCCGCTCGCTCGCTCACCCACTCATTCGCTCGCCCGTTCACTCCGTCGGTGGCACGTGTGTAATCTTTGAACTTCTTTCGCACCGCACGCCGCCGCCCGGCGCTAATCGAGCCCGCTCCTCATTCGCTCACCCATTCATTCATTCAATCAACAACGGCCGCCTTTCGCCACCGCTAACACCACAGCACTTGTGGCAGGCTAGGTGCACCTTGAGGTCAGGTGCATTGCGGAAGGCTCACCGACAGGTCACGGGACAGACCCAGGCGTTCGGGGTTGACAGATGCACCATCTCGGCTCCCCACTGTGGCGCCTTCCTGCTCGTTGCTGTTGTTGCTCGTCGCACCTCTGCGTCCTTCCTCGTTGTTAACTCGCTCATTTCCTTACCCATTCGCTCTCCCACTCATTTCCATCGCTCACTCGCTCGCTAATTTCCCCCACTATTCACTCGTCCGCTCACAGGGCCCTCTCTCCTCGACAACGCAAATCACATTGTGGTTCCTATTGCTCTCACATCATCGCAGCCAATCATTTCTAATAACAACACGCGATTGCGTCCCATGAACACAGCAGCCTGCCGGCGGGGCCCGTCGCCGCTCCGCGCGATCTCACGCTGCGCCTAGCCCTGGCGCCTTCCGTTCACTTGCCGGTCCGCGCGTCTCTGTGGCAGGTCAACGCAGCCAGCAGCGCAAGGGCAAACCCGACGCGGCGCTCGACGGAAAGACCGCGAAGCAGCCCGCCGTGCCTTCATGCTCGGAAAACTACAGCTTCAACTAACACGAGGAGCAGCCAACGGTCCGGAAGGGAGCTGCCTCCGCCCGGCGGATGCTTCCACGGTCCCCCGGCCGTGTGCCCCCGTCTCCTCCTCGTCTCTCCCGCGGCCAAGACGATCGCGGCCAAGACGATCGCGGCCAACGCCGCGGCCACGACTATCGGCCACCTTCATTCGCAGTTTGACAACGGCCGCTCTCGTCGACCCGTCACCCGCTCGTCTCTCCGCGAATGCTACGACCGTGGCCGTTGCTACAGCCGCTCTCTTCCCTCATTGTTGCCATCTCCTGCCCAAGCTGCAGGCAAAATTGTTCCCCCCCCCACCCTCCCTCCTCCTCACTCCCTCCCCCCACCCTCCCTCCTCCTCCCTCCTCAGTCCCTTTACCCCCCCCCCCTTTCTGTCCTTGCACTGCTCAGCTTTGAAAATCCGCTTCTCTTTCTAAGCTTGTAAACGCCGCCTTGATGCTCAGAGCTCGTCAGTCTCCCGCCCCTCCCCTTCTCTGGCCGTCTGTGCCGTGGCGGCGGAGGCTTTGCCGTACGGACGTCCGATTTAGCGACAGCGATGGACAAATCTATCCGCGGGCACGTCGCACGCGGCGGCTCCGGCAAAAGCTCACAGGGTAACGCTTTTCATGCAATCCGTGTGTGGTCAGAGACCGTGGGTGGAAAATATCCTTTGGTGGGGGGGAGAGAGCTGACATCGTTGTGATAAATGAAATCACGTATAGCGAATTAAATGTCTATTTTTTGTAAACTTTTTTTTTATTTTACCAGGTAAGGCCCACTGAACTATATAGCTATTCTTCAGAAGCGACCCGACCACAACCGATAGCTCAACAAAGTGGCTCATCAAGTGGAAATGTATATCAGCGGCCAAATACTCTGAACGCGTGGTGATGTTTATTATAAACCCAAAGAAAAACCCCACACGACCACGGGGAGAGAGAACATGCAACCTCCAAATATATATGAATCGGGGTCGGGATCAAACCCACAACCTCCTGTATACCAGGCGAAGTAGTTAACATCTCGCCACCGATATACATATATTTTACATATACGAATGTCCAAAAACTAGAGCGGAAGTTCGCCACTCACAGAGCACGCGGTGGACGGGCGTCCAAGGGCACCGGTCACCTGACCGCGTGCGGGACCCCTGCTCTACGTGCGGGGTGACCCCACACGCCGTGACCGCCTTGCAGAGGTGCTGCTGGGTCGGCCGTGTGCACGCCGGAGAGGTTCCAGGAGGCCAATCCCCTCCAGCCCCGGCTACCCACCACGTGCATGTTCAACTTACTTTGCACCGTACGCAGCCGCCAACCGTTCTCATCGGAGGCGCGGTGGGTGGAGGGGGGGGGGGCATCAAAAACGCGTGGTCTCGTACGGAAGCGGTCGGCTGGGTGACGGGATCCACGCTGGCTTTGCCACGTACAAGGAGCTGCGAACCACGTCGAGACACTGGGTTCAATCGCTGCAGCCGGGGTCGCCTCCACTAAAGGGCGTTCGCAATGTCGCTGTTGAATCGGCGTTTTAGTCGTCGCCTCTCGTCGCCCCTCGTCGCCCCACGCGAGCGTTGTTTGGCGACCGCGATGGGAAACCGCGAATAAAGACGCCATCTCCGTCTGCCGGTCTTCGTCTTCCACGGCTGCACTTGGGGGGGAGGGTGGGGGCACCGCACGGCTCGGCGGCTCGGGCCGGAGCCGCTCAACTGCTCCCACAGACGACGCGGGAGCGAGAAGCGGGAATCCTGCGCGTGGCCGGGAACCCCCCTCCCCCCCACCTCCGCCCCCCCCACCCACGCTCAGAGCCGGCTCCAGTTGACCGTCGCGTGGAGCCACGGCTCGCTTTGAGCCCGGGCCCGGAGTCGAACCCGGGTGGCGTGCGAGCGGCGCGAAGTTTCGCTCGACGTCGGCCGCCGCCGCCGCCGCGTGGAACGCCGCCGTCAAGGACGCGGCGCCGCCGGGGTCATGCAACAGAAGTGCGTCCTTTATTTTTATTTTCGCTACCGAGTCACGAGGCGTAACGATGCGCAAAGAGAAGTGCAAACACAGCTACAGTCGGTCGTGGAATTGCACAATCCTGAAGTTCAAAACACTTTCCTTCACAGCTATAGCAAATGCTCATGGAAACACTCACAAGTCACCAAGTCACCGGGATCTTTGTTTTTCGTAATACCGCCAAGGTCCCACGGAAAGCTGAGGATCGGGGGGGTCGTGGGCTCCACGTTGGCTACGGGGCGACGCAGGCGAAGCCGCTTCCTCGGGGAGTTTGGAATTTCTCGCGCTGATCGTTCCAAGTTTTGTTTCCCTTTCCGTCAACCGGTAAACGAATGAAATTCAAGCCGCGGGAGAAAACCGGTTAGTACCGGTTTTTGCCGCGCACAAGAGAAATGTCTAGAAGAATAAACACAAGGCGTTTTAACTTTTTAAACGCCCGACGACCTCTTCCAAGACGTGTGGCCAGCGCGGAAGAGTAGGCCAAACACCCCCGAGGGCTCCCTCCTCGCGATGACCCGTCTGCCCGGCAGTGGCGTGAGCAACCAATTGCAGGGCCGCGGCCTTCACCTTTTAACGGAGAAACGAGGGGGAGTTCAACTTAGGCCGCGGTGCGGTTCGCGAGTCCGCCCCGTGCCAATCGGCGCGTTCGTCACCGACGTCACCGGTTCCGGTAATTGACTCCGAAACGCGGCCATCGTTCAACCCCAAATTTTTTTCGTGCCCAAAAAGCAACAAAATCCACACTGCACGAGAGCGGCACGGGGGGGGGGAGGGGGGGGGGAACTCTCCCGCTGTGCTGCCGTTGTGCAAGTCCCATCACCACTTTCACTCCACTTAACTTGGGGGGGGGGGGGGGGGGGGGTGGGAAATCTCTCGAGACGCGACGGCTCATTTGGGGCATCGTCCGCCTGCAAGGTCTGCCGATGAGAGCCGACGGAGTCGCGAGCAGCTGCACCGGGCGCCGAGCGGAGGTCCGGAGGGCCCGCGGAACGTGCAGCGTTCCCCCCCTTACGCCGCTTAAAATCGGAGGAGCCGGGGGGGGGGGGGGCGGGGGACGATGCCCCCTACACACCAAGACAAATGGCGAGCGGCCGGGGCTACCTCGCGCGCGCGCCCTCCGGTACAATCGCGGGCGAGAGGACGTGGCCACCGCCGCCGCCCGCCACGTGAAGGGGGCGAGCGAGCGGCGCCCGCGCGGGGCGCCGCTCTGCGGGGAGACGCCGCACGACCGCCGCACGACCGCCGCTCCCATCGCGAAACTGGAGGGTCCCGGGAAAAACTCGGAAGCCGTAAAAAGTGGTCGTGGCTTCCGCGGCCGCTTTTCCTTCACAACCAAATATTCTTAAATCTCCCTCACCCCCCCCCCCCCCCCCCCGTCGCCTCCGTGCATCCAACAGTGCGAATGGGCTCACAACCACAGTCTATCGGTAAGGGCGCAAACGGTGGGGTAAAATCTGGGTACCCCTGCCTCTTCCAAGATGTCTGGTCCAGTGTGGGGGTGTAAGCCAAAAAATATTCCCTGGAGGGAGCTCTGTCCTCGATCTCCGCTTCTGCCAGCAGTGGCGTGAGCGACTACTTTGCAGGGCTGCGCCTTCCTTGAACCTGTTTGTTTGTTTGTTGACAATGTGCGCCCTGCCCCGGGCACCCACAACAGCGGTGAGCACTGGGCACTTGGCCCAGAACCGACGAGAGCGGAGGGGGCACAGAGGGAGTTCCAAAAGCGCACAGCACGCACGCGCAACAACAACGCAACAACAACGCAACAACAACGCCCACGCCCCAAGTACGAGAGCTTATTAAACCACCTGCGCGCGTGAAACACGACAGCAAAGTGTGACATGGCGAAGCCGCGAGATGGAGGAGACGCTGACGCAGCCACGCCTCTAGTCACCCCAAGCATTGCACACAAGCGGGGGCTGGGACGAGGGGTTAGGGGACCTGGTCCAGTTCGGGGTTAGGGTCGAGGTCAAGTATTAGGGACTGTGGTCGGGTTAGGTCCACCGAGGGTCAGGGTTCGGGTCGGACCTGGTGTTACATTCGGGAGGAGTTAGGGGCGAGGCGAGGGTATGCGCGGGAGTCTCAAGCCGCGCGATCGGTCCGAGAGTGTGGGTTGTCGAATCCCAACGAACACCCGTTTTATCCTTTGCGACACCCGGTAACCCTTGGGAACGCTCGGCGTGCATTGGAACACCCGGTTATCCATGGTAACACTTGGTATCCGTGGAAACACCCGGTATCCGTGGCAGCCCCTGGTATCCTTTGGCACACTTTGGTATCCGTGGAAACGCCTGGTTTCCGTGGTAATACTCGGTCACCCAGCGAGCGGCCCTGACGCCCGAACAAGAACCCGGGGGTCATCGCCCGCCACCACCACCCCACTCCCCCACCGCGTGCGCCACCCTTACCCGGCGGCAGACCCGGTGGGGACCCAGCCAGAGCAAGGTGCATGAGGGGGGGGGGGCATGGGAGGGGGAGGGACGGACGACGACCCCCCGCCCAACCCCTGCGGCCGCTAGGTGAGGCCCAGCACCCGCTGGAAGAGGGAGGCGTGGTGCTCCGGGTCGCCGGTGGGCTCCACCACCACCACCCCCTCCTCCTCCTCCTCCTCGTCGGCCGTCTCGCGCTGCCGGCTTAGGGAGCGGACCAGGTCCCCCACGGTCCAGAGGCGGCGCCGAGCGGCTCGCACCAGGGCCTGCAGCTGGGACAGCAGCAGCAGCAGGAGGAGCAACACGGAGATAAAACCGCACGACAGCATAGAGAACCACAGGCAACCAAACAGGCACACACAACCACACAGAACCACACTCAACTACATAGAACAACACGTAACCAAACAGAATCAATCACAACTATACAGAACCACTCACAACCATACAGAACCACTCACAGCCATGCAGAACCACTCACAACCATACAGAACCACTCACAACCATACAGAACCACTCACCACCATACAGAACCACTCACAACCATACAGAACCACTCACAACCATACAGAACCACTCACCACCATGCAGAACCACTCACAACCATACAGAACCACTCACAACCAAACAACCACTCACAACCATGCAGAACCACTCACAACCATACAGAACCACTCACAACTATACAGAACCACTCACAACCATACAGAACCACTCACAGCCATGCAGAACCACTCACAACCATGCAGAACCACTCACAACCATACAGAACCAATCACAACCATACAGAACCACTCACAACCATACAGAACCACTCACAACCATACAGAACCAATCACAACCATACAGAACCAATCACAACCATACAGAACCACTCACAACCAAACAGAACCACTTACAACCATACAGAACCACTCACAACCATGCAGAACCATTCACAACCATACAGAACCACTCACCACCATACAGAACCACTCACAACCATACAGTACCACTCACAACCATACAGAACCACTCACAACCAAACAGAACCACTCACAACCAAACAGAACCACTCACAACCAGACAGAACCACTCACAACCATACAGAACCAATCACAACCAAACAGAACCAATCACAACCAAACAGAACCACTCACAACCATACAGAACCAATCACAACCAAACAGAACCAATCACAACCAAACAGAACCACTCACAACCAAACAGAACAACTCACAACCAAACAGAACCACTCACAACCAGACAGAACCACTCACAACCATGCAGAACCACTCACAACTATACAGAACCACTCACAACCATACAGAACCACTCACAACCATACAGAACCACTCACCACCATACAGGACCACTCACCACCATACAGAACCACTCACAACCATGCAGAACCACTCACAGATACACAGAACCACTCACAACCATACAGAACCACTCACAACCATACAGAACCACTCACCACCATACAGAACCACTCACAACCATACAGAACCACTCACCACCATACAGAACCACTCACCACCATGCAGAACCACTCACCACCATACAGAACCACTCACAACCATGCAGAACCACTCACTACCATACAGAACCAATCACAACCATACAGAACCACTCACAACCATACAGAACCACTCAACCATACAGAACCACTCACAACCATACAGAACCACTCACAACCATACAGAACCACTCACTACCATACAGAACCAATCACAACCATACAGAACCACTCACAACCATACAGAACCACTCACAACCATACAGAACCACTCACAACCATACAGAACCACTCACAACCATACAGAACCACTCACAACCATACAGAACCACTCACAACCATACATAACCATTCACAACCATACAGAACCACACACCACCATACAGAACCACTCACAACCATGCAGAACCATTCACAACCATACAGAACCACTCACAACCATACAGAACCACACACCACCATACAGAACCACTCACCACCATACAGAACCACTCACAACCATACAGAACCACACACAACCATACAGAACTACTCACAGCCATACAGAACCACTCACAACCATACAGAACCACTCACAACCATACAGAACCACACACAATCATACAGACCCAGTCACAACCATACAGAACCAGTCACAACCATACAGAACCACTCACCACCATGCAGAACCACTCACAACCATACAGAACCACTAACAACCATACAGAACCACTCACAACCATACAGGACCACTCACCACCATGCAGGACCACTCACCACCATACAGAACCACTCACAACCATACAGAACCACTCACCACCATACAGAACCACTCACAACCATACAGAACCACTCAGAACCATACAGAACCACTCACAGCCATACAGAACCACTCACAGATACACAGAACCACTCACCACCATACAGAACCACTCACAGATACACAGAACCACTCACCACCATACAGAACCACTCACCACCATACAGAACCACTCACCACCATACAGAACCACTCACAACCATACAGAACCAATCACAACCATACAGAACCACTCACAACCATACAGAACCACTCACAACCATGCAGAACCATTCACAACCATAGAGAACCACTCACAACCAAACAGAACCACTCACAACCATACAGAACCACTCACCACCATACAGAACCACTCACCACCATACAGAACCACTCACCACCATACAGAACCACTCACCACCATACAGAACCATTCACAACCATACAGAACCACTCACAACCATACAGAACCACTCACAACCATACAGAACCACTCACAACCATACAGAACCACTCACCACCATACAGAACCACTCACAACCATACAGAACCACTCACAACCATACAGAACCACTCACAACCATACAGAACCACTCACCACCATACAGAACCACTCACCACCATACAGAACCACTCACAACCATACAGAACCACTCACAACCATACAGAACCACTCACAACCATACAGAACCACTCACAGCCATACAGAACCACTCACAACCATACAGAACCACACACAACCATACAGAACTACTCACAGCCATACAGAACCACTCACAACCATATAGAACCACTCACAACCACACAGAACCACACACAACCATACAGACCCAGTCACAACCATACAGAACTACTCACAACCATACAGAACCACTCACAACCACACAGAACCACTCACAACCATAGAGAACCACTCACCACCATACAGAACCACTCACAACCATACAGAACCACTCACAACCATACAGAACCACTCACAACCATACAGAACCATTCACAACCATACAGAACCACTCACAACCATACAGAACCACTCACAACCATACAGAACCACTCACAACCATGCAGAACCACTCACAACCATACAGAACCACTCACAACCATACAGAACCACTCACAACTATACAGAACCAATCACAACCAAACAGAACCAATCACAACCAAACAGAACCACTCACAACCAAACAGAACCACTCACAACCAAACAGAACCACTCACAACCAGACAGAACCACTCACAACCATGCAGAACCACTCACAACTATACAGAACCACTCACAACCATACAGAACCACTCACAACCATACAGAACCACTCACCACCATACAGGACCACTCACCACCATACAGAACCACTCACAACCATGCAGAACCACTCACAGATACACAGAACCACTCACAACCATACAGAACCACTCACAACCATACAGAACCACTCACCACCATACAGAACCACTCACAACCATACAGAACCACTCACCACCATACAGAACCACTCACCACCATGCAGAACCACTCACCACCATACAGAACCACTCACAACCATGCAGAACCACTCACTACCATACAGAACCAATCACAACCATACAGAACCACTCACAACCATACAGAACCACTCACAACCATACAGAACCACTCACAACCATACAGAACCACTCACTACCATACAGAACCAATCACAACCATACAGAACCACTCACAACCATACAGAACCACTCACAACCATACAGAACCACTCACAACCATACAGAACCACTCACAACCATACAGAACCACTCACAACCATACAGAACCATTCACAACCATACAGAACCACACACCACCATACAGAACCACTCACAACCATGCAGAACCATTCACAACCATACAGAACCACTCACAACCATACAGAACCACACACCACCATACAGAACCACTCACCACCATACAGAACCACTCACAACCATACAGAACCACACACAACCATACAGAACTACTCACAGCCATACAGAACCACTCACAACCATACAGAACCACTCACAACCATACAGAACCACACACAATCATACAGACCCAGTCACAACCATACAGAACCAGTCACAACCATACAGAACCACTCACCACCATGCAGAACCACTCACAACCATACAGAACCACTAACAACCATACAGAACCACTCACAACCATACAGGACCACTCACCACCATGCAGGACCACTCACCACCATACAGAACCACTCACAACCATACAGAACCACTCACCACCATACAGAACCACTCACAACCATACAGAACCACTCAGAACCATACAGAACCACTCACAGCCATACAGAACCACTCACAGATACACAGAACCACTCACCACCATACAGAACCACTCACCACCATACAGAACCACTCACCACCATACAGAACCACTCACAGATACACAGAACCACTCACCACCATACAGAACCACTCACCACCATACAGAACCACTCACCACCATACAGAACCACTCACAACCATACAGAACCAATCACAACCATACAGAACCACTCACAACCATACAGAACCACTCACAACCATGCAGAACCATTCACAACCATAGAGAACCACTCACAACCAAACAGAACCACTCACAACCATACAGAACCACTCACCACCATACAGAACCACTCACCACCATACAGAACCACTCACCACCATACAGAACCACTCACCACCATACAGAACCATTCACAACCATACAGAACCACTCACAACCATACAGAACCACTCACAACCATACAGAACCACTCACAACCATAGAGAACCACTCACCACCATACAGAACCACTCACCACCATACAGAACCACTCACAACCATACAGAACCACTCACAACCATACAGAACCACTCACAACCATACAGAACCACTCACAGCCATACAGAACCACTCACAACCATACAGAACCAGACACAACCATACAGAACTACTCACAGCCATACAGAACCACTCACAACCATATAGAACCACTCACAACCACACAGAACCACACACAACCATACAGACCCAGTCACAACCATACAGAACTACTCACAACCATACAGAACCACTCACAACCACACAGAACCACTCACAACCATAGAGAACCACTCACCACCATACAGAACCACTCACAACCATACAGAACCACTCACAACCATACAGAACCACTCACAACCATACAGAACCATTCACAACCATACAGAACCACTCACAACCATACAGAACCACTCACAACCATACAGAACCACTCACAACCATGCAGAACCACTCACAACCATACAGAACCACTCACAACCATACAGAACCACTCACAACTATACAGAACCACTCACTACCATACAGAACCACTCACAACCATACAGTACCACTCACAACCATACAGAACCACTCACAACTATACAGAACCACTCACAACCATACAGAACCACTCACTACCATACAGAACCACTCACTACCATACAGAACCACTCACAACCATACAGAACCACTCACCACCATACAGAACCACTCACAACCATACAGAACCACTCACAACCATACAGATCCACTCACCACCATACAGCACCACTCACAGATACACAGAACCACTCACAACCATACAGAACCACTCACAACTATACAGAACCACTCACAACCATACAGAACCACTCACAGCCATACAGAACCACTCACAGCCATACAGAACCATTTCTACTCGCTTAATTGCTGCAGTTCGTTCTTACGCTTTTGTCATGTTGGCGGCCCAGATCACCTCTGTGAATGAGCCTCCTCTATCCTGGCCTCCTGAGTTCCCATCACGTAAAATAAACTTGAAAACCTCTCCAAACACAATGCCTCCTCCTCCTCCTCCTATCCCCACCTCCCCCACGGCCCTCACCTCCCCGGGACCCCCCTCCCCCACCCTACCTGCTGCGGGTCTGGCAGCTGGGACTCGGTGACGCGCAAGCGGGCGACGCCGCGGGCCGACGCGACGGCCCAGAGCACCAGCACGGCCTCCTCGGCCCGGAGGCCCGAGCAGCGTGGCCACACGGTGTGCACCAGCAGATCCTGCTTCCACACGGCTGGGCGCAAACACGGCACGAACGCACAAAACCCAAGGCAAGAGATCCACCGTGGAGTCCGAACAGACCGTTTGGTGCTGTTAGCGCAGCAGCGCCGTTGAAGGGCGGCAAGGTGCGCGGGGGGGTGGGTGGCCGGCGCCACGCCCGGCCGCCCGAAGTTTTTACGCCGCACCAGGTACTCGTTTGAGGCCGAGCCGACCTAGGGGAGGCCCAGGACCGGTTCGGACAGTCGTCGCCGGTGTTGGCCGTGAGCGGGAATCGAACCCGGGTCGTAGCCGGGTTCGAAGGGCAGCAGCGAAGCTCACCGGCTACACTAACCGCTCCGCATACCCTGGACACGCGTGTACGCATGTCGAACAACACGCGTGTACGCATGTCGAGCAACACGCGTGTACGCATGTCGAGCAACACACGTGTACGCATGTCGAGCAACACACGTGTTCCTACATCATTAGACCTCCTTTGCCAGTATCAAAATGTAATAATAGGGTTTTTCCCCTTTTTTCTGGCAACACAACTGAAACCTTTTTACAAGGATTCATGTCTGCATTAACCACAATACCTGCAGTCAAAATGCAAACAAAAAACATACTATGACAATATATAATGCATTGTCCTTGAAACTGATTGGTCCACACCAAGGGACAGCTTTCTTTTGAGCCTTCAAGGACAATGCATATATTATCGCAGTGAGCGCGCCGGGATTGCAATCTAGAGGTGGCCAATTCGAGCCACTCTCCCGGCGCGGCAGTTGACACAATGTTACAGCGCAGCACGCTAGCCACTGCACACGGAGGAAGGGGACGTTCAGATGCGGCATCGGCAGCGCCGGCCATGACGTCGGCATGCGCTGGCCATCACCAGTGGCAGAAATGATCACATTCATTAGCAGCAACATCAGCATGTCCCCACACTAACATTTAATTCACTTCGCGTGGGCCGCAGATGCACGAGGCCTACCACATCGAAACAGCCTACGTGTGATGCGTATCCGTCACTGCAAGCGTCCGAGCCGTACCAATCTGGCACTGGAGGGAAATAACTTTCAACCTGGCATCACCGGGTTTCTAAGATTAGCACATTCAGGCACTAATGTTTTGTGGTATTACTGGATAACGCCGAGGTGAGCATGTGGCTACTCTAAGTATCCGCGTGTTAAGTCACTGAGCTGTCATTTGTGACCAGGCCGCTTCAAGAAAATAGCTCAGTGGCCCTTAATCTGTAAAATAAATAAAAATTGTTTAGTTTTATTCGTATTATTGTTAGTGATTTGCTTACATTTCCTATACTTTGTACTCCTATCGTCGTGTTTCTGTATTGTTTGTTGCTGTCACGTTCTGACCCGACTCCCACTGGACATCTGTGAAAAAGAGCTTTACAGCTCATCGGATTCCTCCAGCATAAACATTCTGATTCCGATTCTGAATGTGAGGAAAAGGCTCTTCCCACTCTTACCAACAATCGTAATGGAATAATAATAATAATAATCATCGATTATTTTCCCATGAAAGCCACACAAGTCCATATGGATCCCTGCAATCACGAAAACTTCAAGTCTAGATTGCCACACAAGTCCAAAGGCTTATTTTCAGGAGGGCCCTGCTACACTGCGATGTTTGGCCAACACCAATGGCACTGCGCGTGTTTAGCTGCGGGAGGAAACCCGTCCGTAGCAAGGGGGGAAGACACAAAACTCCACGACGAGAGGAGCCAGAGTCAGGAAGCGAACCCGGGTTCCCCTTGCCGTGAGTGTTGCCGCCCTGCCGCCCTGCCGCCCTGCCTGCCTGCCTGCCTGCCTGCCTGCCTGCCTGCCTGCCTGCCTGCCTGCCTGCCTGCCTGCCTGCCTGCCTGCCTGCCTGCCTGCCTGCCTGCCTGCCTGCCTGCCTGCCTGCCTGCCGCCCTGCCTGCCGCCCTGCCCGCACACGCGAACCCGTGAGTTGTCCCGCACTTACCTGTCCCGGAGGCTCCCGTGGGCCGACTGTTCTCCGCGGCCCCCTGCGGGTCGCTGCACGCGCGCACGCAAGGGGGAAAACGCCGGAGTCCATCGTTGGTCACCGTCGGCAGGGGACAGTGACGTTCCACTCCGCGCGCCGGGAACTCCGTCATTGGGGGGGGGGGGGGCAGGAGAACGGGGCCGGGGGGGGGGAGGTGCCGCCGTGCCGAGGCGGCGTCGGCCACGTCGGAAGCCGGCGGCGGGAGAGCACGCGGCCCCGGGAGCTCCGGCCGCGCTCGCGACACGAGGAGGCAGGGGCAGCGAGGAGGCTCTGGGGGCCTGCCCCGCCGCCCAGCCCAGCGCAGCGCGCGCCGTGTGGCACGCCGCTCTCCCGTGCCGTGTGGCACGGCACGGGAGAGCGGCACGCGGTGCAGTGTGCACGCTGAGCGCTACGCGACGCTCAGCTGGGTAACCAGACGCACCAAGACCCCGCCCCCCGTGTCACCTTCACAGATCGTTGGGGCAGGTGCTGTTAGCGAGCACTTACCAAGGATGGCACACGGCACGCCAAGGGGTGGGTGGCCAACACCACGCCCGGCCGCCTTTGTCTCCCTAGTGGCGATGTTTACACATCGCACCGGGTACCCATTTGAGGCTGAGTCGACCACGGGGGGGCCCGGGACCGGTTCAGATAATCGCTTGCGTTGTACGAACTCGGGTCGCCAGGTTGGTAGCGCAGCGCGCTAACCGCGACACCACCGCTCCCCACCCCACACGCGTGCACGCCCACACAGGATCAACATGCACCACAGCAGGGGTGTCCAAACTACGGGCCGCGGGCCAGTTTTTATTGGCCCGCAGCAAATTCTGAAAATATTATTGAATATGGCCCCGCACAAGAAGCTTGAGCTCAACTCTGTTGCACTTCTCAGTTTCAACACTAGATGGAGCCAGCCACGGAAAACCGTGCTTCTCCACTAAACAAAATTAAGCAAAGAAAAACTTTTACCGCGAGTCACCAGAAATGGCAGCACCGAAGAAACGCAAAATAGCGAGTGAGTGTGGAAGATTTCAAACGCGGTGGGAAAATGAATATTTTTTCAAAGAAATCAACGGAAAGTGTGTCTGTTTGATTTGCAATGAAGATGTTGCTGTGATGAAAGAGTATAATGTCCGTCGGCACTATGAGACCAAACATCAGAGCTACACCTCGGACACCGGAGCCGAACGAACACAGAAAGTCAAGCAAATGGCGGCTAGCCTGCAAGCTCAACAACAATTTTTTTTCGTGCTAAGAAAATACAGGAAAACGCCACAACAGCAAGCTATGAAGTCACTAAACTTATTGCCCAGCACGGCAAACCGTTCTCGGACGGTGATTTCATAAAGCAGTGCCTCATCAAAGTCACAGAAATAATGTGCCCAGAAAAAGTGCAGGATTTCAACAGCGTGAGCTTATCCAGAAATACAGTGGCGCGGAGAATCGAGGACTTGTCGGCTAACTTGAAGCTTCAGCTGAGAGACGAAGCTTGTGCTTTTGATTTTTACTCGATAGCATGCGACGAGAGCACAGATGCCACAGACACCGCGCAGCTGTTGATTTTTTTGCGGGGAGTAGTTGATAATTTTTGCTGTACGGAGGAACTGCTTGATATGATGAGCCTAAAAGGCACAACGACGGGTAGAGATATTTTTGAAGCTATGTCAGAGGCAGCTGAAAAGATGGGGCTTAAACGGGACAAGCTCTGCGGAGTAACAACGGATGGAGCTCCGTCCGTGACGGGCGAGCGCAAAGGAATGGCATCGGGGGTGTGCGCCAAGGTAAAAGAGAGCGGAGGTGAGGCTGTTAGGATGCGCTGTGTAATCCACCAAGAAGCACTGTGTGCCAAGACTGTCCAACTGGGCGATGTGATGAGCACCGTTGCAAAAACTGTCAACAATTCGAGCTAGAGGACTGTACCACAGAGAATTTCAAGCTTTCCTATCTGATGTGGATGCTGAATACGGGGATGTGCTCTACCACTCTGATGTGCGCCGGCTCAGCCGCGGCTCTGCGCTGCAGCGGTTTTATTCGCTGAGATCAGAAATCGACCAGTTTTTGAAAGAGAAGGGCCGACCTCTTCATGAACTGAGTGACCCTCTGTGGCTGGCAGACCTGGCATTTTTAGTTGATCTTACTCACCATCTGAATACACTGAACAAGAACCTACAAGGCAAAGAACAGCTGGTGCCACACCTGTATGCGCACATGAAAGCCTTCTGTGTAAAGCTCCGCCTGTTTGAGACACAACTACGAAGCTTTAATGCTGCACACTTCCCTGCGCTGTCTGAAATCAAGTCTGCTTTTCCAAAGGCCGACCTTTCTGCTAAAAAGGAGAAATATGTGTCTGTGATTGTATCTCTCGTGACAGAATTCAACCGGCGTTTCCAAGATTTTTCTGTCATTGAAAAACAAATCAAGCTGTTCTCGACCCCCTTCCTGGTGGATGCAGAAGAAGTGGAAGAGAGTCTGCAGTTAGAACTGATTGATATGCAATGTGATGATTCTCTGAAGAGTCAACATCAGCTTCTCTCCCTCCCTGACTTCTATCAGAGTTTGGATAATGCCAAGTTTCCTCTGATGAGACGCCACGCAAAAAGAATGATGAGCCTGTTCGGCTCAACATACAAATGTGAACAAACATTTTCTCTGTTAAATCAGAACAAAAGCAGACTGAGAACCAGAATGACTGATGGCCATCTCTGTGAAGTCCTTCGTGTCTCAACCACCAAACTTTCTCCTGACATGTCAGCCATCCTTCGATCCAAAGGACAGCATCACTGCTCCCGCTGAGTGCAATGTTCTTCACATTATAGGCGAGTTAGAAATACACGCAGTATTCATCACGTGTCAATGTCACCTCCAGTGTGTGGCCCGGCCTTTTGTTAATTTTTCTGTATTTGGCCCTCACTAGAAAAAAACTTTGGACACCCCTGCGCCACAGCCGCTCCCCGCCGCTGCTGCCGACACTGTCATGCCATGACTTTGACGACGAATGCTGCAGGGGAAGCCACGCAGGGGGAGAGCCTACAGCACCCACGCGGTGACGCGCGCGTGGGTGCGCGTGCGGGCAAGCGCGCGGGTACGCGTGCGGCTACGCGCACGTACCCGCGCACAGGCACGCGCGTAGGTACCCGTGTGGGAGTGCGCGCGGGCACCTGGTGGAGAGGGTGGGGAAGGAAAAGCTCTCATCGGAGCCCTCGACGTCCACCGTGGCCAGGCTGCTCCAGCTGCTGCCAGCCCCGTTGCTGCGGGGCCGGCAGCAAAGTGACGCGGTGAGGAGGGCGGGGCAGCGGAGGAGGCGGAACAAAGGAGGGGGGTGGATTGGGAATGAAGGAGGGAGGGAGTTGGAATGAAGGAGGGGAGTGGGAACGAAGGAATGTAGAGGAGAAATGGAGGGGTGGGGAGCGTGGGAATTGGAGGCATGGTGGGCCAGTGAGTGATGAATGGCACGAGGCTCGAGTGGGTTAAGGATGCGTGTTGCAGGAGACAAAGGTCATCCCAGCCTTCGTGACTGTTATACACACGTGACTGTTATACACACGTGATTGTTATACACACGTGACTGTTATACACACGTGTCTGTTATACACACGTGACTGTTATACACGTGATTGTTATACACACGTGAATGTTATACACACGTGATTGTTATACACACGTGATTGTTATACACACGTGATTGTTATACACACGTGACTGTTATACACACGTGATTGTTATACACACGCCGACGTTTCTACTGGGGGTGTGTTCCGGATTACATTTTCTATTTTTAAGGTCAATATCAGATTTTCGGATAATATACATCATCATCGTCATCGTCGTCGTCATCATCAACCTTGCTCAATCCACTGCTGGATGGAGGCCTCCCCAAGGCACCGCCATCCGGACATCTATGAATAAGAGCTTCACAGCTCATCGGATTTCTCCAGGATGAATAAAGATCCCGATTCTGATCTCACATGACCCGGCGATTCAACAATCCATCCAGCGCCTGCACATTCACCGATCTCATCGCTCTCCGTCTCCCCCTTGGACGTCTTCTCTCAGGACGCATTCTATGCCCTGGCTGTCGCTCCGTCATTATTCTTGACCACCGTCCCATCGCCCGCCCCACCACACCCTCCTTAGCCATGACTCATCCTGCCCAAGCCCCACTTTACTTTCCCTCGCAGTTGGGATCGTGCCACTCACCGCTATGTACAGTCCTAAGAGATTATTTTTTTTTGCCTTCACTGGAGAGCACGTGTGACACCACTTTCGTCGAGAAAATCACAGCGGATGACGACGACGACGACGGTGAGATGACGTGTCCGCGTGGGAGTTTTGCGAGCACCTGTCGCTGAGCTGCAGGAAACTGCTGCTTTCGTCGCCCACCCCCTCGCTGCTCAGCTGGGCCCAGCTGCCCAAGCTGCCCGAGCTGCCCTCGCTGCTGCCCCCTCCTCCTCCTCCTCCCGCGCCCGGCGCGTCCGTGGAGATCCTCTCTCCGGAGCGTGCGTTGCGGGCCAGCTGCGGCGCACTGAAAACGGTACAACGTGGCCGCTACCGCCGCCGACACCAAACACGCCACAGCCACCACCGCCGTGACAAACCAACAACCCCGCAATGTCCCCGGCGCTATCCCCGGACGTGAAGGCGCTTGCTTTGTATCGCCAGTTTTTTATTTTATTTTGGCCAGCCACCGAATGGAGACGGTCACCCGCATCGCGTGCTTTCTGATGTGCGCGTCTGCACCCGTCGGGAAGGCTCTTCCTTCCCATATTAGGAAGCCGCTGGACAAATTGATTCCTTTACAACTGCTTTTTGCGTTTTAGTTTCTTATCCTTCCCCCCCCCGCACCTCCAATTAGCACCGTTGGCCTACGTACGGTGGCGCGAAAGAAGTTGAACGCGCGCACGCGCGCACATGCACGAAACAACGGCACGATGGGGCGCGTCGCCGTCACCTGCTGCCCGCGAAGCTTCCGACGATGCCGCTGTCCGACGTCTCGCCCAGGTCGCCCGCGGCGGCCCCCGACCCCGCCGCCGTCTTTCCCCCGTCCTCCCCCTCGCCCCTCCCCGTCGCCTCCGGCCCCCCCGCCGACCCGGCCTCGGCCTCCACGCGGATGAGCGGCGGTCCCCAGCCGCGCGCGGCCGTCGCGCTCGGCCGCGCGCCCGCCCGGGGCGTGGACCTCATCTGAGGCGAAGGCAGCGGCGGCGGGCCGCGCCGGCGGATCACCTCCCACTTGCCCTGCCACAGCGCCACGTTGACGAGCCTCGCGGCGTACAGCTCCACGCGGGGGGACGGCGCCGGCACGCGGGACGACGCGGCCGGCCTCCCGGCAAGCCCCGTGGCGCGCAGCGACGCCAGCACGTCGCTCGCCACGCGCTCGGCGAAGCGGCCCAGCGCCGGCGCGGCCCCGCCGGCCCCGCCGGCGCACGGGCGGTGCGGGGGGCAGCCGCCTCCCCCGGCCCTCCTCGGGGCGCCCTCCGCCCCTCGCGTCACGAAGAGGTAGAATTCCTCCGTGACGCTGTCGCTCCTCGACCGCTTCCCCGCGCCGCAGCAGCGGGAGCAGCAAGCGGCGCGGCGGCAGCCGCAGAGGCCGCCGCCGCGGCGCCGGCCCTCGGCGGCGGCCGCCACCGACGAAGCGACGACGTCCTCGGCGCAGACGTCGGCGAAGGCCCGGAGGTGAACCTTGAGGCTCTCGACCCTGCCGGCTTTCTCGCGGTAGCGGCAGTGGGGCCAGCTGGCGAGGCCGCAGGCGGCGCGGCCTCCGGGCAGGGCGAGGCGGAGGGCCCAGTCGTGGAGCCGGGACTCCGTCGCGTCTTCCAGCCTGTCCGGGCGCTCGGCGATCGGCGGCGGCGGCGGCGGCGCGGCCGCCCACGCGCTCCCGCGGTTGGCGGCCGCCAGCGACGACCGCAGGATGTTGCGCGTCATGACCTCGGCGGACCTCTCCAGTCGGGCCTTCACCAGGGACAGGACGTCCGCGCCGCCCGGCGCCGCTTTCTTCTTCCGCTGCCGCTCCCTGCGGAAATACACGTCCCTGGGCTTCGTGTCGTCGATGTAGATGGACGCGAGCTCCGTCGCCAGCGAGACGATGTCCCCGGCGAGCCGGCTCGAGTACGCCTGCACGTCGCGGTGAGCGGGCGCGCCGCCCCCCTCGGCCTCGTCCTCGCTGCTGGCCCCGGCCTCCGACAGGGAGCGCGCGACGCGCAGCACGAACTCGGCCTTCTCCTCGGCGTCGCGGCCCACGCCCGACAGCTCGGCGGCCGTCATGGCGCGTGGCGTGGAGGGCGGCACCGTGGGCTGGAAGCACTTGGACAGCTCCCGCTTCAGATCCTTGCTCAGCCTCCGCATCACCTTCCTGTCGCCGCCGCCGCCCGTCGTTTCCCCCGCCGGGCCGGACGGACGCGGCGGAGGGCAGAGCCCCGGGTGGCGCAGGCCACCGCGATCGACCGACGGCTCCGGAGTCTGCACGGGGCTCGGGGGCGGAGTGGCGGGCGACCGCGTCCCCGCGGCGCCGCCGTCGCCGCCCTCCCCCGCCGGCGCCGGCGGCAGGGCGGACGGCGTCTCAGAGCCCTCGTGCCGCCCCTTGGCCTCCTCCGCAGGGAAGCGCGGCATGGAGAGGGAGAGACGCTCGGCCAGCTCGGCCGGCTCGGCCGGCTCGGCCGGCTCGGCCTCTCCGCCGGCGCCGCTCGGCCTCCGTGCCAACTCCTCCACGGACGCGGCGCTCAGAGCTTCCCGCAACAGCGCCGACGAGACGGAGCCCGCGTACCGGCCCAGGACCGGCTCGGGGCCGGGGCCCGCCACGGACGGCAGCGGCGACGACAAGAAGCTGGTGCCGTCGCCGGACTCCGAGCCGGACTCCTTCTCCGAGACCGGAGCCGGTGCCGCCGCGAAGTCGCCGCGCCTCACCTCCCTGCCGACGGCCTCCACGAGGCACGGCCCGGCGACGTCCGCCGGAGGCGGCGGAAGGCCACTGGCGCCCGGCACTTGGCCGATGCGGGAAATGCTGATGGCCGCCTGAGAGGGGAAGGTGCTCGCGGAGCAGGAGAGGCCGATGAAGGCCTCCTGCAGCACGGACTCGGCCAGGTCGGACGAGTACACGTCCACGACGGCGCCGCCGGCGTTCCACGCGCGGCCCTCGCGCGGCAGGTGGCTCGCCTCCATGGTGGCCTCGAACACGGCCTGCTCGGCCATCTCCCCCGAGAACTGCACCACGGCGCCCAGGTAGAGGCCGTGCCAGGCGTCCGGCAGGGCCTGCATAGCGCTCAGCACGGCGCCCCTCACCACGCCGTCCACCAGCGACGCCAGCCTCTCGTCCCCAGCGGCGAGACCGGCGGCCCGGCGCGGGGCGGGCGCCGTGCCCCGCCTCCTCCCGTACGCCACCTCCCGGATGGCGTCGTAAAAGCAGGCCCCGACCAGGCCGTCGGCCATGGCGCTCACGCGCGCCAGGTCTCCGGGCGCCGTCCAGCAGCACCGCCCCGGGGAGGAGGCGGGAGCCTTGACGCGCGAGCGAACCCGCCGGCTGCGCGGCCCCCGCCGGCCACCGCCCTCCCGCTGCTTGCGAGCGAGGCCGGACAGGGCGGAGCCCAGCACGGCGGACGACAGATTCCCGGCGAACTCGCCCAGCGTCGCCAACTCTCGCCGGGTGCGCCGATAGGGGCCCGTCGTGGCGTTCCGAGCCCCGCCACCGTGCGGAGAACCGCCGGCATCGCTCCCTCTCCGCTGGACGGGGGCGGCGCCGCCGCCGCCGCGTTTCTCCCCGCGAGCGCACGACAGCGACCTCATGATACTGCCGGATATGCGGCTTGCGAGCTCCGACACGGAGTTCGGTTCGCTCTCCTCCGCCGTGGCCGGAGGCGCCGGCTCGGCCGCCCGGCCGCCCTCTGCCCCCTCGCCGGGCCCGGCGCTCGGCGCCGCCAGCGCCAGCGACTGGAAGATTCTGCTCGAGATCTGCGTGGCCAAGTCGGCCACGGTGGAGACGCCGCCGGGGCCGGCGGCCCGTACGTTGGGAGGCGTGAACGCCGACGCGCGCTTCCACTCCGGCTGCTGCTGCTGCTGCTGCTGCTGCTGCTGCGACGGCAGCGCCGGCCGGGGCGACGGGTCGCGGCCGTCGGCGAAGCCCGCGGGGGGCGGCGTGGGCGAGCCCCCGACGAGGCCCACGACGGGCGAACCCGGAGCGTCGGTCGGCTTCCGGGGCAGCGGCTTCCGCAGCCCGGCCGGCGGGAAGGAGCGATCGAAACGTCGCGGGTTGGGGGCGCCACGCCCCGGAGCCGGCAGGCGCCGGCCCCTCGCCCCCGCGCCGCCTTCGCCGCCCGTGCCGTCCGGCGTCTCGAAGCGCTCGCGGCTGTCGAAGAATTCCCCGAGCTCCGAGTCGGAGTCTTCGATGTCGTGGCCGAGCAGCGCGGGGATGCTGGGCACGTGGATCTCGGCGCGCATGCTGCGCTCGTAGCCCTCCTCGTCCAGGAAGATGACGGGGCTGGGGCTCGAGCCGTTCGACTCCTCCGTCTCGGACGCCGCCTCCTCCTCCTCCTCCTCCTCCCGCGCGGCGGCGGCGGCGTCCTTGAGGAACGACGGCCTCTGCGTCTCGACTTCCGAGTCGGAACACGACGAGTCGCCGAGCTCCTTGGCGGGCGACGGAAACGCCGCGGCGGCGCCTCCACCCCGGATGCTTTGGTCCGAGTGGCCGTCGCCGCCGACGTCGCCGCCGGCACCGCTGGAACATCGACCCGGGAGAGGGGACGCCGCAGAGAAGCGCAGCCGTTGGGCCGGCGGTGGCGCCCGGCTGAGCAGGTGGCGGCGGCGCGAGGCCACGGGGGTCGGGGGCAGCAGCAGGAGCGTTGGCGGCGCCGTGCCGCGCTCGGGGGAGGAGCGCGGCTCCACCGCCAACTGCGAGCCGTCGCCGGGGCCCCCCGGGGGACCGCCACGCGGCCGGACGTCCGGGACGCGGGCCGGGGGTCCGGGGGCCTCCACGCCGCCCTGCTGCCAGTGACCGCAGCCATGCCTGGGGTCACTCTCCACGCCGCTCCCACCTGAAGGCGAACATCAGAGAAGGGTTTTTAGGGGGTGTGGGGAGAGACACGTGCTTGGAATGATGTCGGAGAGACAGAAAGAGGAACCACGTGGATTAGAGCAGTGGTTCCCATCCATTCAAAACTAGCGGATCACTGCCCTGCCAACCCTCAAACCAGCGTCGCAGACGACAATGCACGAACATCGTTTTCAACATCGAAACAACTGCGGATCCTGACATCTGCTACAGTGTCCGGGGACCGCTCCCCACAGCGACTCAGCCACGGGCGACTCAACCACGGGCGACTCAACCACGGGCGACTCAACCACGGGCGACTCAACCGCGGGCGACTCAACCACGGGGGCGACTCAACCACGGGCGACTCAACCGCGGCGCCTCACCTTCGTCCTCCAGCACCTCGAACGCCGTCACAAAATCGTCCTCGATGGAGCTCACAGAGCAGTTGGTGTCGTCTTCCGCCTCGACGGCCGTAGCGACGTCGCACAGCGCGCAGCGGCCGTGGCCCAGCCCGGCCATTTCGCCGGCGCGGCGCTCGCCCGCCCGGCGCTCGGCCACCCGGCGGTCGCTCGCCCACGAGCAGCCGAGCGCGGCCACGTGCAGCTGGTGCTCCAGCCAGGGCCGCCAGCGGTACAGGCAGATGGCGCCGTTCCCGTGGCCCTGCGCGAAACGTGGCACGAGCGTGTGACAGGGTGCTCCCCCCCCACCCCTCTCCCCCCCCCCCCCCCCGCCAACCCCCGTCTCATTCTTTGCACCTGGGCCCAAAGAAACCGGTGAATCAAGAGCTCGCAAAAGATATATATACAAATTTCTGCGGATGCCACCAGGTGTAATGGCCAGCAATACTGGACCTGCAATAACCGCAAATTGGAAACTGGTAAAAAAAAAGTGAGCAGTTTTCCACACGTAGAATATCCGAGTCATAGAACTTAACTGAGAAACATAGGAAGCTGCCCTGGTGTAAAGGTCAGTGCACTGGACATGCAATCCGGAGGTCGCCGGTTCGACTGCACACTTCCAGTTGAAACCACGGAGCAAGTTTCTTAAATCCCCAGGGTGCCTCTTGCCCACCCAGCAGTACAAATTGGTTCATTGCAGTCGGTCAATCGGCAGGTCGTGCACGCTGGGGTCAAGTGCAGGTACTGCCTGCCACCTCTTCTAAGGCCAGTGTGGAAGGTCTCGAGCCATCTCTAGAGGAGGAGTGTAGGGCTGCACCTTGACCTTAGCAAGTCACTGGAACTATGCAATCTAAACACAAATGGCCAATGAAGCCTTTCCCGTTCCGAGACATCTGCAAGTTCAGAATCAGAACATGTATCTATACTGGAGGAACCCGATGAGCTATGAAGTTATTTTTCACAAATGTCTAGTCATAGGTTGCAGGGTGGGTCACGTTCACCGCTGAATCTGGGAACGCGCAAGCGCTTCAGCGTTCATTTTATCCAGAGAGGCGTAGCGCCGTTGTTTTTAAAGACACCGTACTCACCACAGGGAACCGTAGCGGCACGACCACCGCACTTTGATAGCTGGTGCCAAAATGTGCCACGCCCTCCCGCGTGGCCCTGTGGGAGCCTCAGTATCGATTTTTCTTACGATTCCGTTCCGATTAAGAAGAGCTGGGAAAGGGTTCATCGTTTCTCGCGTAATTTAGATACCGATTACGAATGAAAGTAGAGGGCCTGGCGCTCCGTAATCGTGTCTTGCCTCACCTCCCCCGCGGGCGGTGACGGTGTCATGTGTTCTCCACCCTTGCCCAGCGCTAAACCTCGTTCGGCCCTAGTCACCAGAAGCACCTCGTCCACGCCAATCTCCAGGGGAGGCAGGGACCGCACCAGCGCGCCAATCGCCGGCGGCGCGTCCTGCACGGCAGCGGCACACACGCGCAGCGTCGTTAACCAGCGCAAGCAAAATGCGGCGGGCGGCTCGCAAGCCTCCCAAATGCCATATTGGTCCAGCCATGGAGGTCACTGGAATATAGGTCACCGTGCTGGTCAGTGCGTGCGTGTTGACGAAGGGGGGTTCGGATATCACTCGCCACTAATGTTAGCCGTGCCAAACAATTAAATTATGAGTAGAAGCCGGTTTGCCGAGTACACAATGCAATGCGAGCTAGTAATCGAATGGTCGGTGTTAATTATGTGTGTATTTTTTTTATAATTATGAATACAAATTACAATCAAAATTAGTAAAACAATAAACTGTTTGCCGACGAAAGCCACACTTGGGATTTATGGTCATCACCAATGACTCTACTTTGTATGTTTTTAAGCTTTGCGAGGAAACAGGAGAACCCGGAGAAAATCCACGAAGAACAGGGGAAGAGAATACAAATGCTTCAAAAGATTTGGGCCAGAGCCAGGAATCAAGCCCAGGTCCTGGTGGCTATGGGTCACACGCATTACCACTGCCCAAGTAAACATGCAAAGTTGGGCCAACATTGGCACGTGGTTCGATCCACCGGACCAACGTTGGCCCAACGTTGGGCCAACTTTCCATGTTTACTTGAGCGCCACGCTGTGCGTTCTCCCCTTGTTCTGTTGGTTTCCTCCGCTCTCTTCGGTTTCCTCCCATAGCAAAAAAAAAAAACATATTCACAATGCAACTGGTATAGCCCAAACGTCCCCACGCTGAAAAATTACCTGCAAATTAATCAGCTGCCATTACACATGGCAAAATCATCCCCGATTGTGAAAAAGTGTCAGAACACTCCGGAGAAAGAGGCACGGTGAGCTTCTCCTGGGAAAGCAAGCCGTCGTACAAAATAATAAAAGCCACAAAACTCAACTGAAGACGGACAGCCGTGCGCGTTTCATTTTTTTAGTCTAACCAAGTAACGCCCACTGAGCTACCTCGTTTTCAGAAGCGATCTGGCTATCGCAAATGACAGCCCAATTAGGTGGCTTATAATTGTGGGAAATGTACAGCAGCAGTCAAATACTCTAAACGCGTGACGTTCATTCTAAATGTGGAGGGGGGGAAAACTGGAGGACCCGGAGAAAAACTCAAAACATGCAAACTCCAAAAAAATAAAAAATACAGCCATCAGGGTCGGGATCGAACTTACGACCGCCTGCATCCTGCGAGGGAGTTAACATCAGATTCTAGATTAAAAGCTTTCGTGACTGCAAGGATCCATAACATCTGACTCAACGGGAGAGGGACAGCCCTGTGTGTATGTCCCATCCCCCCCGCCCCCACCCAGGCAATGACAGAGGGCACATGTGAAGGAGGTGTGAGCGTCACGGGGGCGGTGAGAATGCACCTTGATGATTATCCCCGGGATAATTAGCCCGAGGGACAGGCGCCGTGGTGTGTGCAGTACTCGAGCGGTGTGCAAAGGGCACGATCGTTGAGCTCACCTCCCAGCCGGCCTTGTCGACTTCATCCCAGCCGTTCCTGGTGCACGAGACGAACGTAACCTGTGCGGACAGGGACAGGTAATAAGGGATAAGAATTTGCGTGATCTGGACACAGGACCGGTCAACCTTTGATTAGCCAGAGTATTGGGGGAGGGGAGGGTTGATCCAGATAAAAAAAAAATAATGAAAATCACGTGAACTAAGGGATTAAACCCAGAGCTACTGTTTACTTGTAGAGACTATGGGTGGAGATGCAGAATGCATCGTCTGATCAGATGCCTTGCCACCGTGGCGAGATGTTAACTAGCTCGCCTGGTATAAGGAGGGTCGTGGGTTCGATCCCGACACCTGCTGTATATTTGTAGTTTGCATGTCTCTCCCCCCGATTTAGAAACACGCGTTGGCAGTATTTGGCTGCGGTTATAAATTTCCACACGATGATAAGCCCCTTCTCGTTGAGGCATCATTCATGGCCAGGTCGCTCCCGAAAAAGAGCTACACCGCTTCATGGACGCTTAGTGGGCCCTTACCGGGTAAAATAAAAAATAGTTTACAGTTTTAGTTTTTTGCGTGTTTGCGGTGATGTGCGCATTGAGACCTTCCATCCCACTGACCCCCTACGGGCGAGGAGCGGACAAGTGTTTACCTCTGCACTTACACGCGAAATCTACTCAGCCCATCGGTGATCGAGAGTTGCCTGTATTGGACACCCTTCCAAATGAGACCTTCCATCCCAAGGGATTATCAGGGTGACATATTTGAAGAAAAAACGCATTTTAGAAACAAGACTGAAATTTAATCTGCTCTTGTAGCCCACACAAATCGTCTCAGGAGCTGAAAATCAAGTTCAAGTTCTCCTGTTTATTTTTGTTGAACCAGGTGAGAAAGAAAGAGACCGGAATGGGTCTCATTGGCATTCATGGCCTGGATCACCACAATGCCAAAAGCAATCACGTAAAATGAAGAGCGGCAATGAAGCAAATTAAAACATCTGGGGCCACGGTGTATGCATGTTGAAGGGATGTATGTAGAATTTATTTCGCACGGGACGTAGCCAAGGGTACGGACGACAAAACTAAACACGAAAAAACACAGTTCTGGTGGTGGTGCACAATACCTCTGCGAGACCCTTGCTGTCGTGGGTCTGGCCAATGCAGAGCTCGCAGAGCCGCCTGCTGCTGCGTAGCCACGAGCTCAGGCAATGCGGCGTGACGGCGGCGAGACCCTGCCAGTAGTCACACAAACCATGGGTTCACACACAAAGGTCCACTGTGTAGCCTACATACGTTGCTGGGGCAAGTGCTGTAACGCAAACACCGATAACGTCAGCACGGCACACGAGGGGTGGTGTGCCCAGCGCCAACGCCTCGGCCGCCTTTGTCTCGCGAGTGCTGTTTACCAGGTAATCGAGGCCGAGTCGACCTAGGGGAAGCCAGTGATTTTAACCGTGGCTGAGAATCCAACTCAGGCCGCGAGGTTCATGGCACCGAATGTGAACCACTACGCTACCGCTCCCCACACACACACACTCCCTTGTACACATTATTCCACTAAAAGGCATTCTTAGAAAAGGTTGGAATGGAAACCCGGTAAACGTGGACTAGCAAAACTGCATCTGCCAAGTGAAGTACTTGTACACGCAGAGACCTTTATCAATCAACTGCAGGATGAACGCCTCCCCACAAGATGTGGGTCATGGGGGTTATTTTTTCAATACTTCAGCAGGCTGGCCAGTGCGGGTTTCGCGAAGGCGGGAAGCACCGATGCGGGGGGCACTGAAGTACGGTACAACAATTAACTTTTCTGCACGGCTGCTCTCTACTGCCCACCACGTGACCCGGCGACCGATGACAACCACCCATTGCGCACGGCGGCCACCTGCCCAAGCGCCATCTCTGTCGGCTCGACCACGATGACTTTCTAAAATCTGTCGAAAGACGGGCATTTTCTGGCCGGGTTGACCACAGGCGGCCACAGGAGCCAACGTCAAGAGCAGCATCGGGGGAAGCCAAGCCAGGCAGAACACGTGGGCTCAGCCTCGCTGCTGCCCAGCGTCATTAAGGTGGAGGTGGCCTGTCCCTCGGGCTAATTATCCTGGGGATAATCATCATGGTTGCATCCTCACCGCCCTCGTGACGCTCACACCTCCTTCACACGTGCCCTCCATCATCGCCTGCGGGGAGGGGGGGAGTGGGACACACACAGGGAAAATCTCAAAAAGGCCATGTGGAACGCAAGTTCCGCACGCACGCAAAACGCACCCTAATGAATCCTATAAACCCACACCGAAGACAAAGATTCCCCATATAGCCTTGTCAGAATGTTGGGGTAAGTGATGTGAGCGAGCAGCACCTACGAAGGCCGGCACAGCACACGAGGGGGTGGGCGGCCAGCACCTCGCCCTTTTTCTCCCCAGTGGCGATGTTTACACACCGCACCAGGTACTCATGTATGGCTGAGTGGACATAGGGGAGGCCCAGGTCCGGTTCAGATAATCATCACTGGTGATAGCCGTGTGCGGGAATCGAACTCGGCCGGGTTTGTATCACTAAGCACGACACGCCTGCTCCCCACGACTGCTCCCCACAACCAATGAACCACACCGATCACCGTCACACACCCTCCCATCAAGGCTCCAACCCATCATTACCGGTAACCACGGAAACCACCTTGTAAAGACCGGAAAAAAACCAGTTGCAGGTTTACTGCAAATACATAAACACTCATCATCCAAACACACCACGCTAACCACTCAACCCTCACCATCCACAGGACTCCCACCCCACTCACCATCACCACCTACAAAACACCACGCTAACCACTAAACACTCACCATCCCAGCACTCCCACCCCACTCACCCTCACCATCCCAGCACTCCCACCCCACTCACCCTCACCATCCCAGCACTCCCACTCACCCTCCCATCACCATCTACAACACCCCACGCTAACAACTCAACCCTCACCATCCCAGCACTCCCACTCACCCTCACCATCCCAGCACTCCCACCCCACTCACCCTCACCATCCCAGCACTCCCACTCACCCTCACCATCCCAGCACTCCCACCCCACTCACCCTCACCATCCCAGCACTCCCACCCCACTCACCCTCACCATCCCAGCACTCCCACCCCACTCACCCTCACCATCCCAGCACTCCCACCCCACTCACCCTCACCATCCCAGCACTCCCACTCACCCTCCCATCACCATCTACAACACACCACGCTAACAACTCAACCCTCACCATCCCAGCACTCACCCTCACCAACCCAGCACTCCCACCCCACTCACCCTCACCAACCCAGCACTCCCACTCACCCTCACCATCCCAGCACTCCCACTCACCCTCACCAACCCAGCACTCCCACCCCACTCACCCTCACCAACCCAGCACTCCCACCCCACTCACCCTCACCAACCCAGCACTCCCACCCCACTCACCCTCACCAACCCAGCACTCCCACTCACCCTCACCAACCCAGCACTCCCACTCACCCTCACCAACCCAGCACTCCCACCTCACTCACCCTCACCAACCCAGCCCTCCCACCCCACTCACCCTCACCAACCCAGCACTCCCACTCACCCTCACCAACCCAGCCCTCCCACCCCACTCACCCTCACCAACCCAGCACTCCCACTCACCCTCACCATCCCAGCACTCCCACCCCACTCACCCTCACCATCCCAGCACTCCCACCCCACTCACCCTCACCAACCCAGCACTCCCACTCACCCTCACCAACCCAGCACTCCCACCCCACTCACCCTCACCATCCCAGCATTCCCACCCCACTCACCCTCACCAACCCAGCACTCCCACCCCACTCACCCTCACCAACCCAGCACTCCCACCCCACTCACCCTCACCATCCCAGCACTCACCCTCACCATCCCAGCACTCCCACACCACTCACCCTCACCAACCCAGCACTCCCACCCCACTCACCCTCACCAACCCAGCACTCCCACACCACTCACCAACCCAGCACTCCCCACCCGACTCACCCTCACCATCCCAGCACTCCCACCCCACTCACCCTCACCAACCCAGCACTCCCACTCACCCTCACCAACCCAGCACTCCCACCCCACTCACCCTCACCAACCCAGCACTCCCACACCACTCACCAACCCAGCACTCCCACCCGACTCACCCTCACCATCCCAGCACCCTCACCACTCCACTCACCCCTCACCACCCCACTCACCCCTCACCAGCCCCACTCACTCCTCACCACGCCACTCACTCCTCACCAGCCCCACTCACTCCTCACCACTCACCCCTCACCAGCCCCACTCACCACTCACCACCCCCACTCACCACGCCACTCACTCCTCACCAGCCCCACTCACTCCTCACCACTCACCCCTCACCACCCCCACTCACCACGCCACTCACTCCTCACCAGCCCCACTCACTCCTCACCACTCACCCCTCACCAGCCCCACTCACCACTCACCACCCCACTCACCCCTCACCACTCCCTCTCACTCCTCACCACCCCACTCACCACTGACCACCCCCACTCACTCCTCACCACTCACCACCCCCACTCACCACCCCCACTCACCATCCCCACTCACCGCTCACCACCCCACTCACCACCCCCACTCACCACCCCCACTCACCACCCCCACTCACCACTCACCACCCCCACTCACCACCCCCACTCACCGCTCACCACCCCACTCACCGCTCACCACCCCACTCACCACCCCCACTCACCACCCCCACTCACCACTCATCACCCCCACTCACCACCCCCACTCACCACCCCTACTCACCACCCCCACTCACCACTCACCACCCCCACTCACCACCCCCACTCACCACCCCCACTCACCACCCCCACTCAACACCCCCACTCAACACCCCCACTCACCACTCACCACCCCCACTCACCACCCCCACTCACCCCTCACCACTCACCACCCCCACTCACCACCCCCACTCACCCCTCACCACTCACCACTCACCACCCCCACTCACCACCCCCACTCACCACCCCCACTCAACACCCCCACTCACTCCTCACCACCCCACTCACCCCTCACCAGCCCCACTCACTCACCACTCACCACCCCCACTCACCACCCCCACTCACCACTCCCCGTGTCGACTCCGCCGGTCTCCCGCCCGTCCCCTTGCAGCGGAGCGGCGTTAGAGTAACGAGGCCGACATGGCGGTGTGTGTACACGTGTGTGTGTGTTAGTGTGTGTGTTAGTGTGTGTGTATACGTGTGTGTGTGTTAGTGTGTGTGTGTTAGTGTGTGTGTTAGTGTGTGTGTATATACGTGTGTGTGTGTTAGTGTGTGTGTGTGTTAGTGTGTGTGTTAGTGTGTTAGTGTGTGTATACGTGTGTGTTAGTGTGTGTGTTAGTATGTGTGTGTTAGTGTGTGTGTTAGTGTGTGTATACGTGTGTGTTAGTGTGTTAGTGTGTGTGTTAGTGTGTGTATACGTGTGTGTTAGTGTGTGTGTTAGTGTGTGTGTACGTGTGTGTGTTAGTGTGTATACGTGTGTGTGTTAGTGTGTTAGTGTGTGTGTTAGTGTGTGTATACGTGTGTGTGTTAGTGTGTGTGTTAGTGTGTGTGTGTATACGTGTGTTAGTGTGTGTGTACACGTGTGTGTTGGTGTGTGTGTACACGTGTGTGTGTACACGTGTGTGTTGGTGTGTGTGTTGGTGTGTACACGTGTGTGTGGGTAAGGGTGTGTGTTGGTGTGTGTAAGGTTGAGTGTTGTTAATAATCAAGTACGTGTGTTATGAAGGGGGTGAGTGTGAGGTTCGTCAGGATGTGTCTGTGTGTGTTTACTTGTGCCAATGTGTGTGTCTGTGTGTAGTGTACGATTGTCTCTGTATGTGCAGTACTGTAATTATTGTGTATCTGTCTACAGTGTGACTGTGTGTGTCTGTGAATGAGTAGTTTAGATCTCTGCAGTGGGTACTGCTATTGTGCATATATGTACGTGGGTTGTATGTGTTACATGTGTGTTATACAGGTGTTGTGTACATATGCATATATAAAGTATTGTGTTTAGACAGTGTTAGTTTATGTATATACAGTATCAATGTGTATCTGTGTGGTGTGTGTGTATAACTGTGTATACTGTGCAGTATTGTCTGTGTTAATGTGTATGAAGGCTCTAATGTGTCTGTGTATACAATATTTTTGTGTCTATCAGTATACAATATCACCGTGTATCTCCGTGTGTATCTCCGTGTGAATCTCTGTGTGATGTGTGTTTGTATCTCTGTGTATTTGTGTGAATCTCTGTGTGGTGTGTGTATCTCTGTGTGTCGTGTGTGTGTCTGTACAGTGTATGTGTGTCTGTGTGTATCTCTGTACAGTGTACCTCTGTGTCTCTGTGTGTGTATCTCTGTGTGTATCTGTGTATCTCTGTGTAGTGTGTGTGTATCTCTGTGTCTCTGTGTGTGTATCTCTGTGTGTCTCTGTGTGTGTATCTATGTGTGTATCTCTGTGTGTGTATCTCTGTGTGTCTCTGTGTGTGTCTCTGTGTGTGTCTCTGTGTGTGTATCTATGTGTATGTGTTTCTCTGTGTGTGTATCTGTGTGTATCTGTGTAGTGTGTGTGTGTATCTGTGTGTCTCTCTCTACGTATCTGTGTGTGTCTCTGTGTGTGTATCTGTGTGTATCTGTGCGTGTCTGTACAGTGTATCTGTGTGTGTGTATCTCTGTGTGTGTATCTCTGTGTGTCTGTGTGTGTCTCTGTGTGTGTATCTATGTGTATGTGTATCTAGGTGTATGTGTATCTCTGTGTGTGTATCTGTGTAGTGTGTGTGTGTCTGTGTGTCTCTCTCTGTGTATCTGTGTGTGTATCTGTGCGTGTCTGTACAGTGTATCTGTGTGTGTGTCTGTACAGTGTAAAATCGCGTGTTGTTGGTGCTGCTGCTGCTGGTGGTGGTGTGAGAGGAAGCGATGCCGATAGCCGTGACGAGGCCCTACGTCACATCCAGCTCCACCCACACACAGCGTACACATACACACTACAGCATACACATACACACTACAGCATACACACTACAGCATACACATACACACTACAGCATACACACTACAGCGTACACATACACACTACAGCATACACATACACACTACAGCATACACATACACACTACAGCATACACACTGCAGCATACACATACACACTACAGCTTACACATACACACTACAGCATACACACTACAGCATACACACTACAGCATACACATACACACTACAGCATACACATACACACTACAGCATACACATACACACTACAGCATACACATACACACTACAGCATACACATACACACTACAGCATACACATACACACTACAGCATACACACTACAGCTTACACACTACAGCATACACATACACACTACAGCGTACACACTACAGCGTACACACTACAGCGTACACATACAGCATACACACACAGCGTACACATACATACTACAGCATACACATACAGCGTACACACACAGCGTACACATACATACTACAGCATACACATACAGCGTACACACTACAGCATACACATACACACTACAGCATACACATACAGCATACACATACACACTACAGCATACACACTACAGCATACACGTACACACTACACCGTACACATACACAGTACAGCATACACACTACAGCATACACATACAGCATACACACTACAGCGTACACATACATACTACAGCATACACATACAGCGTACACACTACAGCATACACACGACAGCTTACACATACACACTACAGCATACACACTACAGCATACACACTACAGCGTACACACTACAGCTTACACACTACAGCTTACACACTACAGCATACACACTACAGGGTACACACTACAGCGTACACACTACAGCGTACACATACAGCATACACACTACAGCATACACACTACAGCATACACACTACAGCATACACACTACAGCAACACATACATACTACAGCATACACATACAGCGTACACACTACAGCATACACATACACACTACAGCGTACACACTACAGCATACACACTACAGCGTACACATACACACTACAGCGTACACATACACACTACAGCATACACACTACAGCATACACATACAGCATACACACTACAGCGTACACACTACAGCGTACACACACACTACAGCATACACACTACAGCGTACACACTACAACATACACACTACAGCGTACACACATACTACAGCTTACACACTACAGCATACACATGCACACAACAGCATACACGTACACACTACAGCATACACGTACACACTACAGCATACACGTACACACTACAGCATACACACTACAGCATACACATACACACTACAGCATACACACTACAGCGTACACATACATACTACAGCTTACACACTACAGCATACACACTACAGCGTACACACTACACACTACAGCATACGCACTGCAGCATACACATACACACTACAGCATACACACTACAGCTTACACATACACACTACAGCATACACATACACACTACAGCATACACATACACACTACAGCATACACACTACAGCATACACACTACAGCATACACACTACAGCATACACATACACACTACAGCATACACATACACACTACAGCATACACACTACAGCATACACATACACACTACAGCATACACACTACAGCATACACATACTCACTACAGCATACACACTACAGCATACACATACACACTGCAGCGTACACATTACACACTACAGCATACACATACACACTACAGCATACACACTACAGCGTACACGTACACACTACAGCGTACACACTACAGCGTACACACTACAGCATACACATACACACTACAGCATACACATACACACTACAGTTTACGCATACACACTACAGCATACACACTACAACATACACATACATACTGCAGCATACACACTACAGCATACACACTAGAGCATACACACTACAGCGTACACACTACAACATGCACACTACAGCGTACACATAAATACTACAGCTTACACACTACAGCATACACACTACAGCGTACACATACATACTACAGCTTACACACTACAGCATACACACTACAGCGTACACACTACACACTACAGCATACACACTACAGCGTACACACTACAGCATACGCACTGCAGCATACACATACACACTACAGCATACACACTACAGCATACACATACACACTACAGCATACACACTACAGCTTACACATACACACTACAGCATACACATACACACTACAGCATACACATACACACTACAGCATACACACTACAGCATACACATACACACTACAGCATACACACTACAGCATACACACTCCAGCATACACATACACACTACAGCATACACACTACAGCGTACACGTACACACTACAGCGTACACACTACAGCATACACACTACAGCATACACATACACACTACAGCATACACATACACACTACAGTTTACGCATACACACTACAGCATACACACTACAACATACACATACATACTGCAGCATACACACTACAGCATACACACTAGAGCATACACACTACAGCGTACACACTACAACATGCACACTACAGCGTACACATAAATACTACAGCTTACACACTACAGCATACACATACATACTACAGCTTACACACTACAGCATACACACTACAGCGTACACACTACACACTACAGCATACACACTACAGCGTACACACTACACACTACAGCATACGCACTGCAGCATACACATACACACTACAGCATACACATACACACTACAGCATACACATACACACTACAGCATACACACTACAGCTTACACATACACACTACAGCATACACATACACACTACAGCATACACATACACACTACAGCATACACACTACAGCATACACATACACACTACAGCATACACACTACAGCATACACACTACAGCATACACATACACACTACAGCATACACACTACAGCGTACACGTACACACTACAGCGTACACACTACACACTACAGCGTACACACTACAGCATACACACTACAGCATACACATACACACTACAGCATACACATACACACTACAGCTTACACATACACACTACAGCATACACACTACAACATACACATACATACTGCAGCATACACATACACACTGCAGCATACACACTACAGCATACACACTACAGCATGCACGTACACACTACAGCATACACACTACAGCGTACACCCTACAGCGTACACACTGCAGCATACACACTACACACTGCAGCATACACATACACTACAGCGTACACACTACAGCATACACACTACAGCTTACACACTACAGTGTACACACAGCTTACACACTACAGCTTACACACTACAGCTTACACACTACAGCATAGCGCAAGCTGTACACGCAGCTTACACACTACAGCGTACACACTACAGCGTACACACTACAGCTTACACACAGCGTATACACTACAGCATACACACTACAGTTTACACACACAGCGTACGCACTACAGCATACACACTACAGCTTACACACACAGCGTACACACTACAGCTTACACACTACAGCTTACCCACACAGCGTACAAACTACAGCTTACACACTACAGCTTACACACTGCAGCTTACACAGCGTATACACTACAGCTTACACACTACAGCATACACACTACAGCTTACACACACAGCGTACACACTACAGCTTACACACTACAGCATACACACTACAGCGTACACACTACAGCATACACACTACAGCTTACACACTACAGCATACACACTACAGCTTACACACACAGCGTACACACTACAGCTTACACACTACAGCATACACACTACAGCGTACACACTAGAGCGTACACACTACAGCTTACACACTACAGCTTACAGCGTATACACTACAGCGTATACACTACAGCATACACACTACAGCTTACACACACAGCGTACACACTACAGCTTACACACTACAGCGTACGCACTACAGCGGACACACTACAGCGTACACACTACAGCTTACACACACAGCGTACACACTAAAGCGTACACACTACAGCTTACACACTACAGCATAGCGCAGGCTGTACACACTACAGCGTACACTCTACAATATACACACTACAGCTTACACACTACAGCGTACACACTACAGCTTACACACTATAGCTTACACACTACAGCTTACACACTACAGCGTACACATTACGGCTTACACACTTCAGCTTACACACTACAGCGGACACTACAGCATACACACTACAGCGTACACACTACAGCATAACGCCGGCTGTATACACTACAGCGTACACACTGCAGCTTACACTACAGCATAGCGCAGGCTGTACACACTACAGCGTACACACTACAACATACACACTGCAGCTTACACACTACAGCGTACACACTACAGCTTACACACTATAGCTTACACACTACAGCTTACACACTACAGCGTACACATTACGGCTTACACACTTCAGCTTACACACTACAGCTTACACACTACAGCTTACACACTACGGCTTACACACTACAGCGTACACACTACAGCGTAGCGCAGGCTGTACACACAGCTTACACACTACAGCGTAGCGCAGGCTGTACACACAGCTTACACACTACAGCATAGGGCCGGCTGTACATACAGCTTAGACACGACAGCAAAGTGCAGGCTATATGGTACATACATATTACACACTACAGCACAGGACAGGCTGTACTTTCAGATTACACACTACAGCAGGTTGTACATACAGATTGCATACTACCGTACAGTGAGGGAAAAAAGTATTTGATCCTCTGCTGATTTTGTACGTTTGTCCACTGACAAAGAAATAATAAGTCTATATTTTTAATGGTATGTTTATTTGAACAATGAGACAGAATAACAACAAAAAAATCCAGAAAAACGCATGTCAAAAATGTTATACATTTCATTTGCATTTTAATGAGGGAAATAAGTATTTGACCGCTCTGCAAAACATGACTTAGTACTTGGTGGCAAAACCCTTGTTGGCAATCACAGAGGTCAGACGTTTCTTGTAGTTGGCCACCAGGTTTGCACACATCTCAGGAGGAATTTTGTCCCACTCCTCTTTGCAGATCTTCTCCAAGTCATTAAGGCTTCGAGACTGACGTTTGGCAACTCGAACCTTTAGCTCCCTCCACAGATTTTCTATGGGATTAACGTCTGGAGACTGGCTAGGCCACTCCAGGACCTTAATGTGCTTCTTCTTGAGCCACTCCTTTGTTGCCTTGGCCATGTGTTTTGGGTCACTGTCATGCTGGAATACCCATCCACGACCCATTTTCAATGCCCTGGCTGAGGGAAGGAGGTTCTCACCCAATATTTGACGGTACACGGCCCCGTCCATCGTCCCTTTGATGCGGTGAAGTTGTCCTGTTCCCTTAGAAGAAACACACCCCCAAAGTATAATGTTTCCATCTCCATGTTTGACGGTGGGGATGGTGTTCTGGGGGTCATAGGCAGCATTCCTCCTCCACCAAATACGGTGAGTTGAGTTGATGCCAAAGAGCTCCATTTTGGTCTCATCTGACCACAACACTTTCACTCAGTTGTCCTCTGAATCATTCAGATGGTCATTGGAAAACTTCAGACGGGCATGTATATGTGCTTTCTTGAGCAGGGGGAACTTGCGGGCGCTGCAGGATTTCAGGCCTTCACGGCGTAGTGTGTTACCAATTGTTTTCTTGGTGACTATAGTCCCAGCTGCCTTGAGATCATGACAAGATTCTCCCGTGTAGTTCTGGGCTGATTCCTCACCGTTCTCATGATCATTGCAACTCCACGAGGCGAGATCTTGCATGGAGCCCCAGGCTGAGGGAGATTGACAGTTCTTTTGTGTTTCTTCCATTTGCGAATAATCGCACCAACTGTTGTCACCTTCTCACCAAGCTGCTTGGCAATGGTCTTGTAGCCCATTCCAGCCTTGTGTAGGTCTACAATCCTGTCCCTGACATCCTTGGAGAGCTCTTTGGTCTTGGCCATGGTGGAGAGTTTGGAATCTGATTGATTGATTGCTTTTGTGGACAGGTGTCTTTTAAACAGGTAACAAGCTGAGATTAGGAGCACTCCCTTTAAGTGTGCTCCTAATCTCAGCTCGTTACCTGTATAAAATACACCTGGGAGTCAGAAATCTTTCTGATTGAGAGGGGGTCAAATACTTATTTCCCTCATTAAAATGCAAATCAATTTATAACATTTTTGACATGCGTTTTTCTGGATTTTGTTGTTATTCTGTCGCTCACTATTTAAATAAACCTACCATTAAAATTATAGACTGATCATTTCTTTGTCAGTGGGCAAACGTACAAAATCAGCAAGGAATCAAATACTTTTTTCCCTCACTGTCGCATATAGCCCGCGGGGTATACCACTTTTTGCAAACAAAACAAGACCCTGCGGGGTATATGGAGGTGTGTGCAATCCCAAAATTATTTTCCACGTGTGACGTCATAACTCGTTTAATGTTTTCATGGTAGGACTATCCACTGTGCAACACTTCTGAATAAACCACTCACACTAAAATTGCACATGTTATCACGTTTTAAATTATTCCAATTGTTTGTACAATGAAATGACAATGTTTGAAGTGGGCGCACTTTGTTTACCGTAATACTTTCAGTGGCTGTAGGGGGGTGCGAAAGTCTCAGCTGAGGCTATTGCACAATGGGAAGGGCCTTAACAAGCGTCCACCAGACGCGGAATCATAATTGCTGAGTCCCTTAGGCCGCTGCTATTAGCTGAGCACTATACAGTCACGACCATGAGCTTTGTTTCAAACTTCCAATGGCTTTGTTGCCAGGAGGCAATGGCGCTACCGTAGTGCCGCTATATTGTCTGCGCAGTGCGGAATCTACCAGTGCTAAAACTGTACAGGGGTAACTACCGGTCCAGTAGCTGTAATATGATGAGGTCGAATGCTGGTAAGCCTAACAGTACGCTTACTTATGGTACTTATCTACCAGTTATGTGTTACTTATTTATTGGATATTTACTTTTGTTACTTATTTACTGTTTTCAGTTCACTCGTTTCCGGTTAGTTTGTTATCTTTGTGCACGTTATGATTTTAATGTTAACAATTGAAAGTGAAATGTATTGCAAATGTAAACTTTGTATTAATATGATGGAATTAAGCTGTGGTAACGACGTTAAAGATATGAATGCATGCGGGGTATATGGAGGTGCGGGCTATCTGAATTTTGTTTTACAGAAAACGCTATTTTTGCGGGGTATATGCGTATGCAGGCTATATGCGGGAAAATATGGTAGTGTAGTGACTGTACTTGGCACTGTATGGTGCCGGGCTTGCGAAGTCACGGCCGGTAACGTTGTGTTTACGGGCAGCCCGGGTTGCGGGCTGAAGTACCCACACTAGCGGTGGTTGGGTGAGCGCTGGTTAGCGCGGAGGCACCGCGAGCGGTGTGGGGTGCCGGCTCCCAGTGAGGGAGCGAGCGTCAGCCAGCCAGGGTCACTCTGGGGCATGACACTCCGGAGAGGGGGCCACCGGTGGAGGGGGGCCGAGGGGCGGTCACGGGGTTCCGAGGGGCTCTCGGGAACATTCGAGAAGGAGCCCAAGACGCCTGGAAGGTGGGCGGGGCTGAGGGCGGAGCCAGCCCCAGCCCGGGAGCCATGTAACGAGAGCTCCGTGAGCAGCTCGGGTTTCTTCTTCAAGTGTTGGTGTTGGAAGATCCACGTCGGGGAGCAGAAGCCTCTAGCCACGCGGTCCGGGACCCAGCTCGTGCTCCGGGCCGGGATAGCGAACCGCGTCTAGTTCTGCCGTAGCGTGGCTAGATGGGCATTCGAGACCTGAGCGTAGGTTGTGTTACGTTGCGTGCTGTTATGTGAATAAATAGTGTTGCTCCCAAGATAACGTCTGCCACTCAGTTGGACTCACTACACTAGCATAACACAGGCTGTAATTGCAGCTCACACACTAGCATAGTGCAGGATGTACATACAGATTACACACTACAGCATAGGGTATAACATAGCATACACAGTGTAGCACAGGGCATACAACATTATGCAGTGTAGGGTGTACATTCTACATACAGTTTAAATTAGCATAGTGTATTTAAACAGAATAGCGTTGTCAGGTCGAGTAACATTGCCCTCTAGCTCCCGATTGGTCGTGCTAGCATGCTTGCAGAGTAACTGATTCGTTTCGCGTGCGGGTCGTGTCGAGGTTGTCGGCCAAGGAAACAGCTGTGGCAACATCGTGTCAACTGCCGCGCCCGGAGATCGACTCCCGGTGCGCTCGCTGCGGTAACCACAACCATCGCCGTGTCGCTGGGTTCAAGAGGTCAACAGGAACGCGCGCGTGTCCACGGTATGTGGAGCGGTTTGTGTAGCCGGTGAGCCACGCTGCTGCACTCCGAACCCGGCCACGACCCGAGTTCGATTCCCGCTCACGGTCACCACCAACACCAAGGGACCATTGTGTGAACCGGTCCTGGGCCTCCTCCCCTAGGTCGACTCGGTCTCAAATGAGCACCCGGTGCGGTGTGTAAAAACACCGCCACTGGGGAGACAAAGGCGGCCGGGCGTGGTGCTGGCCACACCACTCCACTCCGTGTGCCGTTGCCGGCCTCGCTAACAGCACTTGCCGCAACTGGCCAAGCCATGCGGGGGATCTTTTGTTATTGTAAACGTGTGGGCCAAACCGGTAACCGGTTTTACTGGTTTGTTCATACGGTTACCCTATCACATGAGCATTGAGGTGGTGCTCATCTCCTGTTTACAGGCCTCAGCCAGTGACGGAAAATCCACATTCCTTTGGCGGGGACGAGTCTAGCCCACCGGACAACGGCTGGTGACTTCCCCCGCGACAACCCCCGAAGGGATGATGGGCTGATTCCTCCTCCACCTCCTCCACCTCCTCCTCCACCTCCTCCACCACCACCTCCACCTCCTCCCCCTACTCACTGCAAGACGCCGCCCTTCACTTCGTCCCTGGGTCCCCCTCCCCGCCACCGCCCCGCGACTTCCTCCTCCTCCTGCTCCTCCTCCTCCTGGTCCTGCACCTCTTCCTCCTGCACCTCTTCCTCCTGCTCCTCCTCCTCCTGCTCCTCCTGCTCCTCCTCCTGCTCCTCCTCCTCCTGCCCCTCCTCCTCCTGCTCCTCCTCCTCCCCCTGCTGCTCCTCCTCCTGCTGCTGCTCCTCCTCCTCGTGCTCCTCCTCGTGCTCCTCCTCCTCCTCGTGCTCCTCCTCGTGCTCCTCCTCCTCCTCGTGCTCCTCCTCCTCCTCCTCGTGCTCCTCCTCGTGCTCCTCCTCCTCCTCGTGCTGCTGCTTCACAACTGGAACCGCAAGAATCTGACGAGGCCGCTCTCATTGTGCGTGGCGCTACGCGGCGGCGTCGCGGGCTTGTGTGGGCCAGTGTGTGACTGTGTGTGTGTCTCAGTGTGTGTCTGTGTGTGTCTCAGTGTGTGTGTGTCTGTGTGTGTGTGTGTCTCAGTGTGTGTGTGTGTCTCAGTGTGTGTGTCTGTGTCTGTGTGTGTCTCAGTGTGTGTGTGTCTCAGTGTGTGTGTGTCTGTGTGTGGGCCAGTGTGTGTGTGTCTGTGTGTGGGCCAGTGTGTGTGTGTCTGTGTGTGTCTTTGTGTGTGTGTGTCTGTGTGTGTCTGTGTGTGTGGGCCAGTGTGTGTGTGTGTCTGTGTGTGTCTGTGTCTCAGTGTGTGTGTGTCTCTCTGTGTGTCTCTGTGCCAGTGTGTGTCTCTGTGTATGTGTCTCAGTGTGTGTGTCTGTGTGTGTGTCTCAGTGTGTGTGTGTCTCTCTCTGTGTGTGTCTCTGTGCCAGTGTGTGTCTCTGTGTGTGCCAGTGTGTGTGTGTGATTATTTGAACCGGTCCTGGACCTCCCCTAGGTGGACTCAGCCTCAAATTGAGTACCGGGTGCGGTGTGTAGTAAACATCGCCACTGGGGAGACAAAGGCGGCCGGGCGTGGTGCTGGCCACCCACCCCCTCGTGTGCCACAGTGCCGGTGCTACTCGTCAAACCGCACTTGCCCCTACAGTCTGCGCGGGCTATACGGGGGATCTTTGTCTTTGTAAGTGTACAGTATCGCAGTCGGGAGCGGTGGTGCAGTGGTTAGCGCGCTGCGCTACGATCCCAGTTCGATTCCTGCTCACGGTCCAACACCAAGTGACGATTATCTAAACCGGTCGTGGGCCTCCCCTAGGTCGACTCAGCCTCGAACGAGTACCCCGTGCGGTGCGTTAAAAACATCGCCACCGGGGAGACAAAGGCGGTCGGGCGTGGTTGCCGACCACCCACCCCCCCCCCTTCGTGTGCCGTGTCGGCCTTCGTAGGTGCTCTTTGCCAGTCGCGAACAGCAACTTGGTAGCAGCAGCAGCGCTCTGTGGAGGGGATCTGTCTCTTCCGTGTGTGGGAGGAGCGGTGGCGCAGCGGTTAGCGCACTGCGATTCGTCAGTGGTAGGTAACTGAACACCGTCCGAGGCCCTTCGCTTTGGTCGACTCTGCCGTCAGCGAGTTCCTGGTACGTTGCATGCGAGACGTCAGCACTGGGGAGACAAAGGCGGCCGGGCGTGGCGTTGGCCACCCAGCACTTGCCCCAACAGGCTGTTAGAGGCTATACGGGGGAACTTTGTCTTTGTCCCCTCTGCCTGCACGCTGTCGCACTCGACACCCTGATTCTATGGAACTGTAAATTTCGATTTAAAGCTTTCGTGAGTGCAAGGATTCATCTTCTTTGGTTCTTTCGGTAAAGTCACGTAGAATGAGAATGAAATAATAAATTGATGAAATAAAATAACACAATGATATTCTCACGACGTTTCGGCCACAACACAATGATGAAGGCCGCTTGTGTTGTGGCCGAAACGTCGTCAGATTATTATTGTGTTATTTTATTTTATCTATGGAACTGCTCCTTTGTATCCTTCCTCTGCAACTCCTTGACTATCAAAAAGTGCAGAGATGCATGTTGAATGTAAACATCTGGTTTGTTTGTTCACTGGCAATGGTTTAGAACGCTGGACTTGCAATTCCAGACGGAGCCCGTTCGATTCCCCGGCACGGCAGCTGCAAACAGCGCTGCACCGTTGTGTGCTGTCCCAACCCAGCAGTTTCAATGGGTCACCTCTTCCCAAGGACATTGGTCTCTGTAGGAGTGTCGAACAAATGCCCAACGAGAGCTCCCCCTAGTGGAGGAGACTTTTCGCGAGCAAGTGGATTGGATTCGGAAACCACTCAATCGTCGAGATTGAAGACTCGTTTCTTGAGAACTGCTTTTTGTGTTTAGTCTGTTGTCCTTCCCCGCACCTCTGATTAGCACGGTCGGCTACGTACGGTGCGAAAGAAGTTGAACGTACAATACAGCCCCTAAGACCACCCTTCACCCGCCTTAACCCCCCCTGCTCCAATCTTCTGATTCAATGTCCCCCACTCTGAACCCCTCTCCCTTGCTCCACTCTCCCTCTCTCCCCATTCCTCTCCAGCACTTCCCAGTTATTGCATATAATTTTTGTATTTGTCCTGGAGAAATCCGATGAGCTATGAAGCTCTTTGGTAGGGGCGGGTCAGAAAGTTACAACGATAAACGATACAAAAAAAAACGTTCGGAGCGCAAAGTACAGCATAGGAAAGGTAAGCAAATGACTAAACATAAAATACGTAAAAGAGATAGTCCACTTACCAAGCTTGGGCAAGGCAGCAGAACAAGAGCAAGTCCCAAACCACACCAATACAACACTGGAGTAGTCTCTCAATAAAATTGCACTTTTAAATTGAACTATCGATAACACGGGTAAAGATTAAAGTTACAAATCACATTGGCAAGTGCGGTCGTGTCCCAGCACTAATCTTCTGCTTCAGGATATTCTTTGAAGGAAGATTTACGATGCGAAGGGAGGAAACGGGGTTGTTGGCCCGAAAACGTTGGAGCTGCAACGGCAAAGGCTTTGTCTCTTGTTCTTGGAATATTTAAAAATACAATTCGATCGGTGTCTTTGGTTTATTGAGTTTGACAATGGGGTTGATCATTTTGTTGTGTTCATTTTGTTGTCCTTCCCCCGCACCTCCCATCAGCACGGTTGGCTGTGTACGTTGCGAAAGAAGTTCAACGTAACGCACATCTGCCACGGCCACAAGCTCAAACGCAGGTAACTCTTCGTCGCCCGCGGATGACGATGTCTTCGTTGATGCTCGTCTATATAGCACGTCCAGTTCAGAAATGAGACTTAGCGAGAGGTGGGAACGATGACTTTCACTTAACATTTTGAGGATTGGTGCTTGAGGAGCAGGAGGAGGAAGAAGTGAGTGATGTGGACGGTGGTGCGTCTTGTCACAGACACGTCCTGCCGATCCAAAATGAGAGTGAAAGCCATCAGCAACGTCTTGTGAACAGTTCCTTTGTCCTACAGTAAGAGTTTTTTTTTTTTCAATATTGGTGGAACGTTTTGTTTTCCATTGTTTTCAACTGAATTGAACGTTTGCCAGAAGAGTCTTTTATTTTACGTTGCGAATTTAGAATAGTTTCGTGATAATATGGAACATTTAACATTTTGTATTTGGCGAGTACATCTATTACTTAGTGTTCTTTACGCAATCCAATTGGGGGGGTAGCTTGATGGTCTTACATTATCCCAGGCTATATATAGTTTTCATAAATTCATAAATGTTTGGATAAAGCCACGGTGGACGATCACCCTTTACTCTGAGCTATTTTAAGGGGGCACGTTTGTCAATAATTTATATTAATTGATTCCCTCATCTGCTCCCCGCCTCTCTCGTCCTTCACTCCCACTCACCCGCTCTGCTCTGAACACCTCTCTCTCTCTCTCTCCCCCTCCCCACTCCGTTCCATCCCACTCCCCAAGCGACTCGCTTTCACCCCGGCTGCTGGAACCCACCTCATCACCAGCTCCATCACTCGCGGCGGCGGCGGCGGCTGCGAGAGGAGAGGAGGGAGTGTCACCCGGCCAGAGGATGGGAGCCGCTCGCCTCTACGCGCTTCTCTCCGCCGTCTCGCTGCTGGGCGCCAGCTACTACCTGTACCTGCCTCTCCCCGACTCCGTGGCCGAGCCGCACAAGCTGATGGTGCTGGACGCCGTGTTCCGCACCGCTCAGCACGTGGTGAGTGCCCCGGTGCGGCTGACAGCGCTGGCGAAGGCGCGCGGGGAGCGGTGGCGCAGTGGTTAGCGTGGTTGCGTTAATGACTGCGCCGCCGCTGAGTTTAATTCACGGCGACGGCACGCATCGGTAGCGAGCGGTAATATATTTGGCCGGTCCTGGGCTTCGCCTACGATCGCCGCCTTTTCCAGTGGAGACGAAGCCCGGATGTCTCTCTCAATAGGCCTTGGGCTACGACAAAAAAAAAACTACACTGTACGGTCTACTGTGATTAAGTTCAACACGGCAACAACGCCAGTACCAGATCTGAGCTACAAAATCAGTTCCCGCCACCCGACACACAGATGCCAATTACTGGACAGGTGGAAATTAACCCTCGCTCTGTCTCTCTGCCACCGCGTAAACTACGGTTTGACCATACTTCACCACGCGTTCGTGGAGACTCTTCCGCCAGCAGTGGCGCGAATGAGACATTTCAGGGCTGCACCTCTACCTGTTTAGCCGGGTGGCGGTAGTAGTGGCGACGCTGCAGAGGCGAGGGTTGGTTGAACCCACAAAATATCCCATGGGGCGATACAGCTGGCAGGCTCCACCTGTCCCGTCTGTGTGGGATAGAGCGTTTCCCCCTTGCACACGTGCGGGCTTTTTCTGGTTTGCTCCGGTTTCCGCTTGCGTATAAACGCTCATCAATTGGCTGATAACACCTCAACATATGGAGGACCTCGGAGCTTGGGCAATCGCTTGTAGCGCTGATTCATCACCGTGTAGCTGCTGCTGCTGCCTTCCCGCTCGGCTGTGGTTTCTCCTAACGCCTCTGTGTTGCCATTATTGCCGTCTTTATGGATGTGGTCGACTCCCTTCACGTGGAAATGTTAGTGCAGGAGGAGCTGGGTGTAGTTGTCTTTAGCTGGATCGTGATTTTCAAGAATTACTGGAGCACTGTCTGGGCTCAAGGGGGCCCATTGCGGCGCGGTGGCTCATCGGCTTGGGCCGTATACAGTGGGCGCCTCTGTGTGCCCGCATTAGCCTGCGGAGGACGCGCGTGGTGCTGGGGTGTTCATCCGTGGAGTTGCGTTGCTATTCGTGCCTCGCACCATTGCCCAAACGCAGCAGCAGTGAATAGTAATACCTTCATAATAATCCGTGAGAATTGATTGGGTCACCTCACCAGGTCTCACGGCATTCCTAGCGCGGCTCCATTCGGACTTATATAACGAGTCATTTATATATTTATACATTTAGTCACTTGGTTGCCTTTCTCTCTGTTTTGCACGTCTATCGTTTTTTTTTGCATCGTGTGGTGCTGTAACTTGCTTCATAGCTTAGCAGATTCCTCCAAGCCTAAAATAAAGATGTTTGATTCATTCCTTGCCCTATCCACTGCTAGGCTACGCCACTTATTGTGGCCCTCTCGTCGTGGCAAGCAGACCCCCCCCTCGGCGTCGGCATCTTAACTCCTGAACACATTTCTGCTGCCATCGCACGTGACAGTTATTATTTTGAGTGGCTACTAATTGTTGGGGTGGGTGGGGGAGGGGCAGCAGGATGCAGGCGTCTCACTCTGTGACCGTGTTCAATTGCTGCGTGTTTCATTGCATCGCTCTCAATCAATGTGTCTCGTCACGGCGCATCCACCCCACCCTCGTGTCCGGTGACCACTGCCCCCCCCTTTCACCCAACCCCCCCTCCCCCGTTGTGACCCCCCCCACCCAGGGCACGCTGACCGAGCGGCTGGGGCTGTGCGACCAGGTCACCTTCCTGCAGACGATCATCTCGCGCGTGGCGCGTGTGCCCGCGCACTCCGACGCCGCGGTGTTGGTGCGCGACGCCGAGCTGGGCGGCGTGCGCGTGCGCGCGTTCACGTCCACGCGCGGCGGCGGCGGGGGCCCCAAGCGCGCCGTGGTCTACCTGCACGGGGGAGGGTGGGCGCTCAGCGGGGCGCGTGGGTCACGCACGGCGGGGCGCGCACACACACGCACACACAGACACAACAACAACAAGAACCGCCATTCGCCACTAAGTGGCGGTGACGTCACCACGGCGCTTGTGCCAGGCCATGTGCACCTTGAGGCCACGTGAAGTGTCGAACGCCCGCTGGCAGGAGGTCACGGGGCAGACCCAGGTGCCACGGGTCGACTGACTGAGATGACTGAGATGGCTGGCTGATGCACCAACTGTGCCCCCTACTGTGCCAACCTGCTGTGCTTTAGCCACCCGGCGCTCCGCTCGTTGTTGTGAGCGTCGCTCCTCCGCCCTCTTGACACAGCTGGTACCAGTCATCGGCAAAGTCCACTCAGCTCCACGTCCTCCTGTACCACATTCCATCTCTTCTCTAACCCGTGCCGCGCCTATTTAGCCCCTATCCAGCCGAACAAAAGCTGTTTGGGCATGCGGTGATTGGGCATGCGGTGATTGGGCAAGCGGGCTACATGGCCCAGCCAACGCAGCCTTGCCTGCCGGAGGTGCTCACTGATGGGACTTTGTCCAGATCTTTCGAGGATTTGTGAGCTCCTCGCACAATCCAGCCTGGTTAAACCCAGGATGGATCGTAGGCAGGCCAGCCTAAATGTTTCTAACCAGCGAAGATGTTCCATTAGGGGTGTCCACGTTTCGCAAGCATAGAGAAGGGAGGGAATGACCGTGGCCGAGAAGATCTGAAGCTTCGTGCGGAGTGATAGACCAGGTAGCTCCCACACAGCGTTACGGAACCGATGAAAAGATAATGCCGGTCGACTGATTCGGAGCGAGACCTCTGCTGTAAAACCGGAGCCGGTCATGAGCACACTGCCCAGGTATGGGAAACTCTCCACTCTCTCCACAACTGCCCTATCACCGATTGGGAGTTGTGGGGGTGGAGTGCCCGATGGTACAAAATAGCCAGGCAGGAGCTTCGTTTTTGTGGGGCTGATGGTAAGACCCCACCTCTTAGTGGCACGCTCCAGTTTCAGCAGCAGCGCCTCAAACTCCTCCTCTGAGTGAGCTGCAATTACCAGGTCGTCGGCATACATAATGTCGTTGACCAATGGGGAGCCATCCCTTGACCGCACCCGGGCATCGATCAGCCTCCCAGTGTATCTGTACGTGGTCGAAATAGATGTTAAATAATGTGGGAGCCAGAGGACATCCCTGTCGCACCCCATGATGAACAGGGAATGGCTACGGCCACGTAGTTTTACCCGGGTCCGCTCACCATTATGAAGGTCCTTCATGATCGTGAGCAGTGGGTCAGGGACTCTGAAAACACGAAGAACAACCCAGAGCCCAGGCCTACTGATGGTATCATAGGCCTTGACCAGGTCAATAAAGCAGAGATGTAGGTCTTGTTGGAATTGCCTACACCTCTGCTGTAGCAGACACAACAACCGCCATTCGCCACTAAGTGGTGGTGACGTCACCACGACGCTTGTGCCAGACCATGTGCACATTGAGGCCACGTGGAGTGTCGAACGCCCGCTGGCAGGATGTCACGGGGCAGACCCAGGTGCCACGGGTCGACTGACTGAGATGACTGGCTGATGCACCACTTGTGCCCCCTACTGTGCCAACCTGCTGTGCTTTAGCCACCCGGCGCTCCGCTCGTTGTTGTGAGCGTCGCTCCTCCGCCCTCCATTGTTGTTGGAGGGCGACGGCCTCCAACTGCCCAGTAGCGTCCTTCACGAGCCTCCTCCACAGAGGCCGATCTTGACACCGCTGGTACCAGTCATCGGCAAGTCCACTCAGCTCCATGTCCTCCTGTACCACGTCACTCCATCTCTTCTCTAGCCCGTGCTGTGCCCGTTTAGCCCCCTCGATCTGGCCGAACAAAAGCTGTTTCGGCATGCGGTGGCTGGGCATGCGGGCTACATGACCCAGCCAACGCAGCATTGCCTGCCGGAGGAGCTCACCGATGGGACCGTGCCCAGATCTTTCAAGGATTTGTGAGCTCCTCACACAATCCAGCCTGGTTAAACCCAGGATGGATCGTAGGCAGGCCAGCCTAAATGTTTCTAACCGGCGAAGATGTTCCATTAGGGGGGTCCACGTTTCGCAAGCGTAGAGAAGGGAGGGAATGACCGTGGCCGAGAAGACCTGAAGCTTAGTGCGGAGCGACAGACCAGGTATCTTCCACACAGCATTACGCAACCGATGAAAAGATATTGCCGCTCGACTGATTCGGAGTGAAACCTCTGCTGTTAAACTGGAGCCGGTCATAAGCACACTGCCCAGGTATGGAAAACTCTCCACTCTCTCCACAACTGCCCCATCACCGATTGGGAGTTGTGGGGGTGGAGTGTCCGATGGTACAAAATACCCAGGCAGGTGCTTAGTTTTGGTGAGGCTGATGGTAAGGCCCCATCTCTTAGTAGCACGCTCCAGTCTCAACAGCAGCATCTCTGAATCAGCAGCTATTACCAAATCATCGGCATACATAACGTGGTTGAGCAATAAGGAGCCATCCTTCGACCGTACCCGGGCATCGATCAGCCTCCCATTATATCTGTACCATATGGAGATGCCCCCGGTACAGCTATTGAAGGCTTCACGAACTACGTGGTCAAAATAGATGTTAAATAATGTGGGAGCCAGAGGACATCCCTGTCGCACCCCAAGGTGTACAGGGAATGGCTCTGACTCCCGGCCACGTAGTTTTACCCGGGCCCGCTCACCATCATGAAGGTCCTTAATGATCGTGAGCATAGGGTCAGGTACTCCAAAAGCACGAAGAACAACCCAGAGCCCAGGCCTACTGATGGTATCATAGGCCTTGACCAGGTCAATAAAGCAGAGATGTAGGTCTTGCTGGAATTCCCTACACCTCTGCTGTAGCGGACGGACAGAAAATTTGGCATCCGTGCAGGACCGCCCTTTCCTAAAACCGCATTGGGGCTCCACAAGCCTCTCCTCAGCGTGCCTGGCATGGCGATGTTGAATAATCCTTGCCAGGACCTTTCCCGGCACACTGAGGAGTGAGATGCCCCTGTAGTTACAGTCTGTGCGATCTTCCTTCTTAAAGATGGGGACCACCAGGGCATCCTTCCAATCCTGCGGAACCTGTCCAGTGGTCCAGGCTGTTGTTATGATGTCATATAGGGCATTCTGTGCACAAATGCCACCCTCCCTCAGCATTTCGCTTGGGAGATCATCTCTGCCCGGTGCCTTTCCTGGTCTCAGACTCCGGATCGCCTTCAGTACTTCCTCAACAGATGGCACCTCAGCCAGCCACTTTGTGCCACGATGTTTTCCTGGCTGAGGGATTTCCCCTCCCCCAGGACCTCACAGAAATGCTCAGCAAATCTGCAAACCTGTTCCTGGGGGTCGGAGATTGGATCACCGTTTTTTTCCCCTAATGATGGTAATAGGTGTGGCGCTGCAGGTTACTTTTTTGATGGAGTTAAATAGAGATTTGTGATCACGGGCCACTGAGGCAGACTCCATCTCCTCAGCAACCCGCGACCACCATCCATCCTTGCAGCGCCTCACTGCTCTCCGAACCTCCGAGCGAAGGCTGCGGTAAACCTCATTCTCTGACGTGGGATTCTTTAACCGATGACAGTGGGCCTGTCGCTTTTTCTCAACCATCCTGAACACCTCCTCTGTCAGCCAGGGTCTCTGGGGAGGTCCGGACCGCGTACCCAAAGCAGCCATTGCAGCTGCATGAGTCACAGTCCTAAACCTCGCCCATTTACCCTCGACATCAGGAGGAGTGGGGGACGATGCCAACCCTAGCCGCAAGCGATGATGAAATTCTCGCTTGCAACTTTCATCAGATAACTGAGACCAGGCCACTTTAGGTTAGAATGGGGTCCTGGGTGTACACCCACCGCCGGAGTGGAAGAACGGCAGGCGCATCTTACAGATGACTAGTCGATGGTCAGAGGGCAGATCAGCTCCACGGTAGGTCCTGGTGTCATGGACATGGGCTTGTATCCGCTGGTCCGTCACTATGTAGTCCAGCAGATGTTCTTCCTTGGACCCGGCATGCATCCATGATGTTATGTGGATGCGCCGATGCCGGAACAGCGTGTTGGTAATTACAAGGCCATGGGCTGCACAAAAATCTAGGAGCCTCCTACCGTTGTTATTGAGCTGATCTGGCCCATGCCCTCCAATCACTCCAGACCAGGTGCCAGCATCATGACCAACTCGGGTATTGAAGTCACCCAACAAGATGACTCTATCCCGAGGGGCCACTTTAGCCAGCACCTGTGACAGGAGGTCACAGAAGGCATCTGACTCATCGGCTTTGCCTGTTGCAGACACCCACACATACACACCCACAACCAAAAAACAAAGATCCCGAAATATGTGGATGAAATATTACCTGATGATAGTGTTTTCATAGAGACACACAGACTCATAGCGCACTGCACTAACCACTATGCTACCACTTCCCACATACAAAGATCTTCCATATAGCCTTAACCGACTGTTGGGGCAAGTGCTGTTAGCGAGCACCTACAAGGGGGCCGGTGGCCACCACTCCCCGGCCGCCTTTGTCCCCCTAGTGCGATGTTTACACACTGCACCAGGTACTCATTTGAGGCCGAGTCTACCTAGGCGAGGCCCATGACCAGTTGAGATAATCGTCACTGGTGTTGGCCGTGAGCAAGAATCGAACTCAGGTCGCCGGGTCCGTAGCACAGTGGGCTAACCGCTCCACTACACACACCCACATACACACCCGCGTTCACAGCCACTTACACACAGGCAATAATGCACGTGGAAACTCAAGAGACACATGCACTGACATTTGTCATGGTAATGTCGAATTGTAACGCGCCTCCACCGCCGTGCAGAATTCGCTCTCTCGCATTGGTGCTTGCGAACAGCGCTCTGCCCCAGCGTCTGTGTAGGCTGTGCAGGGGGCCTTTTTGTCATGACGTTTGGCTGTGTGTGTGTGTGTGCATCACATCCACGCCCCCGCTGCCCGCGTGCAGAGGAGAGGGGCTATGACTCCCAGTGCCGCGAGATGGCGAGCAGCCTGGACGCCGTCGTCATCTCGGTCGAGTGAGCACCTCCTCCTTCTTCCCTCCTCCTCCCTCCTCCACCCTCCTCCTCCCTCCACCCTCCTCCACCCTCCTCCCCCTTCCACCCTCCTCCACTCTCTTCCACCCTCCTCCACCCTCCTCCTCCCTCCTCCTCCTCCCTCCTCCACCCTCCTCCTCCCTCCTCCTCCCTCCTCCCAGCCGTTCTCCCCTTGCTGTCCCCTCCCGCACAACCGACGGTCTCCCGTGGGCCCGAGGGTCGTCAAGACAGTGGGGACCCTTGGCCGACCGAATCCTCCCGGCGGCTCTGGCCACGTGTTACCGGCCGCACTATCGTGGTCGGTTATCCGGGCCCACGCTCGCCTCCTGAAGGCGGGAAACCTCCTCGCAAGCCGCGCCCAGCGCGGCACCGCTGATGACGCTGGGGCACGACGGCGTCTTTAACGTCCACCGCGGAGCCGGCTGCGCATGCCCGAATTGGCGACGCACCGGGCAGCATTGATGGGGAGGGCCGCCGGATTGGAACTGCGAGTCTCCGTGGCCAGCGGTCGAGGGCGCACGCCGCCAGGCCACGTCGCCGCCCGGCGACGGACGGACCCGGCGGTTGCCTAAGCGAGTTGCCGGCGGGAAGCTGTTGCCCCGGGAAGGCGACCGCCTCCTCCTCTTTCACGCCGTGACCCCCCCCCCCCCCCCAACCGTAGTTACCGCCTGGTGCCGCAGCACCGCTTCCCCGTGCCGCTGGAGGACTGTCTGCGCGCTGCGCGGCACTTCCTGCGGCACGACACGCTGGCGGCCTTCTCCGTGGACCCCGCGCGTGTCGCCATCTCGGGGGACAGCGCCGGCGGGAACCTCGCAGTGGCCGTGGCTCTGCAGGTGGGGCCGCTCTGTCTGTGTGTCTCTGTCTGTGTCTGTGTGACTCTGTGTGTGTCTCTGTCTGTGTGTCTCTGTCTGTGTGTCTTTGTCTGTGTCTCTGTGTCTGTGTGTGTCTCTGTGTCTGTGTGTGTCTCTGTCTGTGTGTCTCTGTGTGTGTCTCTGTCTGTGTGTGTCTGTCTGTCTGTGTCTCTGTCTGTGTGTCTGTCTGTCTGTGTGTCTCTGTGTGTGTATCTCTCTGTCTGTGTGTGTCTCTGTGTCTGTGTGTCTCTGTCTGTGTGTCTCTGTCTGTGTGTGTCTCTGTCTGTGTATCTCTGTCTGTGTGTCTCTCTGTCTGTGTGTCTCTCTGTCTGTGTGTCTCTGTCTGTGTGTGTCTCTGTCTGTGTGTGTCTCTGTCTGTGTGTCTCTCTGTCTGTGTGTCTCTCTGTCTGTGTGTCTCTGACTGTGTGTGTCTCTGTCTGTGTGTGCCTCTGTCTGTGTGTCTCTCTGTCTGTGTGTCTCTCTGTCTGTGTGTCTCTCTGTCTGTGTGTCTCTCTGTCTGTGTGTCTCTGTCTGTGTGTCTCTCTGTCTGTGTGTCTCTCTGTCTGTGTGTGTCTCTGTCTGTGTGTGTCTCTGTCTGTGTCTCTCTGTGTGTCTCTGTCTGTGTGTGTCTCTGTGTGGGAAGCTGTAAGCCCCAGGCTACTTTGGACTCGCCTTCCCATCAACTGGAGGCGAGGAATGGTGGTCGTGGTTACTTATGCCCCCACCGAAGATGAACATCCGTGGAGGGATGCAGGCAAAGCCGATGAGTCAGATGCCTTCTATGACCTCCTGTCACAGGTGCTGGCTAAAGTGGCCCCTCGGGATAGAGCCATCATGTTGGGTGACTTCAATGCCCGAGTTGGTCATGATACTGGCACCTGGTCTGGAGTGATTGGAGGGCATGGGCCAGATCAGCTCAATAACAACGGTAGGAGGCTGCTAGATTTTTGTGCAGCCCATGGGCTTGTAATTACCAACACGCTGTTCCGGCATCGGCGCATCCACACAACATCATGGATGCATGCCGGGTCCAAGCAAGAACATCTGCTGGACTACATAGTGACGGACCAGTGGATACGAGCCCATGTCCTTGACACCAGGAGCAACCGTGGAGCAGATCTAGTCATCTGTAAGATGCGCCTGCCATTCTTCCACTCTGGTGGTGGGTGTACACCCAGGACCCCATTCCAACCTAAAGTGGCCTGGTCTCAGTTATCTGATGAAAGTTGCAAGCGAGAATTTCATCATCGCTTGCGGCTGGGATTGGCATCGTCCCCGACTTCTCCTGATGTTGAGGGTAAATGGGCGAGGTTTAGGACTGTGACTCATGCAGCTGCAATGGCTGCTTTGGGTACGCGGTCCAGACCTCCCCAGAGACCCTGGCTGACAGAGGAGGTGTTCAGGATGGTTGAGAAAAAGCGACAGGCCCACTGTCATCGGTTAAAGAATCCCACGTCAGAGAATGAGGAGGTTTACCGCAGCCTTCGCTCGGAGGTTCGGAGAGCCGTGAGGCGCTGCAAGGATGGGTGGTGGTCACGGGTTGCTGAGGAGATGGAGTCTGCCTCAGTGGCCCGTGATCACAAATCTCTATTTAACTCCATCAAAAAAGTAACCTGTAGCGCCACACCTATTACCATCTTTAGGGGAAAAAACGGTGATCCAATCTCAGACCCCCAGGAACAGGTTTGCAGATTTGCTGAGCATTTCTGTGAGGTCCTGGGGGAGGGAAAATCCCTCAGCCAGGAAAACATCGTGGCACAAAGTAAGGATGACCCTGCTGAGGCTGCGGTGCCTCAAATATTGGAAGAAGTCACCCCCTGTGAGTAGCTGGCTGAGGTGCCATCTGTTGAGGAAGTACTGAAGGCAATCCGGAGTCTGAGACTAGGAAAGGCAGTGGGCAGAGATGATCTCCCAAGCGAAATGCTGAGGAAGGGTGGCGTTTGTGCACAGACTGCCCTATATGACATCATAACAATGGTCTGGACCACTGGACGGGTTCCGCAGGATTGGAAGATGCACTGGTGGTCCCCCTTTTTAAGAAGGGGGACCGCACAGACTGTAACAACTACAGGGGCATCTCACTCCTCAGTGTGCTGGGAAAGGTCCTGGCAAGGATTATTCAGCATCGCCTTGCCAGGCACGCTGAGGAGAGGCTTGCGGAGCCCCAATGCGGTTTCAGGAAAGGGCGGTCCGGCACAGATGCCATATTTTCTGTCCGTCTGCTACAGCAGAGGTGTAGGGAATTCCAACAAGACCTACATCTCAGCTTTATTGACCTGGTCAAGGCCTATGATACCATCAGTAGGCCTGGGCTCTGGGTTGTTCTTCGTGCTATTGGGGTACCTGACCCTCTGCTCACGATCATTAAGGACCTTCATGGTGGTGAGCGGGCCCGGGTAAAACTACGTGGCCGGGAGTCAGAGCCATTTCCTGTACACCTTGGGGTGCGACAGGGATGTCCTCTGGCTCCCACATTATTTAACATCTTTTTTGACCACATAGTTCGTGAAGCCTTCAATAGCTGTACCGGGGGAATCTCCATATGGTACAGATATAATGGGAGGCTGATCGATGCCCGGGTGCAGTCAAGGGATGGCTCCCTATTGCTCAACCACATTATGTATGCTGATGATTTGGTAATAGCTGCTCATTCAGAGGAGGAGTTGGAGATGCTGCTGCTGAGACTGGAGCGTACCACTAAGAGGTGGGGCCTTACCATCAGCCCCACCAAAACTAAGCACCTGCCTGGGTATTTTATACCATCGGACACTCCACCCCCACAACTTCCAATCGGTGATGGGGCAGTTGTGGAGAGAGTGGAGAGTTTCCCATACCTGGGCAGTGTGCTTATGACCGGCTCCAGTTTAACAGCAGACGTCTCACTCCGAATCAGTCGAGCGGCAATATCTTTTCATAGGTTGCGTAACGCTGTGTGGAAGCTACCTGGTCTGTCGCTCCGCACTAAGCTTCAGGTCTTCTCGGCCACGGTCATTCCCTCCCTTCTCTACGCTTGCGAAACGTGGACCCCCCTAATGGAACATCTTCGCCGGTTAGAAACATTTAGGCTGGCCTGCCTACGATCCATCCTGGGTTTAACCAGACTGGATTGTGTGAGGAGCTCACTAATCCTTGAAAGATCTGGGCAAGGTCCCATCGGTGAGCACCTCCGGCGGGGAAGGCTACGATGGCTGGGTCATGTAGCCCGCATGCCCAGCCACCGCATGCCAAAACAGCTTTTGTTCGGCCGGATTGAGGGGGCTAAGCGGGCGCGGCATGGGCTAGAGAAAAGATGAAGTGATGTGGTACAGGAGGACGTGGAGCTGAGTGGACTTGCCGATGACTGGTACCAGCGGTGTCAAGATCGGCCTCTGTGGAGGAGGCTCGTGAAGGACGCTACTGGGCAGTTGGAGGTAGTCGCCCTCCAACAACAACGGAGGGCGGAGGAGCGACGCTCAGAACAACGAGCGGAGCGCCGGGTGGCTAAAGCACAGCAGGTTGGCACAGTAGGGGGCACAGGTGGTGCATCAGCCAGTCATCAGTCAGTCGACCCGTGGCACCTGGGTCTGCCCCATGACCTCCTGCCAGCGGGCGTTCGATACTTCACGTGGCCTCAGGGTGCACATAGCCTGGCACAAGCGTCGTGGTGACGTCACCGCCACTTAGTGGCGAATGGCGGTTGTTGTTGTTGTATCTCTGTGTGTGTCTCTGTCTGTGTGTCTCTCTGTCTGTGTCTCTCTGTCTGTGTGTCTCTGTCTGTGTGTCGCTGTCTGTGTGTCTCTCTGTCTGTGTGTCTCTGTCTGTGTGTGTCTCTGTCTGTGTGTCTCTCTGTGTGTCTCTCTGTGTGTCTCTCTGTCTGTGTGTGTCTCTGTGTGTGTCTCTGTCTGTGTGTGTCTCTGTCTGTGTGTCTCTCTGTCTCTGTGTCTCTCTGTCTGTGTGTCTCTCTGTCTGTGTGTGTCTCTGTCTGTGTGTCTCTGTCTGTGTGTATCTCTGTCTGTGTGTCTCTCTGTCTGTGTCTCTCTGTCTGTGTGTCTCTCTGTCTGTGTGTCTCTCTGTGTGTCTCTCTGTCTGTGTGTGTCTCTCTATCTGTGTGTGTCTCTGTGTGTGTCTCTGTCTGTGTGTCTCTCTGTCTGTGTGTGTCTCTGTCTCTGTGTCTCTCTGTCTGTGTGTCTCTGTCTGTGTGTGTCTCTGTCTGTGTGTGTCTCTGTCTGTGTGTCTCTCTGTCTGTGTGTGTCTCTGTGTGTGTGTCTCTATCTCTGTGTGTCTCTGTCTGTGTGTCTCTCTGTCTGTGTGTCTCTGTCTGTGTGTCTCTGTCTGTGTGTCTCTCTGTCTGTGTGTCTCTCTGTCTCTGTGTCTCTCTGTCTCTGTGTCTCTCTGTCTGTGTCTGTCTGTCTGTGTGTCTCTCTGTCTGTGTGTCTCTGACTGTGTGTCTCTCTGTCTGTGTGTCTCTGTCTGTGTGTGTCTCTGTCTGTGTGTCTCTCTGTGTGTCTCTCTGTGTGTCTCTCTGTCTATGTGTGTCTCTGTGTGTGTCTCTGTCTGTGTGTGTCTCTGTCCGTGTGTCTCTCTGTCTGTGTGTCTCTCTGTCTGTGTGTCTCTCTGTCTGTGTGTCTCTCTGTGTGTCTCTCTGTCTGTGTGTGTCTCTCTGTCTGTGTGTGTCTCTGTGTGTGTCTCTGTCTGTGTGTCTCTCTGTCTGTGTGTGTCTCTGTGTGTGTGTCTCTATCTCTGTGTGTCTCTGTCTGTGTGTCTCTCTGTCTGTGTGTCTCTCTGTCTGTGTGTCTCTGTCTGTGTGTCTCTGTCTGTGTCTCTCTGTCTGTGTGTCTCTCTGCCTGTGTCTCTCTGTCTCTGTGTCTCTCTGTCTGTGTCTGTCTTTCTGTGTGTCTCTCTGTCTGTGTGTCTCTCTGTCTGTGTGTCTCTGTCTGTGTGTGTCTCTGTCTGTGTGTGTCTCTGTCTGTGTCTCTCTGTCTGTGTGTCTATCTGTCTGTGTGTCTCTCTGTCTGTGTGTCTCTCTGTCTGTGTGTCTCTGACTGTGTGTGTCTCTGTCTGTGTGTGCCTCTGTCTGTGTGTGCCTCTGTCTGTGTGTGCCTCTGTATGTGTGTCTCTCTGTCTGTGTGTCTCTCTGTCTGTGTGTCTCTCTGTCTGTGTGTTTTTCTGTCTGTGTCTGTCTGTCTGTCTCCTGTTTATGTGTCTCTCTGTCTGTGTGTCTCTCTGTCTGTGTGTCTCTCTGTCTGTGTGTCTCTCTGTCTGTGTGTCTTTCTGTCTGTGTCTGTCTGTCTGTGTCTCCTGTCTGTGTGTCTCTCTGTCTGTGTCTCTCTGTCTGTGTGTCTCTCTGTCTGTGTGTCTCTCTGTCTGTGTGTCTCTCTGTCTGTGTCTCTCTGTCTGTGTGTCTCTCTGTCTGTGTGTCTCTCTGTCTGTGTGTCTCTCTGTCTGTGTGTCTCTGTCTGTGTGTCTCTGTCTGTGTGTCTCTCTGTCTGTGTCTCTCTGTCTGTGTGTCTCTCTGTCTGTGTGTCTCTCTGTCTGTGTCTGTCTGTCTGTGTGTCTCTCTGTCTGTGTGTCTCTCTGTGTGTCTCTCTGTCTGTGTGTGTCTCTGTGTGTGTCTCTGTCTGTGTGTCTCTCTGTCTGTGTGTGTCGCTGTCTGTGTCTGTCTGTCTGTGTGTCTCTCTATCTGTGTGTCTGTCTGTCTGTGTGTCTTTCTGTCTGTGTCTTCTGTCTGTGTGTCTCTCTGTGTGTCTCTCTGTCTGTGTGTGTCTCTGTGTGTGTCTCTGTCTGTGTGTCTTTCTGTCTGTGTCTCTCTGTCTGTGTGTCTCTCTGTCTGTGTCTGTCTGTCTGTGTGTCTCTCTGTCTGTGTGTCTCTCTGTCTGTGTGTCTTTCTGTCTGTGTCTGTCTGTCTGTGTGTCTCCTGTTTGTGTGTCTCTCTGTCTGTGTGTCTCTCTGTCTGTGTCTGTCTTTCTGTGTGTCTCTCTGTCTGTGTGTCTCTCTGTCTGTGTGTCTCTGTCTGTGTGTGTCTCTGTCTGTGTGTGTCTCTGTCTGTGTCTCTCTGTCTGTGTGTCTATCTGTCTGTGTGTCTCTCTGTCTGTGTGTCTCTCTGTCTGTGTGTCTCTGACTGTGTGTGTCTCTGTCTGTGTGTGCCTCTGTCTGTGTGTGCCTCTGTCTGTGTGTGCCTCTGTATGTGTGTCTCTCTGTCTGTGTGTCTCTCTGTCTGTGTGTCTCTCTGTCTGTGTGTTTTTCTGTCTGTGTCTGTCTGTCTGTCTCCTGTTTATGTGTCTCTCTGTCTGTGTGTCTCTCTGTCTGTGTGTCTCTCTGTCTGTGTGTCTCTCTGTCTGTGTGTCTTTCTGTCTGTGTCTGTCTGTCTGTGTCTCCTGTCTGTGTGTCTCTCTGTCTGTGTCTCTCTGTCTGTGTGTCTCTCTGTCTGTGTGTCTCTCTGTCTGTGTGTCTCTCTGTCTGTGTCTCTCTGTCTGTGTGTCTCTCTGTCTGTGTGTCTCTCTGTCTGTGTGTCTCTCTGTCTGTGTGTCTCTGTCTGTGTGTCTCTGTCTGTGTGTCTCTCTGTCTGTGTCTCTCTGTCTGTGTGTCTCTCTGTCTGTGTGTCTCTCTGTCTGTGTCTGTCTGTCTGTGTGTCTCTCTGTCTGTGTGTCTCTCTGTGTGTCTCTCTGTCTGTGTGTGTCTCTGTGTGTGTCTCTGTCTGTGTGTCTCTCTGTCTGTGTGTGTCGCTGTCTGTGTCTGTCTGTCTGTGTGTCTCTCTATCTGTGTGTCTGTCTGTCTGTGTGTCTTTCTGTCTGTGTCTTCTGTCTGTGTGTCTCTCTGTGTGTCTCTCTGTCTGTGTGTGTCTCTGTGTGTGTCTCTGTCTGTGTGTCTTTCTGTCTGTGTCTCTCTGTATGTGTGTCTCTCTGTCTGTGTCTGTCTGTCTGTGTGTCTCTCTGTCTGTGTGTCTCTCTGTCTGTGTGTCTTTCTGTCTGTGTCTGTCTGTCTGTGTGTCTCCTGTTTGTGTGTCTCTCTGTCTGTGTGTCTCTCTGTCTGTGTGTCTCTCTGTCTGTGTGTCTCTCTGTCTGTGTGTCTTTCTGTCTGTGTCTGTCTGTCTGTGTCTTCTGTCTGTGTGTCTCTCTGTGTGTCTCTCTGTCTGTGTGTCTCTCTGTCTGTGGGTCTCCTGTCTGTGTCTCCTGTCTGTGTGTCTCCTGTCTGTGTGTCTCCTGTCTGTGTGTCTCTCTGTCTGTGTGTCTCTGTGTGTGTATCTCTCTGTCTGTGTGTGTCTCTGTGTCTGTGTGTCTCTGTCTGTGTGTGTCTCTGTCTGTGTGTGTCTCTGTCTGTGTATCTCTGTCTGTGTGTCTCTCTGTCTGTGTGTCTCTCTGTCTGTGTGTCTCTGTCTGTGTGTGTCTCTGTCTGTGTGTGTCTCTGTCTGTGTCTCTCTGTCTGTGTGTCTATCTGTCTGTGTGTCTCTCGGTCTGTGTGTCTCTCTGTCTGTGTGTCTCTGACTGTGTGTGTCTCTGTCTGTGTGTGCCTCTGTCTGTGTGTGCCTCTGTCTGTGTGTCTCTCTGTCTGTGTGTCTCTCTGTCTGTGTGTCTCTCTGTCTGTGTGTTTTTCTGTCTGTGTCTGTCTGTCTGTCTCCTGTTTATGTGTCTCTCTGTCTGTGTGTCTCTCTGTCTGTGTGTCTCTCTGTCTGTGTGTCTCTCTGTCTGTGCGTCTTTCTGTCTGTGTCTGTCTGTCTGTGTCTCCTGTCTGTGTGTCTCTCTGTCTGTGGGTCTCCTGTCTGTGTCTCTCTGTCTGTGTGTCTCTCTGTCTGTGTCTCTCTGTCTGTGTGTCTCTCTGTCTGTGTGTCTCTCTGTCTGTGTGTCTCTCTGTCTGTGTGTCTCTGTCTGTGTGTCTCTGTCTGTGTGTCTCTGTCTGTGTGTCTCTCTGTCTGTGTCTCTCTGTCTGTGTGTCTCTCTGTCTGTGTGTCTCTCTGTCTGTGTCTGTCTGTCTGTGTGTCTCTCTGTCTGTGTGTCTCTCTGTGTGTCTCTCTGTCTGTGTGTGTCTCTGTGTGTGTCTCTGTCTGTGTGTCTCTCTGTCTGTGTGTGTCTCTGTCTGTGTCTGTCTGTCTGTGTGTCTCTCTATCTGTGTGTCTGTCTGTCTGTGTGTCTTTCTGTCTGTGTCTTCTGTCTGTGTGTCTCTCTGTGTGTCTCTCTGTCTGTGTGTGTCTCTGTGTGTGTCTCTGTCTGTGTGTCTTTCTGTCTGTGTCTCTCTGTCTGTGTGTCTCTCTGTCTGTGTCTGTCTGTCTGTGTGTCTCTCTGTCTGTGTGTCTCTCTGTCTGTGTGTCTTTCTGTCTGTGTCTTCTGTCTGTGTGTCTCTCTGTGTGTCTCTCTGTCTGTGTGTCTCTCTGTCTGTGGGTCTCCTGTCTGTGTCTCTCTGTGTGTCTCCTGTCTGTGTGTCTCCTGTCTGTGTGTCTCTCTGTCTGTGTGTCTCTCTGTGTGTCTCTCTGTGTGCCTCTCTGTCTGTGGGTCTCCTTTTTGTGTCTCTCTGTCTGTGTGTCTCCTGTCTGTGTGTCTCTGTCTGTGTGTCTCTCTGTCTGTGTGTCTCTCTGTCTGTGTGTGTCTCTGTCTGTGTGTCTCTGTCTGTGTGTCTTTCTGTCTGTGTCTCTCTGTCTGTGTGTCTCTCTGTCTGTGTCTGTCTGTTTCTCTCTGTCTGTGTGTCTCTCTGTCTGTGTGTCTTTCTGTCTGTGTCTGTCTGTCTGTCTCCTGTTTATGTGTCTCTCTGTCTGTGTGTCTCTCTGTCTGTGTGTCTCTCTGTCTGTGTGTCTCTCTGTCTGTGTGTCTTTCTGTCTGTGTCTGTCTGTCTGTGTCTCCTGTCTGTGTGTCTCTCTGTCTGTGGGTCTCCTGTCTGTGTCTCTCTGTCTGTGTGTCTCTCTGTCTGTGTCTCTCTGTCTGTGTGTCTCTCTGTCTGTGTGTCTCTCTGTCTGTGTGTCTCTGTCTGTGTGTCTCTGTCTGTGTGTCTCTCTATCTGTGTCTCTCTGTCTGTGTGTGTCTCTGTGTGTGTCTCTGTCTGTGTGTCTCTGTCTGTATGTCTCTCTGTCTGTGTGTGTCTCTGTCTGTGTGTCTCTGTCTGTGTGTCTTTCTGTCTGTGTCTCTCTGTCTGTGTGTCTCTCTGTCTGTGTCTGTCTGTCTGTGTGTCTCTCTGTCTGTATGTCTCTCTGTCTGTGTGTCTTTCTGTCAGTGTCTGTCTGTGTGTGTGTCTCCTGTTTGTGTGTCTCTCTGTCTGTGTGTCTCTCTGTCTGTGTGTCTCTCTGTCTGTGTGTCTTTCTGTCTGTGTCTGTCTATCTGTGTCTGTCTGTCTGTGTCTTCTGTCTGTGTGTCTCTCTGTGTGTCTCTCTGTCTGTGTGTGTCTCTGTGTGTGTCTCTGTCTGTGTGTCTCTCTGTCTGTGTGTCTCTGTCTGTGTGTGTCTCTGTCTGTGTGTCTCTGTCTGTGTGTCTTTCTGTCTGTGTGTCTCTCTGTCTGTGTCTGTCTGTCTGTGTCTGTCTGTCTGTGTGTCTCTCTGTCTGTGTGTCTCTCTGTCTGTGTGTCTTTCTGTCTGTGTCTGTCTGTGTGTGTGTCTCCTGTTTGTGTGTCTCTCTGTCTGTGTGTCTCTCTGTCTGTGTGTCTCTCTGTCTGTGTGTCTCTCTGTCTGTGTGTCTTTCTGTCTGTGTCTTCTGTCTGTGTGTCTCTCTGTGTGTCTCTCTGTCTGTGTGTCTCTCTGTCTGTGGGTCTCCTGTCTGTGTCTCTCTGTCTGTGTGTCTCCTGTCTGTGTGTCTCCTGTCTGTGTGTCTCCTGTCTGTGTGTCTCTCTGTCTGTGTGTCTCTCTGTGTGCCTCTATGTGTGCCTCTTTGTCTGTGGGTCTCCTTTTTGTGTCTCTCTGTCTGTGTGTCTCCTGTCTGTGTGTCTCTGTCTGTGTGTCTCTCTGTCTGTGTGTCTCTCTGTCTGTGTGTGTCTCTGTCTGTGTGTCTCTGTCTGTGTGTCTTTCTGTCTGTGTCTCTCTGTCTGTGTGTCTCTCTGTCTGTGTCTGTCTGTGTCTCTCTGTCTGTGTGTCTCTCTGTCTGTGTGTCTTTCTGTCTGTGTCTGTCTGTCTGTCTCCTGTTTATGTGTCTCTCTGTCTGTGTGTCTCTCTGTCTGTGTGTCTCTCTGTCTGTGTGTCTTTCTGTCTGTGTCTGTCTGTCTGTGTCTCCTGTCTGTGTGTCTCTCTGTCTGTGGGTCTCCTGTCTGTGTCTCTCTGTCTGTGTGTCTCTCTGTCTGTGTCTCTCTGTCTGTGTGTCTCTCTGTCTGTGTGTCTCTCTGTCTGTGTGTCTCTGTCTGTGTGTCTCTGTCTGTGTGTCTCTCTATCTGTGTCTCTCTGTCTGTGTGTGTCTCTGTGTGTGTCTCTGTCTGTGTGTCTCTGTCTGTATGTCTCTCTGTCTGTGTGTGTCTCTGTCTGTGTGTCTCTGCTGTGTGTCTTTCTGTCTGTGTCTCTCTGTCTGTGTGTCTCTCTGTCTGTGTCTGTCTGTCTGTGTGTCTCTCTGTCTGTATGTCTCTCTGTCTGTGTGTCTTTCTGTCAGTGTCTGTCTGTGTGTGTGTCTCCTGTTTGTGTGTCTCTCTGTCTGTGTGTCTCTCTGTCTGTGTGTCTCTCTGTCTGTGTGTCTTTCTGTCTGTGTCTGTCTATCTGTGTCTGTCTGTGTCTTCTGTCTGTGTGTCTCTCTGTGTGTCTCTCTGTCTGTGTGTGTCTCTGTGTGTGTCTCTGTCTGTGTGTCTCTGTCTGTGTGTCTCTCTGTCTGTGTGTGTCTCTGTCTGTGTGTCTCTGTCTGTGTGTCTTTCTGTCTGTGTCTCTCTGTCTGTGTGTCTCTCTGTCTGTGTGTCTTTCTGTCTGTGTCTGTCTGTCTGTGTCTCCTGTCTGTGTGTCTCTCTGTCTGTGGGTCTCCTGTCTGTGTCTCTCTGTCTGTGTGTCTCTCTGTCTGTGTCTCTCTGTCTGTGTGTCTCTCTGTCTGTGTGTCTCTCTGTCTGTGTGTCTCTGTCTGTGTGTCTCTGTCTGTGTGTCTCTCTATCTGTGTCTCTCTGTCTGTGTGTGTCTCTGTGTGTGTCTCTGTCTGTGTGTCTCTGTCTGTATGTCTCTCTGTCTGTGTGTGTCTCTGTCTGTGTGTCTCTGTCTGTGTGTCTTTCTTTCTGTGTCTCTCTGTCTGTGTGTCTCTCTGTCTGTGTCTGTCTGTCTGTGTGTCTCTCTGTCTGTATGTCTCTCTGTCTGTGTGTCTTTCTGTCAGTGTCTGTCTGTGTGTGTGTCTCCTGTTTGTGTGTCTCTCTGTCTGTGTGTCTCTCTGTCTGTGTGTCTCTCTGTCTGTGTGTCTTTCTGTCTGTGTCTGTCTATCTGTGTCTGTCTGTCTGTGTCTTCTGTCTGTGTGTCTCTCTGTGTGTCTCTCTGTCTGTGTGTGTCTCTGTGTGTGTCTCTGTCTGTGTGTCTCTGTCTGTGTGTCTCTCTGTCTGTGTGTGTCTCTGTCTGTGTGTCTCTGTCTGTGTGTCTTTCTGTCTGTGTCTCTCTGTCTGTGTGTCTCTCTGTCTGTGTCTGTCTGTCTGTGTGTCTTTCTGTCTGTGTCTGTCTGTGTGTGTGTCTCCTGTTTGTGTGTCTCTCTGTCTGTGTGTCTCTCTGTCTGTGTGTCTCTCTGTCTGTGTGTCTCTCTGTCTGTGTGTCTTTCTGTCTGTGTCTTCTGTCTGTGTGTCTCTCTGTGTGTCTCTCTGTCTGTGTGTCTCTCTGTCTGTGGGTCTCCTGTCTGTGTCTCTCTGTCTGTGTGTCTCCTGTCTGTGTGTCTCCTGTCTGTGTGTCTCCTGTCTGTGTGTCTCTCTGTCTGTGTGTCTCTCTGTGTGCCTCTATGTGTGCCTCTTTGTCTGTGGGTCTCCTTTTTGTGTCTCTCTGTCTGTGTGTCTCCTGTCTGTGTGTCTCTGTCTGTGTGTCTCTCTGTCTGTGTGTCTCTCTGTCTGTGTGTGTCTCTGTCTGTGTGTCTCTGTCTGTGTGTCTTTCTGTCTGTGTCTCTCTGTCTGTGTGTCTCTCTGTCTGTGTCTGTCTGTGTCTCTCTGTCTGTGTGTCTCTCTGTCTGTGTGTCTTTCTGTCTGTGTCTGTCTGTCTGTCTCCTGTTTATGTGTCTCTCTGTCTGTGTGTCTCTCTGTCTGTGTGTCTCTCTGTCTGTGTGTCTTTCTGTCTGTGTCTGTCTGTCTGTGTCTCCTGTCTGTGTGTCTCTCTGTCTGTGGGTCTCCTGTCTGTGTCTCTCTGTCTGTGTGTCTCTCTGTCTGTGTCTCTCTGTCTGTGTGTCTCTCTGTCTGTGTGTCTCTCTGTCTGTGTGTCTCTGTCTGTGTGTCTCTGTCTGTGTGTCTCTCTATCTGTGTCTCTCTGTCTGTGTGTGTCTCTGTGTGTGTCTCTGTCTGTGTGTCTCTGTCTGTATGTCTCTCTGTCTGTGTGTGTCTCTGTCTGTGTGTCTCTGCTGTGTGTCTTTCTGTCTGTGTCTCTCTGTCTGTGTGTCTCTCTGTCTGTGTCTGTCTGTCTGTGTGTCTCTCTGTCTGTATGTCTCTCTGTCTGTGTGTCTTTCTGTCAGTGTCTGTCTGTGTGTGTGTCTCCTGTTTGTGTGTCTCTCTGTCTGTGTGTCTCTCTGTCTGTGTGTCTCTCTGTCTGTGTGTCTTTCTGTCTGTGTCTGTCTATCTGTGTCTGTCTGTGTCTTCTGTCTGTGTGTCTCTCTGTGTGTCTCTCTGTCTGTGTGTGTCTCTGTGTGTGTCTCTGTCTGTGTGTCTCTGTCTGTGTGTCTCTCTGTCTGTGTGTGTCTCTGTCTGTGTGTCTCTGTCTGTGTGTCTTTCTGTCTGTGTCTCTCTGTCTGTGTGTCTCTCTGTCTGTGTGTCTTTCTGTCTGTGTCTGTCTGTCTGTGTCTCCTGTCTGTGTGTCTCTCTGTCTGTGGGTCTCCTGTCTGTGTCTCTCTGTCTGTGTGTCTCTCTGTCTGTGTCTCTCTGTCTGTGTGTCTCTCTGTCTGTGTGTCTCTCTGTCTGTGTGTCTCTGTCTGTGTGTCTCTGTCTGTGTGTCTCTCTATCTGTGTCTCTCTGTCTGTGTGTGTCTCTGTGTGTGTCTCTGTCTGTGTGTCTCTGTCTGTATGTCTCTCTGTCTGTGTGTGTCTCTGTCTGTGTGTCTCTGTCTGTGTGTCTTTCTGTCTGTGTGTCTCTCTGTCTGTGTCTGTCTGTCTGTGTGTCTCTCTGTCTGTATGTCTCTCTGTCTGTGTGTCTTTCTGTCAGTGTCTGTCTGTGTGTGTGTCTCCTGTTTGTGTGTCTCTCTGTCTGTGTGTCTCTCTGTCTGTGTGTCTCTCTGTCTGTGTGTCTTTCTGTCTGTGTCTGTCTATCTGTGTCTGTCTGTCTGTGTCTTCTGTCTGTGTGTCTCTCTGTGTGTCTCTCTGTCTGTGTGTGTCTCTGTGTGTGTCTCTGTCTGTGTGTCTCTCTGTCTGTGTGTCTCTGTCTGTGTGTGTCTCTGTCTGTGTGTCTCTGTCTGTGTGTCTTTCTGTCTGTGTGTCTCTCTGTCTGTGTCTGTCTGTCTGTGTCTGTCTGTCTGTGTGTCTCTCTGTCTGTGTGTCTCTCTGTCTGTGTGTCTTTCTGTCTGTGTCTGTCTGTGTGTGTGTCTCCTGTTTGTGTGTCTCTCTGTCTGTGTGTCTCTCTGTCTGTGTGTCTCTCTGTCTGTGTGTCTCTCTGTCTGTGTGTCTTTCTGTCTGTGTCTTCTGTCTGTGTGTCTCTCTGTGTGTCTCTCTGTCTGTGTGTCTCTCTGTCTGTGGGTCTCCTGTCTGTGTCTCTCTGTCTGTGTGTCTCCTGTCTGTGTGTCTCCTGTCTGTGTGTCTCCTGTCTGTGTGTCTCTCTGTCTGTGTGTCTCTCTGTGTGCCTCTATGTGTGCCTCTTTGTCTGTGGGTCTCCTTTTTGTGTCTCTCTGTCTGTGTGTCTCCTGTCTGTGTGTCTCTGTCTGTGTGTCTCTCTGTCTGTGTGTCTCTCTGTCTGTGTGTGTCTCTGTCTGTGTGTCTCTGTCTGTGTGTCTTTCTGTCTGTGTCTCTCTGTCTGTGTGTCTCTCTGTCTGTGTCTGTCTGTGTCTCTCTGTCTGTGTGTCTCTCTGTCTGTGTGTCTTTCTGTCTGTGTCTGTCTGTCTGTCTCCTGTTTATGTGTCTCTCTGTCTGTGTGTCTCTCTGTCTGTGTGTCTCTCTGTCTATGTGTCTTTCTGTCTGTGTCTGTCTGTCTGTGTCTCCTGTCTGTGTGTCTCTCTGTCTGTGGGTCTCCTGTCTGTGTCTCTCTGTCTGTGTGTCTCTCTGTCTGTGTCTCTCTGTCTGTGTGTCTCTCTGTCTGTGTGTCTCTCTGTCTGTGTGTCTCTGTCTGTGTGTCTCTGTCTGTGTGTCTCTCTATCTGTGTCTCTCTGTCTGTGTGTGTCTCTGTGTGTGTCTCTGTCTGTGTGTCTCTGTCTGTATGTCTCTCTGTCTGTGTGTGTCTCTGTCTGTGTGTCTCTGCTGTGTGTCTTTCTGTCTGTGTCTCTCTGTCTGTGTGTCTCTCTGTCTGTGTCTGTCTGTCTGTGTGTCTCTCTGTCTGTATGTCTCTCTGTCTGTGTGTCTTTCTGTCAGTGTCTGTCTGTGTGTGTGTCTCCTGTTTGTGTGTCTCTCTGTCTGTGTGTCTCTCTGTCTGTGTGTCTCTCTGTCTGTGTGTCTTTCTGTCTGTGTCTGTCTATCTGTGTCTGTCTGTGTCTTCTGTCTGTGTGTCTCTCTGTGTGTCTCTCTGTCTGTGTGTGTCTCTGTGTGTGTCTCTGTCTGTGTGTCTCTGTCTGTGTGTCTCTCTGTCTGTGTGTGTCTCTGTCTGTGTGTCTCTGTCTGTGTGTCTTTCTGTCTGTGTCTCTCTGTCTGTGTGTCTCTCTGTCTGTGTGTCTTTCTGTCTGTGTCTGTCTGTCTGTGTCTCCTGTCTGTGTGTCTCTCTGTCTGTGGGTCTCCTGTCTGTGTCTCTCTGTCTGTGTGTCTCTCTGTCTGTGTCTCTCTGTCTGTGTGTCTCTCTGTCTGTGTGTCTCTCTGTCTGTGTGTCTCTGTCTGTGTGTCTCTGTCTGTGTGTCTCTCTATCTGTGTCTCTCTGTCTGTGTGTGTCTCTGTGTGTGTCTCTGTCTGTGTGTCTCTGTCTGTATGTCTCTCTGTCTGTGTGTGTCTCTGTCTGTGTGTCTCTGTCTGTGTGTCTTTCTTTCTGTGTCTCTCTGTCTGTGTGTCTCTCTGTCTGTGTCTGTCTGTCTGTGTGTCTCTCTGTCTGTATGTCTCTCTGTCTGTGTGTCTTTCTGTCAGTGTCTGTCTGTGTGTGTGTCTCCTGTTTGTGTGTCTCTCTGTCTGTGTGTCTCTCTGTCTGTGTGTCTCTCTGTCTGTGTGTCTTTCTGTCTGTGTCTGTCTATCTGTGTCTGTCTGTCTGTGTCTTCTGTCTGTGTGTCTCTCTGTGTGTCTCTCTGTCTGTGTGTGTCTCTGTGTGTGTCTCTGTCTGTGTGTCTCTGTCTGTGTGTCTCTCTGTCTGTGTGTGTCTCTGTCTGTGTGTCTCTGTCTGTGTGTCTTTCTGTCTGTGTCTCTCTGTCTGTGTGTCTCTCTGTCTGTGTCTGTCTGTCTGTGTGTCTTTCTGTCTGTGTCTGTCTGTGTGTGTGTCTCCTGTTTGTGTGTCTCTCTGTCTGTGTGTCTCTCTGTCTGTGTGTCTCTCTGTCTGTGTGTCTCTCTGTCTGTGTGTCTTTCTGTCTGTGTCTTCTGTCTGTGTGTCTCTCTGTGTGTCTCTCTGTCTGTGTGTCTCTCTGTCTGTGGGTCTCCTGTCTGTGTCTCTCTGTCTGTGTGTCTCCTGTCTGTGTGTCTCCTGTCTGTGTGTCTCCTGTCTGTGTGTCTCTCTGTCTGTGTGTCTCTCTGTGTGCCTCTATGTGTGCCTCTTTGTCTGTGGGTCTCCTTTTTGTGTCTCTCTGTCTGTGTGTCTCCTGTCTGTGTGTCTCTGTCTGTGTGTCTCTCTGTCTGTGTGTCTCTCTGTCTGTGTGTGTCTCTGTCTGTGTGTCTCTGTCTGTGTGTCTTTCTGTCTGTGTCTCTCTGTCTGTGTGTCTCTCTGTCTGTGTCTGTCTGTGTCTCTCTGTCTGTGTGTCTCTCTGTCTGTGTGTCTTTCTGTCTGTGTCTGTCTGTCTGTCTCCTGTTTATGTGTCTCTCTGTCTGTGTGTCTCTCTGTCTGTGTGTCTCTCTGTCTGTGTGTCTTTCTGTCTGTGTCTGTCTGTCTGTGTCTCCTGTCTGTGTGTCTCTCTGTCTGTGGGTCTCCTGTCTGTGTCTCTCTGTCTGTGTGTCTCTCTGTCTGTGTCTCTCTGTCTGTGTGTCTCTCTGTCTGTGTGTCTCTCTGTCTGTGTGTCTCTGTCTGTGTGTCTCTGTCTGTGTGTCTCTCTATCTGTGTCTCTCTGTCTGTGTGTGTCTCTGTGTGTGTCTCTGTCTGTGTGTCTCTGTCTGTATGTCTCTCTGTCTGTGTGTGTCTCTGTCTGTGTGTCTCTGCTGTGTGTCTTTCTGTCTGTGTCTCTCTGTCTGTGTGTCTCTCTGTCTGTGTCTGTCTGTCTGTGTGTCTCTCTGTCTGTATGTCTCTCTGTCTGTGTGTCTTTCTGTCAGTGTCTGTCTGTGTGTGTGTCTCCTGTTTGTGTGTCTCTCTGTCTGTGTGTCTCTCTGTCTGTGTGTCTCTCTGTCTGTGTGTCTTTCTGTCTGTGTCTGTCTATCTGTGTCTGTCTGTGTCTTCTGTCTGTGTGTCTCTCTGTGTGTCTCTCTGTCTGTGTGTGTCTCTGTGTGTGTCTCTGTCTGTGTGTCTCTGTCTGTGTGTCTCTCTGTCTGTGTGTGTCTCTGTCTGTGTGTCTCTGTCTGTGTGTCTTTCTGTCTGTGTCTCTCTGTCTGTGTGTCTCTCTGTCTGTGTGTCTTTCTGTCTGTGTCTGTCTGTCTGTGTCTCCTGTCTGTGTGTCTCTCTGTCTGTGGGTCTCCTGTCTGTGTCTCTCTGTCTGTGTGTCTCTCTGTCTGTGTCTCTCTGTCTGTGTGTCTCTCTGTCTGTGTGTCTCTCTGTCTGTGTGTCTCTGTCTGTGTGTCTCTGTCTGTGTGTCTCTCTATCTGTGTCTCTCTGTCTGTGTGTGTCTCTGTGTGTGTCTCTGTCTGTGTGTCTCTGTCTGTATGTCTCTCTGTCTGTGTGTGTCTCTGTCTGTGTGTCTCTGTCTGTGTGTCTTTCTTTCTGTGTCTCTCTGTCTGTGTGTCTCTCTGTCTGTGTCTGTCTGTCTGTGTGTCTCTCTGTCTGTATGTCTCTCTGTCTGTGTGTCTTTCTGTCAGTGTCTGTCTGTGTGTGTGTCTCCTGTTTGTGTGTCTCTCTGTCTGTGTGTCTCTCTGTCTGTGTGTCTCTCTGTCTGTGTGTCTTTCTGTCTGTGTCTGTCTATCTGTGTCTGTCTGTCTGTTTCTTCTGTCTGTGTGTCTCTCTGTGTGTCTCTCTGTCTGTGTGTGTCTCTGTGTGTGTCTCTGTCTGTGTGTCTCTGTCTGTGTGTCTCTCTGTCTGTGTGTGTCTCTGTCTGTGTGTCTCTGTCTGTGTGTCTTTCTGTCTGTGTCTCTCTGTCTGTGTGTCTCTCTGTCTGTGTCTGTCTGTCTGTGTGTCTCTCTGTCTGTGTGTCTCTCTGTCTGTGTCTGTCTGTGTGTGTGTCTCCTGTTTGTGTGTCTCTCTGTCTGTGTGTCTCTCTGTCTGTGTGTCTCTCTGTCTGTGTGTCTCTCTGTCTGTGTGTCTTTCTGTCTGTGTCTGTCTGTGTCTTCTGTCTGTGTGTCTCTCTGTGTGTCTCTCTGTCTGTGTGTCTCTCTGTCTGTGGGTCTCCTGTCTGTGTCTCTCTGTCTGTGTGTCTCCTGTCTGTGTGTCTCCTGTCTTTGTGTCTCCTGTCTGTGTGTCTCTCTGTGTGTCTCTCTGTGTGCCTCTCTGTCTGTGGGTCTCCTGTTTGTGTCTCTCTGTCTGTGTGTCTCCTGTCTGTGTGTCTCCTGTCTGTGTGTCTCTGTCTGTGTGTCTCTCTGTCTGTGTGTCTTTCTGTCTGTGTCTGTCTGTTTCTCTCTGTCTGTGTGTCTCTCTGTCTGTGTGTCTTTCTGTCTGTGTCTGTCTGTCTGTCTCCTGTTTATGTGTCTCTCTGTCTGTGTGTCTCTCTGTCTGTGTGTCTCTCTGTCTGTGTGTCTCTCTGTCTGTGTGTCTTTCTGTCTGTGTCTGTCTGTCTGTGTCTCCTGTCTGTGTGTCTCTCTGTCTGTGGGTCTCCTGTCTGTGTCTCTCTGTCTGTGTGTCTCTCTGTCTGTGTCTCTCTGTCTGTGTGTCTCTCTGTCTGTGTGTCTCTGTCTGTGTGTCTCTGTCTGTGTGTCTCTCTATCTGTGTCTCTCTGTCTGTGTGTGTCTCTGTGTGTGTCTCTGTCTGTGTGTCTCTGTCTGTATGTCTCTCTGTCTGTGTGTGTCTCTGTCTGTGTGTCTCTGTCTGTGTGTCTTTCTGTCTGTGTCTCTCTGTCTGTGTGTCTCTCTGTCTGTGTCTGTCTGTCTGTGTGTCTCTCTGTCTGTATGTCTCTCTGTCTGTGTGTCTTTCTGTCAGTGTCTGTCTGTGTGTGTGTCTCCTGTTTGTGTGTCTCTCTGTCTGTGTGTCTCTCTGTCTGTGTGTCTCTCTGTCTGTGTGTCTTTCTGTCTGTGTCTGTCTATCTGTGTCTGTCTGTCTGTGTCTTCTGTCTGTGTGTCTCTCTGTGTGTCTCTCTGTCTGTGTGTGTCTCTGTGTGTGTCTCTGTCTGTGTGTCTCTCTGTCTGTGTGTGTCTCTGTCTGTGTGTGTCTCTGTCTGTGTGTCTCTGTCTGTGTGTCTTTCTGTCTGTGTGTCTCTCTGTCTGTGTCTGTCTGTCTGTGTCTGTCTGTCTGTGTGTCTCTCTGTCTGTGTGTCTCTCTGTCTGTGTGTCTTTCTGTCTGTGTCTGTCTGTGTGTGTGTCTCCTGTTTGTGTGTCTCTCTGTCTGTGTGTCTCTCTGTCTGTGTGTCTCTCTGTCTGTGTGTCTCTCTGTCTGTGTGTCTTTCTGTCTGTGTCTGTCTGTCTGTGTCTTCTGTCTGTGTGTCTCTCTGTGTGTCTCTCTGTCTGTGTGTCTCTCTGTCTGTGGGTCTCCTGTCTGTGTCTCTCTGTCTGTGTGTCTCCTGTCTGTGTGTCTCCTGTCTGTGTGTCTCCTGTCTGTGTGTCTCTCTGTCTGTGTGTCTCTCTGTGTGCCTCTATGTGTGCCTCTTTGTCTGTGGGTCTCCTTTTTGTGTCTCTCTGTCTGTGTGTCTCCTGTCTGTGTGTCTCTGTCTGTGTGTCTCTCTGTCTGTGTGTCTCTCTGTCTGTGTGTGTCTCTCTCTGTGTGTCTCTGTCTGTGTGTCTTTCTGTCTGTGTCTCTCTGTCTGTGTGTCTCTCTGTCTGTGTCTGTCTGTGTCTCTCTGTCTGTGTGTCTCTCTGTCTGTGTGTCTTTCTGTCTGTGTCTGTCTGTCTGTCTGTCTGTCTCCTGTTTATGTGTCTCTCTGTCTGTGTGTCTCTCTGTCTGTGTGTCTCTCTGTCTGTGTGTCTCTCTGTCTGTGTGTCTTTCTGTCTGTGTCTGTCTGTCTGTGTCTCCTGTCTGTGTGTCTCTCTGTCTGTGGGTCTCCTGTCTGTGTCTCTCTGTCTGTGTGTCTCTCTGTCTGTGTCTCTCTGTCTGTGTGTCTCTCTGTCTGTGTGTCTCTCTGTCTGTGTGTCTCTGTCTGTGTGTCTCTGTCTGTGTGTCTCTCTATCTGTGTCTCTCTGTCTGTGTGTGTCTCTGTGTGTGTCTCTGTCTGTGTGTCTCTGTCTGTATGTCTCTCTGTCTGTGTGTGTCTCTGTCTGTGTGTCTTTCTGTCTGTGTCTCTCTGTCTGTGTGTCTCTCTGTCTGTGTCTGTCTGTCTGTGTGTCTCTCTGTCTGTATGTCTCTCTGTCTGTGTGTCTTTCTGTCAGTGTCTTTCTGTGTGTGTGTCTCCTGTTTGTGTGTCTCTCTGTCTGTGTGTCTCTCTGTCTGTGTGTCTCTCTGTCTGTGTGTCTTTCTGTCTGTGTCTGTCTATCTTTGTCTGTCTGTCTGTGTCTTCTGTCTGTGTGTCTCTCTGTGTGTCTCTCTGTCTGTGTGTGTCTCTGTGTGTGTCTCTGTCTGTGTGTCTCTGTCTGTGTGTCTCTCTGTCTGTGTGTGTCTCTGTCTGTGTGTCTCTGTCTGTGTGTTTTTCTGTCTGTGTCTCTCTGTCTGTGTGTCTCTCTGTCTGTGTCTGTCTGTCTGTGTGTCTCTCTGTCTGTGTGTCTCTCTGTCTGTGTGTCTTTCTGTCTGTGTCTGTCTGTGTGTGTGTCTCCTGTTTGTGTGTCTCTCTGTCTGTGTGTCTCTCTGTCTGTGTGTCTCTCTGTCTGTGTGTCTCTCTGTCTGTGTGTCTTTCTGTCTGTGTCTGTCTGTGTCTTCTGTCTGTGTGTCTCTCTGTGTGTCTCTCTGTCTGTGTGTCTCTCTGTCTGTGGGTCTCCTGTCTGTGTCTCTCTGTCTGTGTGTCTCCTGTCTGTGTGTCTCCTGTCTGTGTGTCTCCTGTCTGTGTGTCTCTCTGTGTGTCTCTCTGTGTGCCTCTCTGTCTGTGGGTCTCCTGTTTGTGTCTCTCTGTCTGTGTGTCTCCTGTCTGTGTGTCTCCTGTCTGTGTGTCTCCTGTCTGTGTGTCTCTGTCTGTGTGTCTCTCTGTCTGTGTATCTTTCTGTCTGTGTCTGTCTGTCTGTGTGCCTCTCTCTCTGTGGGTCTCCCTGCGGCTGTCTCTGCGTCTCTCTGTCTGTCTTTATCGCTTTGTCTATCTGTGCGTGTGGCTCTCTCTCATCTTTATCCTTGAGCCTGCCTCTATCAACCTGTCGCTCTCTGTATCTGTATCCCTGTATCTATCTGTGTGTATGTGGGTCTTTCTCTGTCTCTATCACTGTGTCTACCTGTGTGTATGTGGGTCTTTCTCTGTCTCTATCACTGTGTCTATCTGTGTGTATGTGGTTCTTCCTCTGTCTCTATCACTGTGTCTACCTGTGTGTATGTGGGTCTTCCTCTGTCTCTATCACTGTGTCTATCTGTGTGTATGTGGGTCTTTCTCTGTCTCTATCACTGTGTCTATCTGTGTGTATGTGGGTCTTCCTCTGTCTCTATCACTGTGTCTATCTGTGTGTATGTGGGTCTTCCTCTGTCTCTATCACTGTGTCTACCTGTGTGTATGTGGGTCTTTCTCTGTCTCTATCACTGTGTCTATCTGTGTGTATGTGGGTCTTCCTCTGTATCTATCACTGTGTCTACCTGTGTGTATGTGGGTCTGTCTCTGTCTCTATCACTGTGTCTATCTGTGTGTATGTGGGTCTTCCTCTGTCTCTATCACTGTGTCTATCTGTGTGTATGTGGGTCTTCCTCTGTCTCTATCACTGTGTCTATCTGTGTGTATGTGGGTCTTTCTCTTTCTCTATCACTGTGTCTATCTGTGTGTGTGTGGGTCTTCCTCTGTATCTATCACTGTGTCTACCTGTGTGTATGTGGGTCTTTCTCTGTCTCTATCACTGTGTCTACCTGTGTGTGTGTGGGTCTTCCTCTGTCTCTATCACTGTGTCTATCTGTGTGTATGTGGGTCTTCCTCTGTCTCTATCACTGTGTCTATCTGTGTGTATGTGGGTCTTCCTCTGTCTCTATCACTGTGTCTATCTGTGTGTGTGTGGGTCTTCCTCTGTCTCTATCACTGTGTCTACCTGTGTGTGTGTGGGTCTTTCTCTGTCTCTATCACTGTGTCTATCTGTGTGTGGGTCTTCCTCTGTCTCTATCACTGTGTCTATCTGCGTGTGTGGCTCTCGTCTCTTTCCCTGTGCCTGCCTCCATCGCTCACTGTCTCTCTCCGTCTCGTGTCTGCGTGAACCGCAGCTGGCGCGGGAGCCAGAGGAAGGCTCGGCGAGCCTCAAGCTTCAGGCGCTCATCTACCCGGTGCTGCAGGCTCTCGACTTCCAGACGCCGTCGTACCGAGAGAGCGCTCACGTCCCCATCCTCTACGGGCGCACCATGGTGCGCTTCTGGCTCCAGTACCTGGGTGAGCGCCCGGCGCCGCCCGCCTCGGACATTCCGCGTGAGCGGTGGGCAGCTCCTGACCAGATCCGCCACTGCCGACCCACGATACGGGGGACCCGAGCCGGAACGTCCGGAACGTTCAAATCCCACAGGGTCTGCTGCGTGGGGGGCGATAGTTCACGAGTAGATCAGATATGTTTTGTCCTCTATTACCCTCCCCCCTTCTCTCTCCCTCCACCCCCCCCCCCTTCTCTCTCCCTCCCCCCCCTTCTCTCTGTCTCTCCCCCCCCCCTTCTCTCTCCCTCCACCCCTTCTCTCTCCCCCCCCTTCTCCCCCCCCTTCTCTCTCCCCCCCCTTCTCTCTCCCTCCACCCCCCTTCTCTCTCCCTCCGCCCCCCCCTTCTCTCTCCCTCCACCCCCCCCGTTCTCTCTCCCTCCACCCCCCCTTCTCTCTCCCTCCACCCCCCCCTTCTCTCTCCCTCCGCCCCCCCTTCTCTCTCCCCCCCTTCTCTCTCCCTCCACCCCCCCCTTCTCTCTCCCTCCGCCCCTCCTTCTCTCTCCCTCCACCCCCCCTTCTCTCTCCCTCTGCCCCCCCTTCTCTCTCCCTCCGCCCCCCCTTCTCTCTCCCTCTGCCCCCCCTTCTCTCTCCCTCCCCCCCCCCTTCTCTCCCCCCCCCCCCTTCCCGCCGGTCCCACCACTTCCTCTCCTCTCCCCTGTCCCTTTCTATTTCCCGTTACGTTCGTTATCTTCCCCCTTGCCCTCCCTCCCCCCGCCCCCCGTATAAACCTTCAGGTCCCCCCGCTAGTGGTCCCCGCCTGGGTGGGGTAGTGAGCCCCCCAGTCCTCCCCCTTCGTCGCCCCGCCGAACTCGAGGCTGCTGCTTCGCGGAATTTATTTTTCTCCCCTCCATTCGGTGGTCGGTGCTTTTGAACCGGGGCTCGCGTTGAGTCGTAATAGAAATGATACAAAACAACAATAACAACAACAACAACAAACAACAACAACAACAAACAACAACAACAAACAACAACAACAACAATCCTATGTGAATAGGTTTTCCCTTTTATCTGGCAACAAAGCAGGTGTTAAGATGTTAAAACACCAAACTGGAATCTTTTACAAGGAATCATGTCTGCATTAACCACAATACTTGTGGTCATATGTGCATTGTCTTTGAAACTGATTGGTCCACGCCTTTTGGCGTCTAACACCGTTTGAGACGAGGCTCAAAAGAAAGATGTCTCTGGTGTGGACCAATCAGTTTCAAAGACAATTCATATATTATCAGAGTATGTTTTTTGTTTGCATTCTGACCACAAGTATTGTGGTTAATGCAGACATGATTCCTCGTAAAAGGTTTCAGTTTGGTGTTTTAACATCTTAACACAACTGTTTTGTTGCCAGAAACAATGGGAAAACCTCTTCTCATATGTTGGTCCTGGCAAAGGAGGTCCCATGATGTAGCAACAATCCTCGAGGTTTCAATGTTACTTACAGAGAGGCTCGCAGAGCCAGACCTGGGCCACCAACGGGGCTCGGTGTAAATCACCGAGGCTCACCATGACAGCCAGACCTGGGCCACCAACGGGGCTCGGTGTAAATCACCGAGGCTCACCATGACAGCCAGACCTGGGCCACCAACGGGGCTCGGTGTAAATCACCGAGGCTCACCATGACAGCCAGACCTGGGCCACCAACGGGGTTCGGTGTAAATCACCGAGGCTCACCATGACAGCCAGACCTGGGCCACCAACGGGGCTCGGTGTAAATCACCGAGGCTCACCATGAGAGCCAGACCTGGGCCACCAACGGGGTTCGGTGTAAATCACCGAGGCTCACCATGACAGCCAGACCTGGGCCACCAACGGGGCTCGGTGTAAATCACCGAGGCTCACCATGAGAGCCAGACCTGGGCCACTAACGGGGCTCGGTGTAAATCACCGAGGCTCACCATGACAGCCAGACCTGGGCCACCAACGGGGTTCGGTGTAAATCACCGAGGCTCACCATGAGAGCCAGACCTGGGCCACCAACGGGGCTCGGTGTAAATCACCGAGGCTCACCATGACAGCCAGACTTGGGCCACCAACGGGGCTCGGTGTAAATCACCGAGGCTCACCATGAGAGCCAGACTTGGGCCACCAACGGTGCTCGGTGTAAATCACCGAGGCTCACCATGAGAGCCAGACCTGGGCCACCAACGGGGCTCGGTGTAAATCACCGAGGCTCACCATGAGAGCCAGACGAAGGCTGAAACGACCCACGCCGACTCCCCCCGCCACCGGCGGCTCACCGCGGCCCCGCGTGCTTGCTGCAGGCGGGGACGTGGCGCTGACGGACGTGCTGCTGGAGAACGCACACTCGCGCCACGTGCTGCTCGACCCCAGCGGCCCCGGCGCCTTCGTCGACTGGCGCTCGCTGCTGCCGCCTCCCCTCCTCCAGCCGGGGCCCCCCGTGGGCTCCCCCGTGGGCCCCCCCGTGGGCCCCCCCGTGGGCCCCCCCGTGGGCCCCGCGCGCCCGGACATCCTGGCCCAGATCCCGGCGCTGCTCGATCCCAGGGCCTCGCCACTCCTGGCCGGTGAGCGCGTCCACACGCTGATGACAAAGATCCCACCGTACAGGCCCGGCAGGCTGGCGAGGCGGCGCCGTTAGCGAGCGACTATTAAGACAGACACGGGACGCGATGGGTGGGTGGCCAGCACCACGCCTGACCGCCTTTGTCTCCCCAGTGGCGATGTTTACTGACCGCATGGAGTACTAATTTTAAGGTTGATTCGACCGGTTCTGCTGTCACTTGCCACTGATGGTGTAAGCCACGAGCAGGAATTGAACTTGGTCGTACAGGTTCGTAGCGCAGTGCACGAAGCATCGTACCTTCCTCGTACGGCTGATGCTCATATGGAGCAGCAGATTTTATTTCACATTTGAGGTGGTCGAGCCAGAATGATTGAGTCACAGAGCGGTTCGTCGCTATGACGACGCCGCCGCCGCCGCCTTCGCGTCTGCGGATCGCTACAAGTTCCACGGTTCTCTTCTGTGTGCTTGGGGACTTGCTCGTGTTCCCGGCCCTGCACCGCCCGCCGATCCCTCGTGCCCCGACTCGCATCCACCGCGGGGCAGACAGCTCGGCCACAAGAGGGCAGCGGCGGCAGCGGCGTTGAGGCGCGGTGCTGGGTCACGTGACTGTGGAGGTTTGCCGCGGCAGTGCCACGGTTATCCCTCAGTCGGACCGCTTTTGTGCCGCAGCACTTCTGTGGTTGTCCTGGTGCCGTGGATGTTGTGTCGTCGTGGTGCCGTGGTGATGCCGTGGTGGTTCCTCGGTCGTACCACAGTGGGGCTGCATCTCTTTTCGTTTTCACGTTGTGCCGCGCGTCGTTCGGCACCATGCCCGACGTTTCACGCCACGCGCCTGGGAGTCATTGAGTTTTCAAAGAGCAAAGCTTTGCGGACATCGCGTGAGGGTCGACTGGTCGAGTTCGGGAAGTCGATCGGTTGAGCCTTTAAGCGGTGATGTTGAGTGTCGTGGATTGTGAGGGCGAGTGGTTGACAGTGAGGCTGCGGATTTGACCCCCGAGTCGCCCGCCCCGCCCCTTACCCCCCTCCCCCCCACCCCCACGGCCCCCCCCATCGCAGACGACGATTGGCTGCGCGCGCTGCCGCTCACCTACGTGCTGACGTGCGAGCACGACGTTCTGCGCGACGACGGCGCCATGCTGGTGGCGCGTCTGGGCGCGCTGGGGGTCCCCGTGCACCGCGCCCACCTGGGCGACGCCTTCCACGGGGTCATGCAGTTCATGCAGCAGCCGCTGGCGTTCGCCGTCGGGCGGAGGGCGCTCGACGGCTACCTGGCCTGGCTCGATGCTAACCTGTGACCCTTGACCCTGCCGGCTGCCCGTCGCGCCGGCGCCGGGGGTGGCGGTGGCCGCGGCGGCGGTGGCGCGAAGCGTGAGCGAGTAAGCCAATGTTTAGGGACCCCAAGCAAGTCGAGGGCGGCTCCCAGTATTCGTGAGAGGCGTCCGCCAAATATCATCTGGAGCTCTCACCGTCTCTCAGAGCCCACCCCAGCCTAACAGCCCCATCTCTTAACTCCTGACGCTTACCATTGCCCTACATGAGCTCAATTATGAAATGTTCATTATAAATATTCCATTAACGTAATTGTTTCGCACAGCTGCTGCAATTGAACGAATTGGGTTTGGCCTTTATTTCTTGTTGTTGGTCGATTTTGCCTATTCCTGCGCGCGATGGCGACAGCGGCAATGTGGTTCAGGAGCTCGATGTTAACCAATGTCGAGGTCTGCTACCGCTGTTGCTGGCCACGACGAGAGGGCCTCAGGGGAGAGAGGGCTCGTGTAGGTTTGCTGTTCCTCCTCCTCCTCTGTTGAGTGCAGACTACAGTGGTTTTTACTGTGTGGTCCATAGGGACATTGGTCATTTGAATTTCTGCTTACGTCCCCCAATGGAGTAGCACCACCACTACCCCCCTACTGCCCCCCGCATCACTACCCCACCCCCACCACTGCCCCCTCCCCTGCCTCCTCCCCTCACTTCTGTTTGCGTTTGTTCACTCGCCTGCACCACCGCGCCACGGAGGTCAGAGCACTGAGCCGGTACAACTGAGATCCTGGGTTCCAGTTTCGAGGTTTTAGCCGCCTTGGGATTAAACTTGATTAGTAGTTGGTGTTTTCAGGCCGGTAAATCAATGACATCACAAAACCTTGGCATTAAGTTATATCACGTGCTGAATTTGCCAGTAAAAAAATTGGCTTACCTCACGCGACAAACATTAACCGCACGAATGGGAAGGACTGCCCTATTCCACTGTGTGGGCAGAAGTGATCTCTTCGGTAGCCCTGTGATCTTCTCTTCTGTGGACCGTTCTCTTAACACGAAGGGTTGCACTGCTCTGCTAGAGATCCGATATCTTCACCTTATTACATGTCGCCGATAGCAGAATCAGGATAACATTTGAGGAAAAGTTTTTTTTAAGTTTAAAAAAATATATACCATTATTTAAAGAAATGTTACATCCTGAGTGCATCTGTTGATTGCTAAACACGTGCTACATCGTGTATGCAGAGAGCACCAATTCAAATATAGATCATGCAAATCACCAATATCGCGATATGACTCACCTAGACTGCGTTGAGCAATCAGGCATGGATCGCGTAATCACTTGACGGTTTATTCGGAGGAGATTGGTGAATCCGGAAAGACGTCTATCCCGGTGGGTCGTAAGGACCGGCGCTCGGGAATCTCGCGTCTACTCGGTCGCTGCTCCGCCAAACTATTTCACGAAACTGCGTGCGCTCGAGGCAACGTGCACACAAATGCATGCACGCGATTTTCGGGTTGTGCCCAGTGTTGTTTTGTCGGTCGGTACGATGTCTGCTGTTAGAATTTTTTTAAACGTGAATGAAAAAGACATTCAGTCACTGACGAAGCTGCCGGCGTAGCCACGCGCGGCATTCAGCGATGGCGACGCGACTGGAGAGCCACGCAGCTCCGCCGTGAAATCCTACGCAGCAGCGGCAAGCGTGCGTCGCCGCAGTGTCTTCCTGGCCTCGGAAGCCCGGTAGGTTGACACGCACGCGGTCTATGGTATTACGCGCCTCGCTGTGTGTCGTTTGGGGTTCGTGACACTGGGGGAGAGAGGCGTTAACTCGACGCTCTGGATAAGGTTACTCCGTTGTGCCTGACCACTGCACCTGTGCACGCTTTGGCATTTTCAAATTCAGCCGTGGCGTCGCCACGCTCCACGATGGTGTCGAGCACAGCCTGCTGTGAACGCAGTCTGGTGACCGCACAGAGAGTGAAAAAGGAGCCCCTTTTTTGTCTTGTACACGTGACAACTTACGTGACCCAAAATGTCGCTCAGGAATCCAAGCGAAACATTCGTGAGACTTCACCAACGTGTAAACGACGACCACCCCCGGTTGGCGCTGCTTCGTGAGTTTGTGACACCGCAGGCGCTGTTTGCGTCCGAACTTTCACACCGCGGTGTTTGCGTTAAACGCGTCGATGTCACGAGAGGTGACCGCGAGATTGAGGCTGCCCCGCGGGGGGGAGCACGCGCGGGCGCTTAGTCCCCCGTCTGCACTGTGCCCGGGCGTCCGTCCGGGCATCGTCATCTCAGTTCCCACACTCCAGGACTCGAGGACCATGCGCTGCCGACGCATGCACCCACACCAGCTCAGGCGGCACAAGCGTTCTGAGCGAGACTTGAGAGAGTGCAATTATTTGAATGGCAATGCAAATGCTCGTGACTCTCCGTAGCACGGCAATTAAAAGTGACCACTGGAGCTCGTGAGACCGTGCACTTTATCCTCATCACACGTGCTTCGTTCGGGTATCTCCTGTGTGTAAGGCTGCATGGAGTGGCGCAGTGGTTAGCACGCTGTACTACGAACCCGGCCACCCGAGTTCAATTCCCACTCACATCCAACGCCAGTGGCAATGATCTGAACCGGTTGCGGGCCTCCCCTAGGTTTATTAGACCTAGAGGAGGACCCCAGAGCCTGGATCCCAGATGCCAGGCCCCGGACCCTGAACCACAGACCCCACACCACGGATCCCGGATCCGAGTAATTAACACTGCACCATATGGGAGCCTTAGTCTGGCTCTGTGTGCCTTAGCGATTACACACTGAAACCTATAGAAGCCCTAGTCTAGCTCTGAGAGCCTCGGTGCGTAACACTGACCAAGTGCGAGCCTTAGTCTGGCTCTGTGAGCCCCAGTGATTAACACTGAACCCTATGGGAGCCTTAGTCTGGCTCTGTGAGCCTCAGTGAATAACACTGGGCCCTATGGGAGCCTTAGTCTGGCTCTGTGAGCCCCAGTGATTAACACTGAACCCTATGGGAGCCTTAGTCTGGCTCTGTGAGCCTCAGTGATTAACACCGAACCCTATGGGAGCCTCAGTCTGGCTCTGTGAGCCCCAGTGATTAACACTGAACCCTATGGGAGCCTTAGTCTGGCTCTGTGAGCCTCAGTGATTAACACCGAACCCTATGGGAGCCTTAGTCTGGCTCTGTGAGCCCCAGTGATTAACACTGAACCCTATGGGAGCCTTAGTCTGGCTCTGTGAGCCTCAGTGATTAACACCGAACCCTATGGGAGCCTTAGTCTGGCTCTGTGAGCCTCAGTGATTAACACCGAACCCTATGGGAGCCTTAGTCTGGCTCTGTGAGCCTCAGTGATTAACACTGAACCCTATGGGAGCCTTAGTCTGGCTCTGTGAGCCTCAGTGATTAACACTGAACCCTATGGGAGCCTTAGTCTGGCTCTGTGAGCCCCAGTGATTAACACCGAACTGGGATTTTTGCACACAGCGTTGGTGTACGGTGCTTTTTCAGGAATTTTTTAAATGTTTTTTTCCTGGATTTTCTGTTTGCACAGTCACATAGTCACTTTAAGATGTTTTCTTGTTCATCTTTTTGTTTTTTTGTTTGTTGCGATTGCACCCGATTCAAGAGCCGAATGGCTCACAGGGCTATGCCAAATAAATGGAAATAAATAAATAGAACTAGTCTGGCTCTGCGAGCCCCAGTGAATAACACTGGACCCTATGGGAGCCTTAGTCTGGCTCTGTGAGCCCCAGTGATAAACACTGAACCCTATGCGAGCCTTAGTCTGGCTCTGTGAGCCCCAGTGATTAACACTGAACCCTATGCGAGCCTTAGTCTGGCTCTGTAAGCCTCAGTGATTAACACTGAACCCTGTGGGAGCCTTAGTCTGGCTCTGTGAGCCCCAGTGAATAACACTGAACCCTATGGGAGCCTTAGTCTGGCTCTGTGAGCCCCAGTGATTAACACTGGACCCTATGGGAGCCTTAGTCTGGCTCTTTGAGCCCCAGTGATTAACACTGAACCCTATGGGAGCCTTAGTCTGGCTCTTTGAGCCCCAGTGATTAACACTGAACCCTATGGGAGCCTTCGTCTGACTCGGGAATTAACAGAGGCCCATCTACGGAGCTGATGCCACAGAAAGACCCGCAAGCTCAACCATACACGCACAGGCGCATGCAGAGAACCGCAGAGTTGTGTCGTTTGAGCCAACTTTGCCCTTGGCAAAACTATTTCGCAATGGCTGTCACGGAACCCCGTGAATGCGTGAACACAGACACAAGGGCAGACGAGTTTCAGCAAACAGCTCCCTCTCTCCCCCAATCCGTACATCTCTCCTATCCATACCTCCCCCAACCCCCTCCGGGCCCCAACCCCCATATCTCTCACTCTGGTGAAATATTAATCCCAACGACATATGTGGATGAAATGTTATCTGATAGTGTTTTCACAGAGACACAGACTCATAGCGCAGTGCGCTCACCACTGTGCCACCAATCCCCACATACAAAGGTAAAGATCCTCCCTATAGCCTTAACAGACTTGGGGCAAGTGCTGTTCGCGAGCACCTATGAAGGTCGGCACGGCACCCGAGAGGGTCGGTGGCCAGCACCACTCCCGGCCGCCTTTGTCCCCCAGCGGCGATGTTTACACACCGCATCAGCTACTCATTGAAGGCTGAGTCAACCTAGGACAGTACAAAAATCGGCATTCGCCACTAAGTGGCGGTGACGTCACCACGGCGCCTGTGCCAGGCTAGGTGCACTTTAAGGCCACGTGAAGTGTCGAACGCCCGCTGGAAGGTCACAGGACAGACCCAGGTGCTATGGGTTGACGGACTGAGATGACTCACAGATGCACCACCTGTGCCTCCTACTATGCCAACTTGCTGTGTTCTAGCCGCCCGGTGCTCCGCTCGTTGTTGTGAGCGTCGCTCCTCTGCCCTCCGTTGTTTCTGGGGGACGACTGCCTCCAACTGCCCAGTAGCGTCCTTCACGAGCCGCCTCCGTCATTGGCAAGTCAAGTCAGCTTCATATCCTCTTGCACCACATCATTACATCTCTTATCTAGCTATTCAGCCGAACAAAAGCTATTTGGACATGCGGTGGCTGGACATGCGGGCTACATGACCCAGCCAACGCAGCAGCCTTGCCTGCCGGAGGAGCTCACCGATGGGACTGTCCCCAGATCTTTCAAGGATTTGTGAGCTCCTCACACAATCCAGGCTGGTTAGACCCAGGATGGATCGTACGCAGGCCAGCCTGAATGTTTTTAACTGGTAAAGATGTTTCATGAAGAGAATACACGTTTCGCAACCATAGAGAAAGGGAGATTATGACTGTCGCCCAGAAGACCAGAAGTTTCGTGTGGAGCAACAGACTATGTAGCTTCCACACAGCATTACACAACCATTGGAAATATAATGCCGGTCTACTGATTCGGAGTGAGACCTCAGCTGTCAAACCGGAGCTGATCATAAGCACACTGCCCAGGTAGGGAAACCTCTCCACTCTCTCCAAAACAGTCCTGATAACAGTACGCACACATAGACGCGTACAAGTCTGTTTGGTAAACTGTGTTTGTTGGGCCACTGCTGCCAACGCAGCAGCAGCAGCATCACCACATCGTTTGTTGAAACTTTATTGGCTTTCGGCATTGCAGTGTCCCATCAGTAGAAGTCAGGCTTGTGCTTAAATATGTCGCACTTCCGAGCTGTAGAGCATACAGTGAGGGAAAAAAGTATTTGATCCCCTGCTGATTTTGTACGTTTGCCCACTGACAAAGAAATGATCAGTCTATAATTTTAATGGTAGGTTTATTTGAACAGTGAGAGACAGAATAACAACAAAAAAATCCAGAAAAACGCATGTCAAAAATGTTATAAATTGATTTGCATTTTAATGAGGGAAATAAGTATTTGACCCCCTCTTAATCAGAAAGATTTCTGACTCCCAGGTGTCTTTTATACAGGTAACGAGCTGAGATTAGGAGCACACTCTTAAAGGGAGTGCTCCTAATCTCAGCTTGTTACCTGTATAAAAGACACCTGTCCACAGAAGCAATCAATCATATTCCAAACTCTCCACCATATTCCAAACTCTCCACCATGGCCAAGACCAAAGAGCTCTCCAAGGATGTCAGGGACAAGATTGTAGACCTACACAAGGCTGGAATGGGCTACAAGACCATTGCCAAGCAGCTTGGTGAGAAGGTAACAACAGTTGGTGCGATTATTCGCAAATGGAAGAAACACAAAAGAACTGTCAATCTCCCTCGGCCTGGGGCTCCATGCAAGATCTCACCTCGTGGAGTTGCAATGATCATGAGAACGTTGAGGAATCAGCCCAGAACTACACGGGAAGATCGTGTCAATGATCTCAAGGCAGCTGGGACCATAGTCACCAAGAAAATAATTGGTAACACACTACGCCGTGAAGGACTAAAATCCTGCAGCGCCCACAAGGTCCCCCTGCTCAAGAAAGCACATATACATGCCCGTCTTAAGTTTGCCAATGAACATCTGAATGATTCAGAGGACAACTGGGTGAACGTGTTGTGGTCAGATGAGACCAAAATGGAGCTCTGTGGCATCAACTCAACTCGCCGTGTTTGGAAGAGGAGAAATGCTGCCTATGACCCCAAGAACAACATCCCCACCGTCAAACATGGAGGTGGAAACATTATGCTTTGGGGGTGTTTTTCTGCTAAGGGGACAGGACAACTTCACCGCATCAAAGGGACGATGGACGGGGCCATATACCATCAACCATCAAATCTTGGGTGAGAACCTCCTTCCCTCAGCCAGGGCATTGAAAATGGGTCGTGGATGGGTATTCCAGCATGACAATGACCCAAAACACACGGCCAAGGCAACAAAGGAGTGGCTCAAGAAGAAGCACATTAAGGTCCTGGAGTGGCCTAGCCAGTCTCCAGACCTTAATCCCATAGAAAGCCTGTGGAGGGAGCTGAAGGTTCGAGTTGCCAAACGTCAGCCTCGAAACCGTAATGACTTGGAGAAGATCTGCAAAGAGGAATGGGACAAAATCCCTCCTGAGATGTGTGCAAACCTGGTGGCCAACTACAAGAAACGTCTGACCTCTGTGATTGCCAACAAGGGTTTTGCCACCAAGTACTAAGTCATGTTTTGCAGAGGGGTAAAATACTTATTTCCCTCATTAAAATGCAAATCAATGTATAACATTTTTGACATGCGTTTTTCTGGATTTTCTTGTTGTTATTCTGTCTCTCACTGTTCAAATAAACCTACCATGAAAATTATAGACTAATAATTTATTTGTCAGTGGGCAAACGTACAAAATCAGCAGGGGATCAAATACTTTTTTCCCTCACTGTAAATATATCTAGTTTTTGTTCCTGAGTAGTACGTATTATTTCCTAATTGCTTTTGCCTCAAAAGTTTATAAAATCGATATTATTCCCCACAAACTTTGCTTTTTTGACCAGGACATTGATGTTTAGAAATTTACCTATTTTCAATGAGAAAACGTCTGCTTTTGTGTCATTCCTTTACATAAAGTCATGGTCACAAAAGCAAAGTTGTGGGGAATAATAGCCATTTTCTATACTTTTAAGGCATAAGCAATTATAAAATAACACTTACTACCCAGGAATAAAAATAATGTTACTATATCATCAGTGTGAGGGCCGGTACACATTTGAAACCATTTGGTTTAATAGCATGATGGGGTGTTTTCACATTTGTCTCCGCCCCACTGAGCTATATAGCTATTAAATTTTGATTTAAAGCTTTCGTGACTGCAGTAATTCATATTCTTAGTTTTTTCGGTAAAGTCACGTTGAAGGGAAACAACAAAATGATAAAATATATATAATATTTATATAATAATATAAATATATATTATATATATTTTATTATTTGTTGTTTCCCTTGTTGTTTCCCTTCAACGTGACTTTACCGAAAAAACTAAGAATATATATAGCTATTGTTCAGAAGCGACCTGGCCAACAAATGATAGCTCAACGAAGTGGCTTATCATCATGTGGAATTGTATAGCGGCCAGCTACTCCAAACACACATTTCAAAATGTGGAGCGAAAAACCAGAGGACCTGGAGAAAAATCCACACAACCACGAGGAGAGCACGCAGACTCCAAATATACCGGCGTCTGGGTCGGGTTCGAACCCGCGACCTCCTGTACGCCAGGCGAAGTAGTTGACATCTTGGCTCCGTGTCGCGATGTGGGTACAGCACTCAAGGGCACCAGGCTCTGCGAGTGGCCCGTGGACCTTGCAATGAAGAACACTGCATTAGGCAGTAGGGATGTGCGGTTTGGGGAGGCAGGGTAGGCAGAGCCTCACCTGCCATACTCCAATGAAAAGAGCCGTTACGAAAAGTAAATAATAAAACAAATATAAAGATTTCTCCGCTGATCTGTGTTATAAATGTAATTTCTATACGGTTCCAATCATTTTTTATAGTCAAAATCGCTAAATTTGCGGACCTTCGCTGCAAATACAGGGAGAGACGAGAGGTGAGGCAGCGACGCGCTCAGCCTCCCCTCAGATTGCGCAACCCCTCAGAAACTGGATGGAGCGCGGGCAATAAACGCGTGCCTGTTACTATCTCTCTGTATATCACCAATGTAATGTTTGTAGACCCCTTCATTACGTGTCCTCGCCTTCCATAGTCCAGGTAACTTATTTCACGTATGTGTATAAATATATTTATGCTCGCTGGTCTCGTCATAAAACTGCAATGAAAAAGCACCAGGGGAGGCAGCTATCACATCTGCCTCACCGAGGGGGGGCGTGTCGACACGCCCCCCTTCAGTGAGGACACGCTGCTACACGTGTAGCAGCTGCTACACGTGTAGCAGCTTGAGTAGCTACGGGCCCCGCACTTTCAAGGGCCCCGCGCTAAACGCTTTCATGCTATCAGAGTATGTTTTTTGTTTGCATTTTGACCACAAGTAGTGTGGCTAATGCAGGCATGATTCCTCGTAAAAAGGTTTCAGTTTTGTTGCCAGAAAAAAGGGGGAAAACCCCTATTACTATCAAGTAATAGGGGTTCAGTGATTCTACACTTGCTCTATTACTGTAGTACTATACTGCCTTCAACTTTTATGAACGACTGGGTGTTTAAGGCTAGCGATTTGCCGTATTGTCTGGCTGTATAGCAAATGAAAAATTGCAATTACTTTACCATACAAGTAAACGTGTTTTTATATATATTTTTGTGTTTTAAAAATGTAGGGCCCCTTTATAAGATAAGCGACAGGGCCCCCCACTAGCTTAATCCGGCACTGCCACCAGGTACTCATGTGGGGTTCAGGAAATCGTCCCCGGTGGTGACCACGAGTGATTCTAATGCAGGGCGGCTCCCCCAAACTCAGAGGCTCACACAAAGATCCATTGACAAACGCAGGGAAGCTGACGACTCGCACAGAGACCCACGTTATTCTGACACTGGATATCTACACGAGTCAGCGAGCATCTTCGTGTCACTACGAATTGTGAAAAATAAGTTTTATTTTTGAATGCATTAATGTAATAAATAAAATAATAAACGCGTGACTTCATTCCTGACTCAGCATTAACGATTACTTTAGAGTGCCATTCTCACAATGACTTCGCAATAATAACCGGCCGGCTAAAGTGAACGGCGTGTTCGGGCACGTAGACACAGCGACAGCCATAACAACCAGAGACTCTCACCCGCCCACGTCAGATCACACCCGCAATATTGCGACATCCCTCCTCCCCACGGCCGCCTTTGTATCCCCCAGACGCCCCATCGCTCGACCAGTCACAGGCGAGGAGTGCTGCTAAGCTGGGTGTGGTTTTGCAAGCACTCACGCAGACACCCATAGACTTCAACGCTGTGCATAAGGTCCTTTGCCCGAAACGTCGCCTATTATATATGTTCCTTTTTAAGGCCAAGGTGTTATTGACGTAATGCATGTCACGATTGCTGTTGTTGCTGTTGTTTGTGCAACAGCAATCAGCATCGCCGGTTGATCTGTCAATCATTCCATAAGCCCCACCCACTCCCCAACGAGCACGAAAACGGCCCCGCCCATTGCCACGCAAGCCTCGCCCATTCGCAGCCCCCTGATTGGTCAGTTCCAACCACCGCCCGGCATGGCTCCGCCCTCTGTCACGCGGCTATATAAAGCGCGAGCGAAGCTCCCCTCCCTTCAGTCAGGTTCGCGGTTCTTGCTTCAACAGTGTTTGAACGGAGCCACGGCGCCCTGCTTTAATATCCTGCTTTAATATCCTGCTTGAGGTAGTTCCCAGTGACACTTGATCCTCTTCGAGTCCCCATCTCTCTCGACAACTGAAAGCAGACGTAATGGCGTCCCAGGTTCGTCAGAACTACAGCCAGGAGGTGGAGGCGGCCATCAACCGCCAGGTCAACCAGGAGCTGTACGCCTCCTACGTCTACCTGTCCCTGGTGAGTTGGTGGGTGAGTTGGTGGGTGAGTTGGTGGGTGAGTGGTGGGTGAGTGGTGGGTGAGCGGTGGGTGAGTGGTGGGTGAGCGGTGGGCGAGCGGTGGGCAAGCGGTGGGCGAGTGGAAGAACACAACTCTGCACGTTTGGCAATAACACTGCAATAATATTAAGGATATAAGGCGACGTTTTAGGCCATGGCCCTCAATGGCATAAATGTCAGTGGGTGAGCACGTGGGTGTTATACTGCCGAGTGGGTGGTTGGTGGTTGAGTGGACAAGGCTCTGTGTATTCTAGTGGAGACCACGGATAGGTGAACACAACACGCACGGTGTCAGGTGCACCTAGCCTGGCACGGGACGATTTCACGGGATGTCTGTCTATAGCGAACTGCCGCTGCGAAACGCGGCGAGCGATCTGAGTTCGGAATCTTTATTTATCGAGGAAATCCGCTGAGCTCACGGGCGACATTGGCGGCTGCTTGAGAGTTGATAACTGAATAGTATCTGGAGCTGCGTGTGTCTACGGCATCGAGCATGGGGGAGACAAAGGCGGACGGGCGGGCGGGCGTGGTTCTGGCCACAACTATTGCCCGAACAGCCCTGTGGGGCTCCACGGGATGGAGGTGGGGGTGGTCACGTGGTGTGAAGGGGGGGGGGGCGCGCGCCAAGTTTGTAAACAACTGGTCACGTGGTTTTTGTTGGGGTGAGGGGGGACGCGAGTTGGTGACGGCAACGCTGTGCGCGTGACCTGGTGGATCACGTGATGGAGTGGAGGGTGGGGGCTGTGAGCAAGTGGGAGGGGTCAGTTGGCGCACGGCCCGGGGCTTGGGTCCCGCATGGTGGGGAGTGGGGGGGGAGTGGGAGGGGACTACACGGGGGAGGGGCATGCGGACAGAGGGGGCACTGCGCGGGGGGAGGTGGGGGCGGGTGGGGAGGGGCGAGTAGGGGGGAGGGGGAACACTGCCCGGGGGGAGGTGGGGAGGGGCGAGTAGGGGGGAGGGGTAACTGCCCGGGGGGAGGGGCGAGTAGGGGGGAGGGGTAACTACCCGGGGGGAGGGGCGGGGAGGGGGGAGGGGGAACACTGCCCGGGGGGAGGGGCGAGTAGGGGGGAGGGGTGAGTAGGGGGGAGGGGCGGGGAGTGGGGAGGGGTAACACTGCCCGGGGGGAGGGGCGAGTAGGGGGGAGGGGTAACACTACGCGGGGGGAGGTGGGGGCGGGTTTGGAGGGGGAGGGGCCATCCACCTTTCCGAGAAGTTGTTTACCAGGAAAGAATGAATTGACTGGGCATGGATCCAAGTCATGTAACCAACCGCGGCCCAATAATTATATGTTAGTTTATTTATTTATTACTATTCCACTTGTTTATCAAGTAGAGCCTCCCTTCGGCTCAACATAATGTTTCGGGTCCTGCCAGGTGTTCGCAGTAGGGGGGCGATGATGTCACTGCCCCGTATGATGCCAAATCGGGATATTTTTTAAGCATTGGGATGCTTGAGCAAACACTTGGTGACATCCCGAATCATTTTGAATTCGGTGTAAGTGGTTGGTGGTGGTTTCGTGGTGATTGTGCGACATGCTCCAGCACAGGCGCGCTCACCGCTGCGCCCGCAATAATACCGCTCTGTGGGTTTGCCACGTAATAATGCCCGCCATCTGTTTTACTCGGTGGACCTTAGCCTGTCATGTCATTTGGCATTTTGTGCTCGCGTCACCAAATGTTGAAAGATTACTCTACGAATTACTTTATTATAATTACACAGCAGCCACATTGCTCCCCGACTACAAACGCTTGGCAGTTTCCCTCCCGGGTAGGGAAGCCTAATAATCTATTAGCGCTGCACGCACACTTACCCCCGACCGCCACCCAAACAAGCCCAACGCCTTGTGTCCAGAGGATAGGGGCGTAACCCGGAAGGGGATGGGCCTAACCCGAAAGGGGTGGGGACTAAAGAGTAAGGGGGTGGGTATAAAGAGGAAGAGGCGGGGCTTACCTAGACTTAACATCCCTTGTTAATTTTGCGGTAATGAAATGAGTAAAAAGTGCAGCAGACAAACCACATCCCTTTTAGCGCCACAGATGCAGTCACAGGCCAACTTGGTGGTCATCAATCGTGATGGTTGATTGCATTGCGAGTAAGCGATGGTTGTTGTGATGGCGGTAATGATGTTAACGGTGATGGTGATGCTGTGTCCGCGGCAACAGGCGTCCTACTTTGATCGCGATGACGTGGCCCTGAAGAACTTCCACAAGTTCTTCAAGGAGTTGTCCGAGGAGGAGCGCGAGCACGCCGACAAGCTGCTCGCGTACCAGAACAAGCGCGGTGGCCGCGTGCAGCTGCAGGACGTCAAGGTACAAGGAGATGGAACCGCTGAATCAGGATCGCTAATCCGTGTGGGCAACTGAGAGACACGGGGTGGTGGGGGGGGTGTTAATGAAATATATGGGGAGTTTACCAAGGGTTTCTCTTTCTCGGATATGGCCATTTTGGAACCCCCCTGAGAAGTACACGGGCATTGTAAAAGTGAGACTGCCATTATGAACCTCCTGAGTGACACCCAGGGTTTGAACCCAGGTCTCCAGTTCACTAGCTAACATGGCCATTATTTATTTTTCTGAATGAAAGAGGTAGTGATATTAACACTTTAAAAAGTAGCTTGAGAGTCTATGTTTTGCATTTCTCTCCATCCGTGTATGTGTATCTGTGTTTATGACTGACTCTGTGTGTGTCTAAGTAACTATCTGTGTCTGTGTATCCGTGTATCTCTGTCTTTATATCCCTCTTGTATATCTCTATGTAGAAGCCGGAGCATGATGAGTGGGGAAATGGTCTGGAGGCCATGCAGGCCGCTCTGCAGCTCGAGAAGAGCGTCAACCAATCTCTCCTGGATCTACATGTGCTGGCCACCGAGAAGAAAGACCCACAGGCGAGTACAGGCGGACCCCCGCACCTACAAGTTGATCCCGCATCTCCCATCGCCGCAATGTTGTACATTGGGGTTCCGTTCCTGGAAACCCATTACGTACCATAAATGTACCCAATTTGACCACGAAAATAATGGAAATAATCGTAACAAACATTTATTGTAGCTTAACATAACTTTTACAAACGTTTATTAAGGAAAAACAAACATATTCTTGGTTTTTTCGGTAAAGTCATGTAGAAGGGAAACAATAAAATAATAAAAATATAAAACAATAAAATTCTCACGACGTTTCGACTGCAACCGCAAGGAATCATCATCAGGTGTGAAAACCACAGCAAATTATCTTGCTGCAAATTATCAGACGAGAGTTTGGAGACTCTTAACACGGAGACACAGACAGTACTTGTACAGACACTGGTTTAACCATCCACTCTCTCCCTCTTCCCTCTCACCAATTCCTCTCTCCCCTCACCTCGCCATTCACAATGTCTCAGCTGTGTGACTTCCTGGACGACTTCCTGGAGGAGCAGGTGGAGTCTATCAAGAAGTTGGGTGACCACGTCACCAATCTGAAGCGACTGGGCGTTCCCCAGTCTGGCATGGGCGAGTACCTCTTTGAGAGACTCACTTTGGGTGACAGCAGCTAGGCGCTCTCTCACTCACACTGCTTCCCCACTCAACCAGTCACACACGCTCACTTACTCTCACATGCGACACTCATTCATTTACCTACATTCATTTCCTGACACTCGCTCACGCATCCTCTTATACGACATTCATTTACCTACACACTCACCCACCCACTCAGCCACTCGTACACATACACGAGCGCTCGCCCACCTGCTCACTCACACCGAGCCGTGTCTCTCTCAATCTGTAGTTGCTTCATGAGGACAGCCGGTGTGTGATGGTGATGATAGTACTCCTATTACTGCTGCCGCTGTTATGTTCATTATCTTGTAAAAGATAATTGCCTGTACTGCTTTGAAGATATGGTACCTTTGGTTGATGGTGGTTGTGGTTGATTGACTTGGTGGCAATGGTTGAGTTAGTGGTGGTTGAAATGGTTGTGATCATGGTTTGGGATGTAGTGGTTGTTGACAGTCAAGATGTTTGATCTCATGGTGGTAGTGGAGATGGTTGAGGTGGTGGTTTTTTGGCCTATTCTCTTCTGGCTTCTGGGTTCGCTGATACAAGTCGGACCTCCTAGTGAGAAATAAAGATTCTACGAGCATCATTCCTGTCTGTGGTGTGTGATTTATTGTTGCTTCAAGGGATTTTTATCTTCCGGCAGTGTAAATTAATATGAAACTACCAGGTAAGGCCCACTGAGCTATATAACTCTTTAGCTCTTTTTTTCAGAAGCAACCTGGCCACAAATGATAGCTCAACGAAGTGGCTTATGTGGAAATTTATAGCAGCCAATACTCTGAAATGCATGTTTCTAAATGTGGAGGGGAAAAACTGGAGGACCTGGAGAAAAATCCACGGGGAGAACATGAAAACTCCAAATATACAGGCGTCAGGGTCTGGATCAACCAATGACCTGCATACCAGGCAAGGTAGTTGACATTTCTCCACAGGCACCCCTGTTGTCCCCACCTACCACTGCCGACTGATTGCATGCACACTCCCTGCCTCCATTTCTTCCCCCCACCGCTACCCCAACAAGCTCGACCCCATGTCCAAAAGAAGGGGTGGTGCCTAAACAGGAAAGGGTGGAGACAAAGGACAAGCCTGCTCTGGAGGACATGGGGCCTCAGGAGCAGGAGCCTAACAGCCTTTCGAGATTAAACTTTCCTCTTGATTTAAGAAAATAAAGGCATGGAATCAAGTGTATGAAGTTATACATTTAGTATTGCAGAATGCAGCCACAGGTGAACTTGCTGACAAGTTAGAAATCACTTGGCCAGGGATGATGCTGATATCTTGGGTTCCAAGCCATGGGTCTGGATATCTCATTGGTTTCATAATGGCCATGTCAGACCCAAAAATGTTGGGTTAATGCTGTGGTTCTAGATATCAGTTTCATAATGGCTGTTAAATTCTAAATCTTAAGGCTCATTATTGTAAGCCTTGCTCCACTACCCTCTATTGTTGGAGGGCGACTGTCTCCAACTGCCCAATAGTGCCCTTCATGAGCCTGTGACAGGCTGATCTTGGCACTGCTGGTACCAGTTATCGGCAAGTCCACCCAGCTCCATATCCACCTGTATCACAGCCCATCTCTTTAGCCTGTGCTGCACCCGTTTAGCCCCTTCTATCTGGCCAAGCAAAAGCTGTTTGGGGAAGTAGTGGCTGGGCACATGATTACATGACCAAGCCAATGCAGCCTTGCCTGCCGGAGGAGCTCATTGCTGGGACTTGTCTAGGCCTTCCAAGGATTTGAGAGCTCAATCCAGCCCGTTTAAACTCAGATGGATCGTAGGCAGGCCAACCTGAATATTTCTAACTGGTGCATATGTTCCATTCAGGGGGTCCACGTTTCACAAGCATCGGGAATGGAGGGCATGACTGGCTGAGAAGACCCGAATCTTCGTGCGGAGCAACACTCTAGATCGGTTCTACACAGTATTATGCAGCCGATGAAATAATGCTGCCCGACTAACTGGGAATTAGACCTCTGCTATCAACCCAAAGCTGGTCATAAGTACACTGCACAGGTATGGTAAAACTATCCATTTTCTCCACAACTGCTTTATTGCCAACTTGGAGTTGAGGGGGGGGGGAATGTTTGATGGAACAAAATACTCAGGCAGGTGATTTGTTTAGTGGGGCTGATGGTAGGATCCCACCAGTAGCACGCTCCAGGTTCAGTAGCAGTGCCCCAAACTCCTCTGATCAGCAATCGCCAAATCATAATACATAACATAGTTAACCAAAAGATTAATCTCTTGACCACACTCGGGCATCGATCAGCCTCCCATTGTATTTGTAGCGGATGAAAATTCCTCCAGTACAGCCACGGAGCTTTTAAAACTACGTGGTGAAAGATGTGAATAATGTGGGAGCCAGAGGACATCCCTTTCATACTTCAAGGTGAACAGGGAATCGCTCTGGCACCTGGCCACATAGCTTTACCCAGGCCTGCCTACCATCATGAAGGTCCTTGTTGTCTTTATAGAGTCGGGGACTCCGAAAGTGTGAAGAACAGCCCAGCGCCCTGGCCTGTTGATGGTATCAGTGGCCTTGACCAGGTCAATAAAGCAGAGATCTTGCGACCTATGCTGTAGCAGGACCACTACAGCCCTGGCCTGAAACCACATTGGGGCTCCGCAAGCCTTTCCTCAGGGTTCCTGGCAAGGCGATGTTAAATAAGCCTTGCTAGGATTTTTCCCGGAACATTGAAGAGCGAGATGCCCCTGTAGTTGTTGCAGTCTGTGCGGTCCTTCTTAAAGAGGGGGAACCACCAGGGCATCCTTCCAATCCAGCGGAACTTGTCCTGTGGTCCATACAGTTGAGATGATGTAATGTAGGGCATCCTGCACACAGATGCCACCCTCCCTCAGAATTTCGCTTGGGAGATCTTCTCTGCCCAGTGCTTTTCCTGGTCTCAGACGCCGAATCGCCACTCGCACTTCCTCCACAGATGGTAACCCCAGCCAACCACTCCGAAGGGGCGACTACTTCTGCCAATATTTGAGGCACAGTAGCCCCAAGCAGGATCGTCCCCATCTTGCCCGATGATGTTTTCTGGGCTGAGGTATTTCCCCTCCCCCAAGATCTCAGAAATGCTCTGCAGACACACACTAAGACACACACTAAGACACTGCAGAACCTGCAGACACTAAGACACTGCAGACCTGCAGACACACACTAAGACACACTGGAGAACCTGCAGACACACACTAAGACACTGCAGAACCTGCAGACACACACTAAGACACACACTAAGACACACTGCAACGACAGTGATCCCCCTGAACAGGCTGTTGTCGCAAGTGCTGTTAGCAAGCAGCGCCTATGAAGGTCGGCATAGCACACGAGCGGGTGAGTGGCCAGAACCACACCCGGCCGCCTTTGTCTCCCCAGTGGCGATGCTTAGACATTGAGGCTGAGACGACCAGGGTGACCCAGGAGCCATTCAGATGACCGTCACTTGTTGATTATGAGCGGGTTGCCAGGTTGGTAGCACAATGCGCTAACCATTGCACTACCGCTCCCCACACACACATACAAAGACAAATGTCCCCTGTAACAGACTTGGGGCAAGTGCTGTTAGCGAGCAGCACCTATGAATGCCGGCATGGCACACGAGGTGGTGGGTGGCCAACACCGCGCACTATGTACTCATTTTGAGGCTGAGTCGACCTAGGGGGAGACCCAGGACCGGTTCAAGATAATCGTCACTTGGTGTTGGCCGTGAGCGGGAATCGAACCCGGGTTGCCAGGTTCGTAGCGCAGCAAACAAAGTTATGAAGTTCAGCACGCAAGTGCGAGTTTCTCGTTTAGAGAAGATGTTACAGAAACATGCTGTGAAGCTGGTTTGTAAATGCGCGGGGTGTTCGTAAAGTCGTCGGTGATAGTCGAGCCCTGCCTGGACTGTCACAAAATACATCACAAAATAACTCGTGTTCATTCTAGATTTGAAGTTTTCGTGACTGCAAGGATCCATACTCTTTGTGGGTTTTTTTTCCGGTAAAGTCACGTAGATGAAAAAGAGAGATCATGCTTTCCCACCTGATGACGGACGCTTGTTTGCGCCCGGAACGTCGTGATTTAATTGAGTTATTTTCATTTGATTATTTTCATTATTATTTTAATTTTTCATCTACGTGACTTTACCGAAAGAACCAACGAGTATATAACTCGTGTTTCTCTGTCTGTCTACAAAGAGTATATAACTCGTGTTTCTCTGTCTGTCTACAAAGAATATATAACTCGTGTTTCTCTGTCTACAAAGAGTATATAACTCGTGTTTCTCTGTCTACAAAGAGTATATAACTCGTGTTTCTCTGTCTGTCTACAAAGAGTATATAACTCGTGTTTCTCTGTCTACAAAGAGTATATAACTCGTGTTTCTCTCTGTCTACAAAGAGTATATAACTCGTGTTTCTCTCTGTCTGTCTACAAAGAGTATATAACTCGTGTTTCTCTGTCTACAAAGAGTATATAACTCGTGTTTCTCTGTCTGTCTACAAAGAGTATATAACTCGTGTTTCTCTCTGTCTACAAAGAGTATATAACTCGTGTTTCTCTGTCTGTCTACAAAGAGTATATAACTCGTGTTTCTCTCTGTCTACAAAGAGTATATAACTCGTGTTTCTCTGTCTGTCTACAAAGAGTATATAACTCGTGTTTCTCTGTCTGCAAAGAGTATATAACTCGTGTTTCTGTCTGTCTACAAAGAGTATATAACTCGTGTTTCTCTCTGTCTGTCTACAAAGAGTATATAACTCGTGTTTCTCTGTCTACAAAGAGTATATAACTCGTGTTTCTCTGTCTGTCTACAAAGAGTATATAACTCGTGTTTCTCTCTGTCTACAAAGAGTATATAACTCGTGTTTCTCTGTCTGTCTACAAAGAGTATATAACTCGTGTTTCTCTGTCTGCAAAGAGTATATAACTCGTGTTTCTGTCTACAAAGAGTATATAACTCGTGTTTCTCTGTCTGTCTACAAAGAGTATATAACTCGTGTTTCTCTGTCTACAAAGAGTATATAACTCGTGTTTCTCTGTCTACAAAGAGTATATAACTCGTGTTTCTCTGTCTACAGAGTATATAACTCGTGTTTATCTGTCTACAAAGAGTATATAACTCGTGTTTATCTCTCTGTCTACAAAGAGTATATAACTCGTGTTTCTCTCTGTCTGCAGGGGGCACTAGTACTCTATGTGCCCGTGTCTGACCAGACATTTTCCCTGTTACGTAACAATACTCAACACATTACATAAACAACACTGCCCCTAACAGTAATTGTGGACGCTGTGTATTGTTTCAAGGTTTTACAGGATTCGTGGTTGCTGGCTGCGATGTTTCAGGAAACCAAGCCGAGGAGAGCATCCAAACTTCATCAAGAGCACAAGGCTCCCGAGACCGCTTAATGCACGTGGCGTTTTGTCTTTTTATATTGTCTCAAATCTTCTTTGGTTCTTTCGGTAAAGTCACCACGTAGAATGAGAATAAAATAATAAATTGATAAAATAAAATAACACAATAATATTCTCGCGACGTTTCGGCCGCAACACAAGCGGCCTTCATCAGGTGAAGGGACGAGACTGTCTGGAGGACAGCGCTGGAGTGAACACTACAGAATATCATTGTGTTATTTTATTTTATCAATTTATTATTTTATTCTCATTCTACGTGGTGACTTTACCGAAAGAACCAAAGAAGATTAATCATTGCGGTCACGAAAGCTTTAAATCGAAATTGTCTCAAATCTTTTACGCTTAATATCTTCGGATCTACGAATCCTACCGAGTTGAAATTTTCTACACAGACTCGTCTCGCGTGACAATTAAAGATTTAATGTAATTAAATAATAATAAAAAAAGCGGTCCGGGTCCCGGCGACCCTTGACCTATTCGTGTTTCTAACTTAATTAATAATTTTTGGTTCTAAATAAACTCCGCACCCCCTCCCCCCCCATTTCCAATCACGATTGGTCGCGCTCAGCCACGCGGGGACACGTCTTGTCCAATCAAAGCGACTTTTGTTGGAAGCCTCTGGCCAATGAGAGGCGCGCTTACGTCGCCCCTCGTAATGATGCCGGAGCGGCCGCTATTGTTCCCGCAACAATTACAATACTCATCATAATTACCAATTACAATACTCATCATAATTACCAATTACAATACTCATCATAATTACCAATTACAATACTCATCATAATTACCAATTACAATATTCATTATAATTACCAATTACAATATTCATCATAATTACCACTATTTATATTTTTTACATAATGACATAGCAATTAATAGCATTATCATTTCCTTTGCCACGCCCGTTCCGACGGGTTGAGGCCAACGTGCTTATGCTGAAGTTTAGCGAGCAGGTGAGAACTGTGATCATGATTTAAAATTAAATGCCCTCATGTTATCGCTATTTTAATTGGCAAAATGTTCTAATCATGATTGTTGATATAAATGCCTTGCCGCCTTTTATACACTACAGTACCTAATGAACGCAACTACGATAATTAAGCGTGTTATACTGATTGCGTTCTAAATGTAATTTAATTTCTTTGCATTCGGGATGATTGTTATTCTAATTGTTGTAATATACGTGCTGCGTTTTGTCAACCTTTCATTACATAAACTGTTTTGCAATGCGCATGCTTTCATTGTAGGGTATAGGGTTGACATAGGCAAACCATCGTAGTCGTCTCTTACAGAGTCATAAAACTGGTACAACTTTGTGCGAAGTCAGTGGTTGTTAAGGATGATCCCTGCTTTGTTAAAGTTCCACTGGTAGAGATTAGCACCGCACAATGACCATAGGAGCATAGAAACCTTTTGTCAATCCACTGCTGGATGACAGCCTCCCCACACCCTGCTGGTTGTGGAGGCCATACTTCACCCCGGCAGGTCATTGCGGATTGGTAAAGGCGGGCACCATAGACGTACAGTAGAACTGGAAATAAACACAATGTTGCCCTCCAGCCCTATGACAACCTGTGTTGTGCATGGTGGGCACCCATCCAGGCACTGTCCGAGCTCAGATCTGCTTGACTTTCGAGGTCCGACCAGATCGGGCACATTCCAAGTCCGGGTGATTTGTTCATAGGCGTTACTGTTGTTAACAGTTAACATCTGCCGCTCGTGGTTGTGGAAGTGGCGAGATGTTAACTACCTCGCCTGCTATACAGGAGGTCGTGGGTTCAATGCTGACCCTCACGCCTGTATATATGGAGATTGCATGTTCTCCCCATGGTCGCGTGGATTTTTCTCTGGGTCCAGTTTATTCCTCCACATTTAGAAACATGTGCTTAGAGTATTTGGCTACTATAAATTTTCACATGATAAGCCACTTCATTGGGCTATCATTTTGGCCAGGTCGTTTCTGAAAAAGAGCTACACAGCTCTAGTGGGCCTGACTTGGTAAAATAAAATAGTTAAAATAGGTTTCACGGTAAAAAAGGGAAATTTTTGTTTTAATGCACACACTTTTATTTGCACTCAAAAATTGAAAATACATTATTTCGACCCCAGAATTAATCAAATTTGATGTGCTGAATGAAAGTGGTTGGCTTCCTTTTGATTTTCGTTATGCAATCCACCCACTTTTATTCAGCACAACAAATTTGATTAATTCTGGGGTAAAAAAGAACAATTATACTTTTGAGTTCAAATAAAAGTGTGAAAATACATTTTTACATACATTTTTTATCTTCACTTCAAGCTTTCGTGACTACAGGAATTCATACTCTTGGGTCTTTCGGTAAAGTCACGTAGATGGAAAAATACAAATAAAATCACGACGTTTCGATCGCAACACAAGCAATCGTCTTCAGGTGAAAAAATACAGCAGGCGAACTGCTGAGGCAGGAGAAATATAGCGGCAGAGCTGCTGCAGCAAGAGGTTATATAGGTTTGAGATGGGTGCAACCCAAAGTTAAGTAGGCGGGGCTAGAGATGGAATTTGCATGTAAATGACATGTTTATCATCTGGCCACATGGCCTGCCAGCACTGAACCAATTCACCATGGAGGTGGAAAAGGATGGCAAGTTACCATTCTTGGATGTTTTAATCGAAAAGAGACCAGATGGCTCATTGGGACACTCTGTCTACAGGAAACCCACCACTATCCAGCCCAGAAGAATTCCCTCATCAAAACTCTACACCATAGGGCTCGTTGCATTTCCGACCATCACCACCTAGCCAGTGAACTGGAGTACGTACACCAAGCCCTCAAGATGAATTGATATTCGGACTGCACAATCTGTGAAGCTGTCACCCCAACCGTTGGGAAAGAACCATCTGAGGACCAAATTAAAACCATCACCTTGCCATACATAGGGCTCACCAAAAAGATTTCCAAAATCATGAACAAACACAAGATCCAGGTTCGATTCAACACAATACATAAAATTTGTGATCTGATCTCATCTGTGAAGGATGTGATCCCTGACATGCAATACCGAGGTGTCTGCAGACTAAGTTGTGCCTGCGGTAGTAGTTACATTGGGGAAACTAAGCGACATGTCTCGGACCGTGTTCGTGAACACAAGGTGGATCTGAAACACGGTAGGACGAATACCTCGGCAGTGGCTGATCATTGTTGTAATGCTGTGGGCACATGTGAAATTGATTTATCCAAGACGAAGGTACTCTGCAAACCTACTGGCTATCAGCAAAGATTTGTTCATGAAGCCATCCAGATATATAAACACGGACACAATTTCAACCGAGAAGATGAGTACAAACTGAGCAATCATTGGAAGGGTGTTATTAAGCAGGTAAAGTCATAACTGGCTGTGATGCTTCCATCCAACCTGCCGATGTTAGCAGTTATTTCTGACTCTCCTGAGTTACATTACCTTGTTAAATATCTTTACATTTTTATTTAAAGCTTTCGTGACTGCAGGGATTCATATTATTGGTTCTTTCGGTAAAGTCACGTAGAAGGGAAACAATAAATAAAAATAAAAACAATACAATTCTCACGACGTTTCAACTGCAACACAAGCAATCATCATCAGGTGTGAAAACCACAGGAAGAAAATTTGAAAAAGTGGCGGGTTTTTTTAACGTTAGCACCACGGAGAACGATTTGGCAGTTATTCAAATGGACGAGTCCATCTATGTTCGGAAAAGAGGAGGGGGGAGACGAAAATAATGGATGCGGTCTGACAGCCACCGTAAGCGTGAATAATCAATTAAGACCCGAAATGGTTTATCAAATCCTTCCAATGATTGCTAAGCCAGAATCCATCTTCTCGGTTGAAATTGTCTCTGTGTTTATATATGTGGATAGCCTCATGAACGAATCTCTCATGGTAGCCAGATGGCTTGCAAAGAACCTCTGTCTTGGAGAAGTCAATGTCATGTGAGCCTACTGAATTATAACAGTGATCTGCCACGGCCATGGTGTTGGTCCTACCGTGTTTTAGGTCTGCTTTGTGTTCACGAATGCGGTCCAAGACATGTTGTTTGGTTTCTCCAATGTAACTACTACCACAGAGGCAACTTAGTTTGTAGACGCCAGGGTACTGTATGCCCGGAATCACATCTTTTACAGACAGAACCAGATCACGGATCTTATGTAATGTATTGAATCGGACCTGGATCTTGTGTTTATTCAAGATTTTGGAGATCTTTTTTGTGATCCCCGCAATGTAGGGTAAAGTGATGGTTTTGAAAGGCTCCTCAAGAGGGTCCTTCTTCATGGTTGGAGTGATTGCTTTGCGGATTGTGCAGCCAGAGTAACCATTAGCCTTAAGAGCTTGGTGTACATGCTTGAGTTCACTGGTTATGTGTTCCTGGTCCGATATGCATTGGGCTCTATGGTGCAGAGTCTTGATGAGGGAATTCTTCTGGGATAGATGGTGGTGGGAATCCGGTTTCAGATAAGCATTCGTATGGGTAGCTTTCCTGTAGACACAGTGGCTCATTGAACCATCAGGTCTCTTTTTTATTAGGACATCCAAAAAAGGTGGCTTGCCATCTTTTCGGACTTCCATGGTAAATCTGATGGCTTGGTGTATGGAATTGATGTGGTCGAGGAATTGGTCTAGAGCAGGCCGGCCATGTGGCCAGATGATAAAAGTGTCATCCACGTAGCTCTTCCATAAGGTTGGGCGCAGAGTGGCAGTCTGGATGGCGTCAGTCTCAAATTTCTCCATGAAAATGTTGGCTACAACCGGAGATAGGGGGGACCCCATTGGGGTGCCCTCTGTTTGTAGAAAGTTCCATTCCAAGTGAAGTATTATTGGTTAAGCAGTGTCTCACCAGGGGGGGTACCTCAGTGTTTAGTCCTTGATGAACCAAGTCTTCATTGATTGCGATGGTGTCAGGTACAGAAACTTTGGTGAATAAGGAAACTACATCAAAACTGACAAGCAGGTCGTCTGGGGACAGGGAAATACCCGTAATTGTCGATACCAGGTGAGTGGAATTTTGTACCGCAGAGGTGGTTTTTCCAGTGAAAGGCCGCAGGATTTCAGACAGAAAACGAGCCAGTTTGTAGGTGGGGGAGTTGATAGTAGAGACGATGGGACGAAGGGGTGTATCTACTTTATGTATTTTTGGTAAGCCGTATAATCTTGATGGCCTGGCAGCAGAAGGTTTCAACGAGAACTGTTTGGTTTGATCAATTAATGCGGTTGAATCAGAAATGATTGTTGGTGTGTATGACAAGGCTGTTGGTCACTAACATAGCCGCTGCTCCCTTTTATTCGATGTGGCGGTGGCTCTCGTTTAATAGGCTAAATGTCTCACTGGCACGGCCACCGTTGCAGTGGTACTTTTGCGTTGACATGCTGGTCTCTCACAGTGCAGCGGCCAACGCCGCAGGTTTTTGTTGCTTACGAGGTGGCGTTGTGCCCGGTTCTCTGATACTGACATGCCAATCTTCTCATTAACACAGCCGCTGCTGCTGGAGCCGTCTCACATTGACATGCTAATCTCTCATCTCTCGGTTTATCAGGCTCTCCGATCTTACATTTATATGTAAATTCCATCTCTAGCCCCGCCCACTTACCTTTGGGTTGCACACATCTCAAACCGATATAACTTCTTGCTGCAGCAGCTCTGCTGCTATATTTCTCCTGCCTCAGCAGTTCGCCTGCTCTTATTTGTTCACCTGAAGACGATTGCTTGTGTAGCGATCGAAATATCGTGATTTTTTAAATTAATTTTAACTACGTGACTTTACCGAAAGACCCAAGAGTACAAATTTTTTAAATTTCTTTTTAGTTTACTTATGGATAGACCCCCAGAATGACAGGCCTACAGACGAGCACAGAGATCTAGACACAACAACAATAACCGCCATTCGCCACTAAGTCACGGTAACGTCACGACGGCGCTTGTTCCATGCCCTCTGCACCTTAAGGCCAAGTTTCGAACGCCCGCTGGCAGGGGGTCATAGTACAGACCCAGGTGCCATGGGTTGACTGAGATGACTGGCAGATGCACCACCTTTTCCCTCTACTGTGCCAACTTGCTGTGTTTTAGCCACCCGAGATGTTGGGTTAAAGCCATCGTTCTGGATATCTCTGATTGGATTCATAATGGCTGTGTCAAATTCATAATTTTAATGATTGTTGTTTTCAACGTTGCTCCTATGCCCTCTTACTCATTGGCTTTTTCAGTAAAGTCACGTATGTAGAAATACAATAAAATTATATTAAAACAAAAAACAATCACGACGTTTCGATCACAACGCAAGCGATCTTCATCAGGTGTCAAGAACAAATCACGGAAGTAAATACAACAAAAAGATGAGAGACGAGAATTCAACAAACCTGAAAAAACATTATGTGGAGCACATCCAGTCAGGCCAACAACACAGTTAGACACTTCCTGGCGGACCACGAATTTCAGAAGAGTGTTAAATTTCGTGTTCAACCTTTGGATTGCACATACCAGCATAGATAGAATGAAAAATACGAGGTACACGGTCAGTAGAAATACATATACAAGTCCACCAAGAGGTAAGGAGGGAGGAAAGACGGACAGGGAGGCAGAGAGAGAGGGGGGGGGGCGGAGGGATGAACAGAAGCTTGAATCAGAAATACGGTTGGAGGGGGGGAGGGGCCAGAGCGAGAGCGGCAGCTCAAACACACACATCTTATACATACAAAACGGCAGCTCAAAAAAAGACCACCTCTTGTAAATACAAAACGGCAGCTCAAAAAATGACCACCTCTGATGAAGATGGCTTGCGTTGTGATCGAAACGTCGTGATTGTGTTTTTGTTTTAATATAATTTTATTGTATTTCTACATACGTGACTTTACCGAAAAAACCAATGAGTAATTTTATGCAGTCACGAAAGCTTTAATACTTTCCTATGCCCTCTTGTTGCTGGAGGGTGACTGCATCCAACTGCCCAATAGCATTCTTCATGAGCTTTCTCCACAGAGGCCAATCTTGACACTGCTGGCACCAGTCATCAGCAAGTCAATTCCGCTCTATATTGTCTCATACCACATCATTCCATCTCTTCTCTCGCCCGTGCCATGCCCGTTTAGCCCTCTCTATCCGGCAGAACAAAAGCTGTTTGAGCATGTGGTGGCTCGGCATGCAGGCTACATGACCCAGTCAACGCAACCTTGCCTGCTGGAGGAGCTCACCGATGGGACTTTGTCCAGACCAGGTAGTTTCCACACAGCATTACGCAGCCAATGAAAATATAATGTCGCTCGACTGATTCGGATTGAGGACCTCTGCTGTCAAACAGGAGCTGGTCATAAGCACTCTCTCCACAACTGCCCCATCTCCGATGGGGAGTTCAAGAGTGTTTAATGACACAAAAAATACGGAGACAGGTGCTTAGTTTTGGAGGAGATGATGGTAAGGTTCCAACCTCTTCGTGGCATTCTCCAGGTCAAGCAGCATCGCCTCCAACTCCGCCGATGAGTGAGCATTAAGGTCCTTATTGATTGTGATCAAAGAGTCAAGGAATCTGAAAGCACAAAAACAACCCAAAGCCCAGGACTATTGATGTTATCAAAGGCCTTGACAAGTTCTATAAAGCAGAGATGTAGGTCATGTTGGCATTCCCTACACCTCTGCTGTAGTAGATGGACAGAAAATATGGCATCTGTGCAGGACCGCCCTGGCCTGAAACCACATTGGGGCCCCGCAAGCCTCTCCTCAGCGTGCCTGGCAAGACGATGTTGAATAATTCTTGCCAGGAGCTTCCTTGCATACTGAGAAGGGAGATGCCCCTGTAGTTGTTATAGTCCAATCCTGTGAAACCCGTCCAGTGGTCCAGACCGTTATTATGATGTCATATAGTGCAGTCTGCTCACAGACGCTGCCCTCCTTCAGCAGTTCGCGAGGGAGATCATCTCCGCCCGGCACTTGTCCTGGTCTGACTCTGGATCGCCTTCCGTACTTCCTCACATACATACTTAGAGACCCACAGATATTCACAGAGACCCACAGACACGCACAGAGACTAATAGACACACATAGAGTACCACAGGTATGCACAGAGACTTACACTGCACACGGAGCGAAGCTCTTCCTCCTCCACCTCCCCCCCTACTCCTCCTCAGATCTAGAGGGGTGGGGGGAATCATCTATGAGTTCCCCCAGTGAAGTAGTTGAGTTCCCCCAGTGAAGTATTCCCATTTCCCGCCCTGGTTAGGATGTGGTATTGGTGCCTCGTTGCCGAGGAGGTTTGTGTAATCCGGGACCCATCCCTGCGTTATCTGCCAACCGCCAATCAAAACAATGAGTTACAGCTAAGTGTCGCTATGGACACCTTGTGTAAAAGAATGCACATTTTACTTTGGTAAGTTCGGGACCCATGTTCTGCATTTTGTGGGATATTTAAGAAGTAATAAATAAAATAAAAAAGCTTCCATTAAATTGCCCTGCAGATGTCCATTGAATCTCAATATACTTTTTTTCAGGAGGGCCCTGCATCGCAAAGTTCGGCTGATTTTCTCGGTGAGTGACTTTGTGTTAGCAGACTCCGGAGAAAACCCATCATGGCTATTACAGGGGAGGTTACACAGCTCCGCACAAATAGATTCAAGAACCAATTGCTGGACTGCCATACCCTAGTAACCTTTTTTCGGTTATCCCAATTCTGTCCCAGTTTTTCTATCGACGTCATCTGTGGTGGTCTTGAGACGAGGAATCCATTCCGATCTCTCTCTCGCACAGCAGCGCAACCCTTAGAAGGGCCCCTTCCGGTGACCTTTGGTTCACACAGTGGGAGAGGGGTCAGGAACAGTGCTTTGCCACCTGCCCCTGCCACAGAGAGTGATGTTCATCCCATGTCCTTTGAGCCGGGATTCTTAAATAAGGTGCAGAACTAAAAATGAATGCGCGGGTCAGTGGCGCAGTAACGACATTACAGTATCAGCTCGGGTGGGGGGTGCGGCATTTGGTCAGGTTGGGGCCCCAATATTTCATTTGTTTCGTAAAGTTGTGCCTAGGCTATTTTATATCACGGCTCCTGTTGCTCCAATCGCATGATCGTTATGTTCACAGTCTCAAACGTTTGACTCTGTCAGGGCGCTCCATTTTAAATAAGTTTTGTTATTTTACACTTGTTTGGAAACATATCTCATGGTGGTTGTCAAGGGGGCCCCAACTCTTAGCTTTGGCCACCAGGGGGGTGGGACAAGGCACCCCCTGCCTCCCACTTTCGTCACATTACTGCTGCAGGTATTTTTGTGTGTGCAGTCATTAATAACCGAGCCGAAACCAGGATCTCGTTAGTTAGTGCCAACTTAGTGCTCTGACCACAAGGCCATCTGGCATCTTCTCTGTACATATATTGTTTATCTCTCGCTATGAAAACCATGGTCTTATGTTTTTATTTTATTTTAGGGTGACCCCTGGCTTTACCCTCCACTTCTTCTACCATACAAGCCGGGGACTCCCCACCCGCGTGTTAAACATTCCCCTCCCCTTTTTCCTTTTTACTTCTCATACACAGCACCCCCCCCCTCCCCCATGTTACAAAAAAAGGAATGTTCTACCGGCGCCATTTTCCCATGTAAACGAAACAGTAGTTTATCTCAACCCCCCCCCCATCAACCAGGACGCGTTGGGTAGATGTGGCCTGGCGGATATTCGCCTGCGTTTTTTTTTTGTCGCCCAACGTTCTGCAGCGGCACTTTGTTCTTGTGTACAGGAAAATCTTATTTTTAAAACAGCCTTGTTGAAAACGCGTCGTCGATCTGTGCGTGGAAAGGATGCTGGGTGGTGTTTTTTATCACTCACTTTTATTTAACTTGCGCTGTTGTCAGTTTATATTTTTTCAAATCTTTGATGCTTAATATCTTCGGATGTACGGAGCCTAACGAGCTGAAATGTTGCACACAAACTCGTCTCGCGTGCCGTTTCAAGATTTGATTGAAAGATCCCGCCCTGTTCCCGCCGATCTGGGGCATCTTCGTGTTTTTGACTGAATTTGTATTGCACTATTTCAAATACATGATAATTATCCAGACAATATTGAACTATTGTTATTATCTGGATTGAGATCTAAGGATGAATATGTACATATACTGCTCATTTTTACAATTTTAATACTAGAATAAGAACTCTTAAACTATAAATAAAACAAATATTAAATTTGTTCTTTTAAAGTTTTTCACAAATTCAAATTTGGTTGGTTCTGAGGTCAAAATAATTCCAGATATTGGAATTCAAAGCATTCCACGAATTACCGTTAAATCTGATATTAATTTTGGATATGGATAAATAGAGAGATGAAGGCTACTTTTCTTTCTTTGCTGGATTTTAATATTACGTAACATTACTGTATGAAAATGACCGGAACTTATGTTCAAGTCTTATTTAAGTAAATGAAAATGAGACTAAAACGTAAAAATAATTGCAAACACTTTTATTTTCAGTCAAAAGTCGAATGTTAATTATTTTGACCCCTGCATGAATCCAATTTTATGTGGTGAATAAAGTGTGTGGCTTCCATAATGAAAATTAAACATCGAAAGGAAACCATCCAATTTTATTGAGCACATCGAATTTAATTAATTCTGGGGTCAAAATAATTTATTTTATACTTATGAGTGCAAATAAAAGTTTGTGCATTGAAAAACTTGCTTTTTTATCTTTTTTTTGGCCACGCGCATCGAATCAGGAAGAGGTCGGACAAGCACGCCACGTGACGCATGAGACTTCGTGTTGAAATATGGCGCCCGTGCGCTCCGAGTTATAAACGGCGTCTCCGTTACATGCACAGGCGGTGGATGTGCACGAGTAGCGACCTCTCGCTGGGGGGGTTATCTAACCGTAACATCATCCCGCTGGTCAGTGCGGATTGATGACAGGTGGGAGGTGAGTGGTGGGTGGTGGGGGTACATGGCTGGTTCAGATATCACCGCTCTGATAAGCCAAGGTCAGGGAATCGAACCCCGGTTGCCTGCTTTGTAGTTCAAGGGCACTTACCACTGCGTTACCGCTCCACCGTTATACGCCCATTGACACGGATGAAATATAATTGATGGGTGACCAGCGCTGTTATAGATTTTGGGACATCCCTCGTATCTACAATTCCTTGCCTTCACTGTTCTTTAACGTGATGTACTGTTACGCTACATTTAAGTTGAAACAAATAAAACCATATGAATTTAGGAATGCAACTGGAAGTATAAAACACACACAGCTATGCTTTGACTTGCAGTATTACCTTTGGTTTTCGATCATACTGCACAATCACTGCACTTTAACCTTTATAAAGCACTCGGAATGATTTTTTGGGGACCCTTAACATCCAAAGGCCCTGGGCTGCAGTCTCTCGAGCCCCCGGCCATGTTGGTGCGGCTGCCTTGTCCATGTAACCCGTTCCTGGATATAAAGAACTTGTGTTAGTTGATAACCCTGTGTCCTTACAAGGACACCATATATATAACAGGTGACATTCGTGTAAATAGTTTCCTTTAAGGTCACACACACAGTTTTTAATGAATGTGTTGAGTGTTGATATTTATGCTTGTGCATCACTGCCAACGCAACAGAAGCATCATAACCAAATACACGTCGTTGCAGTATATATTTGTATTGAACTTCTTTCACACCGTACGTAGCCAACCGTGATAATAGTGCGGGACTATGGTTGTTGTTGCTGTTGTTATGCAAACATTGAAATGGGTTGAAGATGCCAGGTTGATGTGATGGTCATTGTGGTTATGTCTGTGCTGGGTTCTTATTTTTCATTGTTAATGTTTTCTTATCTCCATGACAACACACGATATTTACACACAAGTGTAGTGAGCGACTTCCGAGACACGATGTGTAGAGGGCTCCTTGTTTATTTCTCACACTTTACAGGCTCAATCACTTCACGACATATACACTGGGATACGTATAGCTGATCCACTCGTACAGCCCCATCGCCGGCGTCTAACTATATAGCTGGCTGACCAATACGACGACGATGGGAGCCGTACAGCGGATCGGCCATATGACCGGTCGATGAAGAAGAGATGACGGCGAAGACAGCGACGGCAGCCAGGACCCGAACCCCCACGACAAAACCTCCACGACAGCCCCGAAACTCCGGTCCTCGGCGTGGCCAAGCTCCGCCTGTGGCCACGCCCCCTTCTAGAACTCTCGTGCAGGTTCCCGGAGCTTCCCAACTGATCCCCGCCTCTGACCTTTAGCCAAGTTACGCCCCGTTATGGTTGGCTATTATATAGTGCACCAATACCCGTAATTGTCCCTCCTGGTCAACAGATGGCACCCTGTCACTACATCACCCCCCCCCCCCCCCCCCATGTTTAAAAGATAGTTAATATGAACAAAAGCAGGCAGAAAAATTCCGTAATAAAGAACAGTAAAAAATCCCGAAGAAAACTGTTTTTGTTGGGCGAAACAATCCGCGACTGAAAAGGCAGACCCAAGAACAACAAGGAAGGAATCGCAACTTTCCACGACTCTGGAAGTTGATGTGGGCTCGCATAAAAGCCCTGATGGGGTCGGCTCCATCCCCAACTCGGGCCGGGTTGTTGCCGGTGTTCCTTCGAATTCGGCAGGATCTCGTGACTCCCCAACCTTCAAGGGCTCGGAAACTGTGGGCGGCACAACACAATCCTTCTGACGCACACTCTCCGTGGCCGATTCCCCCGGCTCGTCAGGCACATCAAACACCAGCCGTATAATGTTTGGAGATGAGGTGTCAGTTCGGTGAGGAACATATGGTTTCAGCCGTGACGGATGGACAAAGCAACGGCGACGGCCCACCTGTATACGTGGCTGTTTGACTTCCACTGCCTCCATGGGACCCTGCCATGGCCGATGCAATTTAGGGACATTCCCAGCGGCACCTGCGGGCAGTGCAACCATGCCCGGTCCCCTATGGCCCATGGCAGCACACAGTCATGCCGCCCCACATTCTTTTCATTAGCATCCTGCCCTCTGGCGGTGGTTTCTTTGGCCGCTTCGCGTAATTCCGACATGCGATTTAGTGTAACTTGCAGGGGCGTAGGCAAGGTCGTTTTTCCCTTGCCCTCTGACAGGCCCAATTGAACCTCCATGGGGGGTTCATTTTCCCTCCCATACATGAGTAAAAACGGCGAAAATCCCGTGGAAGCGTGTGGAGCCATCTTGTATGCCGCCAGGACTCCCGGAACATGCAGATCCCAATCCGTTTGAGCCCCACTAACCGCCTGACAGAGCATGGATGTCAGGATTCTATGCAGGCATTCCACCATACTATCCGTTGGGGGATGGTATGGTGACGTTCTAATTTTCTTAGTGCCTAGAACGTCACATACTTCGCGCAGCAGCTTCGATGAGAAATTCCGTCCCTGATCCGTGAGAAGCTGCTCGGGGGTCCCCTTATCCATTACGTAGCCGTGCACAAATGCATCAGCAATGGAAGCGGCCGGTTGGTCGGGCAATGGCCAGGCCATCGACCACCAGGATAAATATTCCACCCCTACCAGGAGAAATGTATTCCCTCTCTGCTTGGCCGGGAAGGGTCCCAGAATGTCGAGCGTAACCAACTCGCTATGTTCTGCCTCACGACAGGTGTGGGTGTGTGTGTACACCGGAATTTCCTGTTTGGATGTTAAGTTTGGTCACGTGACCAGGAAGTTACGATTTTACATCCTCTGAGCCATGCGGCAGGGTATCAGCCATTACACAGAGTACAAAATGGTGGCACAAATAGCGTCTCAGTGGAGACAGCTGCATCTGTTCATTGTGGGACTTTAAGAAGCATTGGCTGTAAGTTCGTTTATGTTTTTATAATACTGGGAATGCTGTTATAATGTTACAATGGCCGTTATAATGCTGTTAAATTGTTATGATAAATACGAGGCCTAGTTAACAACGAAGCTTTCCACTTGCCTTATTGTGAATGCTACTTGTAATTGAATAAGTCGAGTCAGACTTGTACCCATGTAACCTTATTGCGATCTTGAGAGCAAGGATGACGAAATATCTCATCCACAGTTCAGTGTTATGTGTAGTGCTGTACATTTAGGCAGTAGTATGGTCGAATCAGGGAGAGGTCGGACAAGCACGGCTCGTGACGCGTGAGACTTCGTGTTAAAAAATACGGTGTCCGTGCGCTCTGAGTTAAGAAGCGGCGTCTCTGTTCCGCACACAGGCGGTGAATATGCACGAGTAGTGGCCTCTCACTTGGGGGGGGGGGGGGGTTATCTAACCGTAACATCATCCTGCAGGTCAGTGCGGATTGATGACAGGTGGGAGGTAAGTGGTGGGTAGTGGGGGTACATGGCTGGTTCAGATATCACCACTCTGATAAGCCAAGGTCAGGGAATCGAACCCCGGTTGCCTGCTTTGTAGTTCAAGGGCACTTACCACTGCGCAACCGCTCCACCGTTATACGCCCATTGACACGGATGAAATATAATTGATGGGTGACCAGCGCTGTTATAGATTTTGGGACATCCATCGTTGTATCTACAATTCCTTGCCTTCAATGTTATTATTTTTAAACGTGATGTACTCTTATGCTACATTTAAGTTGAAACAAATAAAACCATATGAATTTAGGAATGCAACTGGAAGTATAAAACACACAGGTATGCTTTAGCTTGCAGTATTACCTTTGGTTTTCGATCGTACTGCATAATCACTGCACTTTAACCTTTATAAAGCACTCGGAGTGATTTTTTGGGGACCCTTAACATCCAAAGGCCCTGGGCTCAGTGGCATCACTGGCGGGGTGCGGATTGCACCGGGTGACACCAAAATGACTGTCTATACAATTTTCATCATACATTTTTTTTATAAAAAATATCCCTGTAGTTAGTTATAACAACAACAAAAAATGTTTTCGTTGTTATAACTAAGCCCAGCTTACATGTACAATATACCTACAAGGCTAAAATTCTATGCTAATTTACTTTTTGAACCTTCTAATGCGTTCCGGTTAGAACTGTCATTATTACCCAATTACAATGACGGTTCGAGTCACGTGGTTTCGTCTGCACGCGCGACAAGCACGCGCTGTTTTTGTTGCTGCTGGTGTTTTTATAGTCGCTGATTTTGTCAAATTTTCTGGTGTTTTAGCTACAATATCGTGTTAATTAATATTTGTGAACTTATATCAATAACTTTTTTGAGAATGAAGTAGTAATTAAAGGAAATATTGTAAGTTAAAGCTGTAATTTGAATTTTGCCATTTGTTTTTTTGTTACTACTATTGACATTACATTCAGTGATATACGGGAATTACGATTTATGGGTAATATTAGTAGAACAAAACATTGCTAAGGATTTTGTATGGTCTGGTACGGGCAGAGGTCTATGAGGGGTAGCACCATGAGTTACCGCACTGGGTGACACCAATCCTAGTGACGCCACTGCATGGGCTGCAGCCTCTCGAGCCCCCGGCCTTGTTATGCGGCTGCCTTGTCCACGGAACTCGTTCCTGAACACAAAGAACTTGTGTTTGTTGATAACCCTGTGTCCTTACAAGGACACTATATATAACAGGTGACATTCGTGTAAATAGTTTCCTTTAAGGTCACACACACAGTTTTTAATGAATGTGTTGAGTGTTGATATTTATGCTTATGCATCACTGCCAATGCAACAGAAGCATCATAACCAAATACACGTCGTTGCTGTATATATGTGTATTGAACTTCTTTCACACCGTAAGTAGCCAACCGTGATAATAGCGCGGGACTATGGTTGTTGTTGTTGCTGCTGTTATGCAAACATTGAAATGAGTTGCAGATGCCAGGTTGACGTGATAGTCATTGTGGTTCCGTAAATGCTGGGTTCTCCTTTTTAATTGTTAATGTTTTCTTATCTATGAAAACACATGCTATTTACACACGAGTTTGCCTTCCATGCTACGCGAGTTCCCACGCAGAGATGTCTTATTGTCACGTTCCGGCTTGTTAATCGGTGATTTTCCATTCCACGTGACACTGGTCCGATATATAATATATAAATCGTTTATTCACACATTCACGCTCAAGTGAGTCAGAGTAGCTGACACTCAATGGCTGCGTACATAATTTCAGGAAAGGTGGAAAGGGCTGCAACATGTCGCCAAAGGGGGGAAACAGAAGGGGGAGGGGGTCAGATAGTGCTGTTCTAAACAATAAAATGCAAACATCAATGGATGTAGGCACAATCAAGAAATCGAGATTACTAACAATGAAAATAAAGCATATGAACTATGAAGAGCTGGTCCCCTAGTAAAGACGTATAATGTGGTAATGCATGGTCGTGCGGCTGCAAATGCAAGTGATAATACGTTATTTTGATTTTGGGGAGGAGAAATGGGTGGAGAACACTGTGCCGATTAGATAGAATGATGGGTGAAAATGGACCAATCAGCGACTAGGTGCACAGAACACCGCTATTTTGCTGCGGCGTAGAACTGACTCAAGCCGATCATGCTCAGCCGCGGTGGTAAATTCCCACTATGCTGGAGAGCCGTAGCTCATGTTAGCAATAATGGTTGAGGCGTAAACAGTATAAATGCAGCTTTGCGGCATTCCGTGCGCTCGTAATATGCGTTAGGCATAAAAAGTACGAGCACAGGACGCAAGTACAGAGGAAATATGGGGGGGCATTGAAAAGTTACTGGTGATGACCACACCCAAATATTTCATCACCGCCTCTCTTGATAAATTGAAGGAGAGGTGGATCAGGGATGTGGTTGATGCTGCAGGAGTGCCTTGTCTACCTTTTGGCCTGAAGATCAATTCTGTGGACTTTATTGAGTGTGATGTCATTTCAAATGGCCCACTTCTGAATGTGGTCGATTTCTTCGGAAGGTGGTGCAAAAATTGGATCCTGGAATAATTAAATAGATTGTCGCGTGGGAATTTAACGATTACATCGCCAATAGTTCTCGGTTGTAGGTCAGTGGCAGTGATGATAAAGCCTGCCTGCAGGGCCAACCGCTGACCCCTGGATTACACTGGCATTGATCGCAGCATACTCAGAAGTCTCATTCACAAACTTGGTGCAATGAGAATGGTTATTGAGAAATGAAACTGCTCCGTTATAGATGTTGTTCGGAACGTTAACGATTGAGAGTTTCTCAAGTAAACAAGCATGACGGACAGTGTCAAAGGCTTTGTTGAAGTCCAGGCAGATGACTCGAACGTACTCATTTGTGGTGAGCGTGACAGCAACGGTCTAGAGTATATTGATGATGGCAGCAGTGGTGGAGCCTAAAGGGCGGAAGGAAAATTGATCACAGAAAGTCAAGGATGGTGGTGGGTTTACGCAGAATGGGATAGATGAATGTCCTTACAACAATCCTTTCAAGCATCCTGGAATAAACAGAAGGGATGGATATTGGTCTGAAGTCGAACGGCTAACAGCGGTGGACATCTTAGGTATAGGATTGATTGAGGTTCACTTCCACTGCTCAAGAACAGTCGAGGAGGAGAGAAATAAATGAAATAGCTGGGCAATGGGCCGGCAACATATCGAGACACCAACACGGATAAACCAGGCTAGTAGGTTGTCTGGGCTGTCCAGAATGGTGAATATCTCCTGCTCAAAGATGTGGTGTTTTCAGTTGGCAGCTGAAGCTGTGGGCTTCCTACTGGCGATAGTATATGATTGATCATGGGAAACAATGGCACAATGGGCATTTGAATTCACGTTTGTGCGTTGTGCCATGAACGAGAATCAGGGCTTGTATTTCACCCTTGTTTATAGACCACTTGGAAGCAAAGGTGATTTTACGTCTCAGCTGTCTGAGGTAATCTCTCCCTTGTTCCTGGAATTCCCTAGCAGAATTGTGATGGGAGATTTCAACACATGGATGTATGACCCATCTAATAGTTTGGCTACAGACCTTTTGGATACCATGGGTTCCATGGGATTTACTCAGTTTATTCAGGACCCAACCCATCATGACGGCCACATGATCAACCTAGTATTCGCCCAGAGGGTCTCAGTTTGGGCCATACAATTTTCGTCTGCGCTATGGACTGATCACAGGATGATAATTGCTGAGATCAAGAGTCTCCCCACCCGTATCCGACAGTCTGGGGGAGTTCAGGGAGGCTGGGTTCGGCCCAAAAGGCAAATGACCCCTTCTGGATTTCATGACGCCTTATCAGCCCATATTTCCTTTTACTGTGACAGTGGTACCATCAATGAAAGGGTTGATGAGTATAATTTAGTGCTCCATACTGCTATCCATGATCTTGCTGCTCACCGCCATCTTCATGTATAAGTTTCCACGAGCACCCCCCCCCCCCCCACCTGGTATTCTAGAGACCTCAGGGCCCTAAAAGTACCACTTAGGAAAATGGAACAATGCTGGCGCATATCTCAGCTCGATGATCGAATAAATCGACGAAGCTGTAAACGGGCTTACACACGGGCTAATTTTGTGGCAAAGAAAAAAAACGTCGCCATGAGGATTGACTTGGCAAAGAACCACAGTGCTGAGCTGTTCAGTTTGGTCAACAGTTTATTCACCCAGGCTGTACATCCACATAGATTGCTCCTTCTGAAGAGTGCTGTAAATATTTCCATCGGTTCTTTGCTAAGAAGATCGATTGCATTAGAGAGGTTATCTGCCCAGCAATTATTCCTGATCCTTGCTTGGACTCAAGGGCTCCTTTCATCTTTGAGTCTTTTTTACCAGTCCTACCTGCAGACCTCATCCAGACTACTGCGGGGATGAAATGGACCACTTTGGGAATTAGGAGGCCTTTGAGCCAGTAATGCCAATGGTGACCGAATTGGTCAATGCTTCCCTTTCAGAAGGAGTATTCTCTGGCTAACTATCGCCCGATATCCAATATTCTCATTTTCTGAAGATTTTATAAAGGGTGGTCTCCTCCCATTTGGATTCATATCTTGAAGCCAAGTGCTTCTTTGATGTCACTCAATCAAGCTTCAGGGCCCAGCCTGGAACTGAGTCCGCCTTGGTTTGAGTGGCAAACGAACTCCTCATGGAAATGGACAGGGGCTGTATTTCAACCCTTGTTATATTTCCCGTATCAGCGGCCTTTGATACTGTTGGAGATATTGTGTTGTGAAATGTGTTTTTTTAAAGAAAAAACTTGGAAAACATGCAAATGTGTGATATGCAAATTACGAAATTATGCAAATGCATGGAATTAATAAATTAGTGAAAGTGTGTGTATTTAATGTTAATTGATATTCATTGAGTGTAAGTGTAATGTGATCAATCGTATGTGTGATTAAATGTATGTAAAATATTACGTGAAAATGTATGTATATGATCTATGTGTGCGTGTAGAGGAGTATTATTAATGTGTGTGTTGGTTTATATTAGGATCAATAGGTGTGCGTGTAGTTACGTGTATTATTATTGGCTCTTTCGTTGTCTAGGGGGTGTATTATGTGCGTGAGTGTATTTGTAATTGATGTGTGAATGTGTGAGTGTGTTGCTTGGTTTCGTTGTCTAAGGGCGTATCGTGTGTGTGTGAGATGGTGTGTGATTAACTTGTGTGTAGTGACTGTGCTTGTCACTGTATGGTGCCGGGGCTTGCGAAGCCACGGCCGGTAATGTGTTGTCAGGATCCAGGATGTAGTACCAGCCCTAGCGGGGCTTGGGTGACCGCTGGTTAGCGTGGAGGCACCGCGAGCAGTGTGCGGTGCGGGCTCCCGGTGAGGGAGCGAGAGGGAGCATCGGCCAGCCAGGGTTACCTTGGGGCATGATACGCTGGTTGACCTGCTCACACGTGACCGGACGATATTGGAGGGGGGCCACCGGTGGACGGGGGCCATGGGGCGGTCACGTGGTCCAAATGAGCTCTCGGGAACCTTCGAGAAAGAACTCGAGAGACCTGCAAGGTGGGCGGGGCGAAGGGCGGAGCCAGCCCCAGCCCGGGGGCATATAACGAGGGCCCCATGAGGAGCTCGAGGTTCTTCGTGTGCCGGTGTTACGAAGATCCACGTCGGGGAGAAGAAGCCTCTAGCCACGCGGTCCGGGACCCCGGGATAGCGGACCGTATCTAGTTCTGCCGTAGCGTGGTTAGATGGGCATTCGAGACCCAAGTGTAGATCGTGTTGTGTTGCGTGTTAATGCGGACTAAATAGTGTTGCTTCCAAGATAACGTCTGCGACTCAGTTGGACTCACTACATGTGTGTGTGTGATGCTTAGCTTCATTATCTAGGGGTGTATTAGCAATGGTGAAAATACAATGATTCTCGCTTTAACATTTACTGATTATGATTTTAGTGTAATTATGTCCAGTTTTAGGATTCAGATCTCGCCGCAGGTTACAGTTTTTATAATTAAGATAATTATGTATGAACTTAGGTAGGAACCACTCAAGACAAACCCTGGGCACCTTATTTCACCTTCGAGCAATGCAAAAAAACTCTGGAAGGTAAGATGGACAATTGTTGCTCGGAATTTTATGTTATAAAATTTGTTACAATTTTTAAAATTGTAAAAGTTTTTAATTTTTAAATGTTTTGGAATTTTCAGTGTTATTGAACAAATATATCATACATGAAAAATGTTGCGAGAATCTCTTACACATTAGTCATGGGTGAAATAAATGTATTTTTGTAGGATGGTACAGAGGGGAAAAGAGAGCCATGAAGTTCGCTATCCCTAGAATTTTGCGGGAACCCACTGACCACTCAAGCAACTGCTATTTCAGCATGATGGAACCTTCCAAACGTTGGACTGGCAAGAATGCACCTGCTATTACGTATCCGGACCTTCCTTCATCTATCGCTCCGGTGCCACACTGCCATGAGCTCCCCGTACCCACTCATGCGGAGAGAGAGCAGCCGTCTTTAGAAGAGAGCAGCAAGTCAGAGAGTGAGGAAGACGTTGTAGATCCAGATGACAATTTCAGAGGTGAAGCTGAGGAGAGAAACCCATACTACCCCAACCAAAAATACCTCAATGACTTGATCAAAGATCCTGGTTTCACCAAGTCCAATGCCAAGCTTTTGATGTCTAGGCTCAAGCAGTGGAACTTGTTGGATAAATCTTGATTTTAAGCTTTCGTTACCGCAGGAATCCATACTCGTTGGTTCTTTCGTTAAAGTCACGAAGGTAGAAAACATATGTAGAGGAGTAGAATGGGGAAGTGGCGTCACGTGTGCTGTCCAGGGCAATGATGTGACGTCATGCGCTCGGGGCAGCAGAGTGACGTCACGGCTCCTCAAGGATAAAAGGGAGACCCCGTGACGTAAGCGGGGTCGTAGCCAGAGAGTAGGATCGGAGAAGGGTGGAACAGGGAGCCAGGGGCCAGAGGGTAGGGATAGGGGAGAGCACAGTGCCAGGCTAGATGTGGCTGTGCTCCTCGGTCGCCCGTGTTGGTTGATCCCACGGCTGGCGTAGAGGAGACAGCACAGGGCAGCCGGCTGTGTCGGGACCTAGCCCGGGACCCCTAACCCCTGGGAAGTTGTTCACCCCTGTGTATTGTTAAAGATTTGTAATAAACCCTTGGTGGAAGCCCTTAACTTACCTTAGCCTCCGAGTGAGTCGTCGGGAACTCCTTTACACGTATAATAGATCACGACGTTTCGATTGCAACACAAGCAATCGTCATCAGGTGAGACAACTACAGCAAGAAAAAAACTGCTGAAGTAGGCGAGAGAGTTGCCGTGGCGTGAGGTTCTATAGGTATCGGCGGTAGGGGGGAGAGAGAAGGGGGGGGGAGAGAGGGAGCGGGGCAGAAAGTTGGACCCCGCAGCAGCACTAGAGTCACTGGGGGAAAGATCTGAAAGAGGCACAGAGAGAGAGAGAGACAAGGAGTCGGAAATAACAGCTGATATCGGCAGGTAGGATGAAACATCACAGTCAGTTAAGACTTTACCTGGTTAATAACGTCCTTCCAATAATTGCTCAGTTTGTACGCATCTTCTCGGTTGAAGTTGTGTCTGTGTTTTTTATCTGGATGGCTTCATGAACAAATCTCTTATGATAGCCGGTGGGTTTTCAGAGTTGGATAAAAGTGTGCAAGTCGCAGATCAGAGGAAGCATCAACAACCTTTTTGCAGCTTCTTCACCCGTCAAGATGGGCTCTGCTTCTGCCAAAATGTGACCAGTCTGTTCGAGGTAATTGGAATCGCCTATAACCAGAATGAGTGGCTCCTCTTCATTGGCAGCTCATCCAGGAGCCTCAAAGCTGCCCTGCTCCATAATGATAACAAGTACCCGTCTCATACCTTCGCTCACTCGGTGCACCTCAAAGAGGATTACAACAGCATCAAGACCTTGCTGGACACCTTGAAGTATGGTGAGTACGGCTGGGAGGTCATCTGAGACTTCAAAATGGTGGCATTAATGATGGGTCTCCAAGGCAGTTTTACCAAGTTTCCCTGCTATCTTCGCCTTTGGGACAGCAGGGACACCAAGGCGCACCGCCACAGGTGGGACTGGCCACAGCGGAGCGAGTTCTCTGTAGGGAGGAACAGCGTAAAGTGGGAGCCACTGGTGGACCCCCGGAAGGTGCTGATGCCACCACTGCACATCAAATTGGGCCTTGTCAGAGCTGTATAGATACGGAGTCGGGAGCCTTCAAGTACCTTCAAGACTTCTTCCCGAAGCTGTCTGAGGCAAAGGTCAAAGCCGGTGTCTTCGTCGGACCACAGATAAAGAAGATGCTGGAGTGCAATGAATTCCCCAAGAAGCTCACTAGTAAGGAGAAAGCGGCTTGGGACAGCTTTGTCACAGTGTTTCGTGGCTTCCTGGGCAATTACAAGGTCGAAAACGATGTGGAGCTGGTTGAGACTCTGGTGAAGAACTACGGCACAATGGGCTGTAGGATGTCCCTCAAAAGTCCATATCCTTGATGCGCATCTTGATACATTCAAGGAGAACATGGGAGCGTACTCGGAGGAGCAAGGCGAGCGCTGCCACCAGGATATACTGGACTTTGAATGCCGCTACCAAGAACATGATGGGAGACTACATTCGTGAAAGTGATTTACAGTATCATCGTAAATCTCGAAAAAATACTCCTACATTTTTCGTAGTCATTTTTTGTATTACTCTCTGGTTCTTTCGGTAAAGTCACATAGGTATAAAATAAAAATAAATCACGACGTTTCGATTGCAACACAAGCAATCATCATCAGGTGGGAAAACCTATTTTTTCTTCTCACACTCTCTTCTCGCAACCTTTTCGGGAAGGGTTGGAGGGGGGGGTAGAGAATGTATCAAAACTAAACATCTACAAAATTACATACATGCACCAAGTGAACTTGTCATGAGTGTATATCCCCTGCGGCAGGGACTACCTCATGCCTCTCCATGGAATTCTATATCAAGAGTGTGTCACCTCCCCACCATGTTCATATTCACGCTGGATTCAGTAGGAATGGGGACAATCTACCCTCAAACTCCCGCTCCTTACCCTTGAGCTTATGGCTAAGATGCTCCGTTCTTGCATGGGCTTGGAGGGTGTTGTGCCACAGCTTCTAGGAGGGAGGTTCGTGATTTTTCCAATTAGCCAGAATAGTTTCCTTGCGATGATATTAAAGTTTTATAGTCATGCATGCTTGTGTTTAGATGCTCCGTTTGGTTTTAGGCTCCACAGAGTGGATTCGATTGAGGGGTTAAGGTTAGTGTCACAGATCCTGTTAAAATAATCTGTGATGTCGAGGTAGAATTTTGAAATATCCGAGCATGACCAAAAGGTGTTTTGGTAAGTGAGCTGTGCCCGGAGGGCATCCAGGGTAGTCAGAGGAAGCATCAGTAGATGTGCCTCTTTCATTAGTCATAGAGTTACCGTGCATGGATTTGAATTGGATAAGCTTTAGTGATAGCCACCTAGGGCCTGCTGCTGGGGCCTGCCAGATTTTGATCCATTTGTCCTGGCCCAGGAGCTTATTCCATGCCTACTAGTGCTGGGTCTAATCCAAAACCCCTCAATTATTGCTCAAACACATCGACACATGTATTCTAAATGGCATAGGTAGATTGCTGCTCGATTACTGCTTGATTCCATATACACATGCATTCAATGTCATAGCTTGATGACTACTCGAACACAGACACATGGTTAGTGACAGAGCTGTCTGTTGGACAGCAGCAGCAACTGCAGGTGGGCACTTAGCCCACACGCCGCTGAGCATATACGCGGGTGTGCTAGCAGGGCGGAGGAACTGGGGCAAGGGTCATGATAGACCCCGTGTGGAAGTCCCTGCAAGCCTCTAAAGGGTTCGAGAAGAGAGGCGCAGCTAGGGCGGAGTCAAGCCGTGCCGAGGGGAATAAAAGCAGCGGAGAGCGAGAGCTCTGGGCTGCCGGTTCTGGGATTGGCCTCATCTCGTCGTTGCTGTCATCGTCATCGCCCTCGTCGCTGCCGCCTTCGCCCGATCATTGCGCGACCGGACAGTAGTTTGCTGTCCCAGTCCACACAATGCTCCGTGCTTGTTTGTTTATTAGTCCAGTGTCCAGCTCGTCCATCCCCCTATGGGCAGGAATTCCACACAACTCTGCCTCCCCCCCCTCTCTCTTTCTATTTAAGGCCTCGACACAGAGACGTTGTCTTTCTGTGTGCCTATGTGTGTTTATCTCTCTGTTTGTCTCTGTGTGAGTCTCTCTCTGCTTCTGTGTCTGTCTGTGTGTCTCCGTGTCTATGTTTTGTCTCTCTCTCAAATTTAGCAATCTTTGGAAGAACGTAATTAAACAGATGGGGTGTTGACTGTTTTTTTGGCCGACTCTCTGTATTGTATTGCATTATATTTCCAAGTTGACTATGTTTTCTCATTCATTTGTACCTGATGATGGTTGCTTGTGTTGCAATCGAAACGTCGTATTCCATGATTATTTAATTTAATTTCTTTCTACGTGACTTTACCGAAAGAACCAAAGAGTAATTTCATTGCCCGATTACTGCTCAAACATATAGACACGTATTCAAAATATCAAAGCTTGATGACTGTTCGATTACTGCTTGATTGCATAGATACATGTGTAATGTAGGACTCCGGAGACAATAACTGTAGAGGCACCTTTATTTATAGTACTCGTACTCACACTACACGACTCACTGAGCACATAATGTAACGCTGACCGTCAAGTTCGACGGCGCTGACTGAATAGCTGGCTAACTATCCAGCAGTGGCGACGTCGGGCAATGACAAGGACGGCAGTGACGAAGAGGACGACTTCTACAGCAAGACGACCCTGATTCCCACAGACAGCCCAGAGCTCCCTCTCTCACCCCCTTTTATGCCTCCAGCGGGGCCAGGCCCCACCCAGGCCATGCCCCCCTTTTTGAACCTTCTAGCTGGTTCTGGGAGCTCCAAGATGGATGCTTTCCATGATCCTTGGCCCAGTTCTTATCCCTTCCATAACCCTTGCCCCAGTTCTTCCCCTTGTGGACTTTCCCGTGTATACTGTCTCCCCTTGGGTAGGTAAACCCGCTATTGTTACTTCTGGCCTCCAGTCGGCGCTGCTACACCACATGTATAAAAAATGTCATAACTCAAATACTGCTCAATCACTGCTCGATCACACAGAAACATGTGTTTAAAATATCATATCTCGATCGGAGCTCGATTAGAGCAGTGTGCTAACCGCTACACTACCACTTCCCACACTCGTAGTTTCACACAGAACCATAGACAAGTATAGAGAAACGTAAGACTCACAGAGACCCACGTTATTCAAATACTGTGTTTCTATGCGAGTCAGGGAGTCTCTTAGTGTAACTATGAATTGGCAAAAATATATTTTTATTTATAATATGAATATGTAATAACGCGCCACACGTTGTTACTCGGAACCTTTTATTAGATACAGCACCAACACTAGGCCCAGGCTTCGTTCTTGATGCTTGCAACTCATCTCCCCGAACGTCCCCTCCCCTTGTGCTGTCCCCTTTTATACTCCGCGAGCCCTCTTTCTAGAAGCTTCGCTCAGCCCTCTTTCTTCAATTACTTCTCGTCCTCCTGCTCTAACAGTTGTCAACCGTAGCCCCTGTTTTCTCTTGCTTCCCACCTTTTACGTTCAAATCTGTCCTCCAATACTTTTGAACCTTGCCTCACCAACCGGAGGTCTTGGTTGACCTCCTGACTGTCCATCTGCACTTACGCTTGTTTTAGGTGAGTGGTCGGTTGTCTCGGTCATCACAGATGTATTAATTAAGAATAAATGCGTGACGCTATTCTTGACTCAGCATTTAATTTTAATGATCATTTTAACATATTCTCACATTGACTTTGCAAAATAACCACTGGCTAAGTGAAAGTGTATTTTGGCACATAGACACCATGCTAACCATAACCATACCCTCTCACACATAACACACCCAGAATGTTGCGATATTCCTCCTCCCCATGCCTGCCTTTGTATCCCCCAGTGCCCCATCGCTCGACCAATCTCAGATTAGGGATGGAGCTAAGCTGAGTGAGGATGTTGGAAACACGCAGAGACACAGACACCCATAGACTCACACTGTGTACTATGCAGACAAGCCTTTACCGGAAACATCTATTATATATGTTCCTTTTAAGGTTTACGATGCTATTGACGAATGTGTTTAGGATTTCTGTTGTTGTTTGTGCTTGTGCAACAGTGGCATCAGCAGTTAATCTGTCAATCGTTCAATAAGCCCACCCACTCTTAGCTTCGCATGAATAGCCCCGCCTACTGTTATGCGAGCCCCGTCCATTTTTAAGCCCCTGATTAGTTAACTTTATCCACCGCCCACGTGCCCCCTGCTGCCATGCGGCTATATAAACTGCGAGCTGAGCAGCGCTCCCTCAGTCAGGTCACAGTTCTTACTTCAACAGTGTTTGAGGGAACCCCGTCGTCTTGTGGAAGTCTTGCTCCTCTCAGTTACAAAATATCCTCCGAGAAAATTCCTGTTAAATGTATTCTTGAGTCCCATTCTCTCAATCGAAAGCAGAAATAATGGCATCCCAGGTTCGTCAAAACTACAGCCCAGATGTGGAGGCGGCCATAAACCGCCAGGTCAACATGACTCTGCATGCTTCCTATGTCTTCCTCTCCCTGGTGAGTGGGTGAATAATTATGTAACACGATTTTTTGTTCCTGGGTAGTAAGTATTATTTTCTAATTGCTTATGCCTCAAACGTATAGAAAATGGCTATTATTCCTCTGGTGGGTGGGGGAAGATGTCCTGCACAACTCGGATTTCGCGCATGTGCTGCCATCTTTTCAGTCCTGTCACGTTCTATCGCGTGCGTAGTGCTGCGAGTGCTCATTGTAATCTGCGCGGACTTTATCGCAAAATATCTTCGCAACCCTTCAACACCACTCGTCCACTCCTCGAGGTAAGAGCATACAAATTATAGGTTAAGGTAAATTCTTGTTAAAATTCCTTTTTAAGATATGTGCTTTTTACACACTTTTATTGAACTTGCCGTGTGGCTATATTACCTCAAGTCTTTGACGCTTAACATCTTCGGATCTACAAACCCTAACAAGCTGACATTTTTACACAGACTCATCTCGCGTGACAATTCAAGCTTTCATGAAAAAAAACGGTCATGTCCCGCCAATCCTGAGCTATTTGTGTTTTTGACTTCATTTGAATAAGTAATACTTCATTTTACCCCTCTTTATTCAATCTCGAATGGTGACAATGCGCATGCTTTCTTTTATTGTATAAACAAGAGTTGACATAGGCAAGCCATCATTGTCATCTCTACAGGGTCATAAAAATAGGGTAAAAACAAGTTTTCCAATGCACACACTTTAAGAAAATTAAACATCTAAAGGAAGCCACCTACTTTTAATCAGCACATCTAATTTGATGAATGCTTGGGTCAAAAAAGTTATTTTCTACTTTTCAGTGCAGATAAAAGTGTGCATTGAAAAACTTATTTTCACTTTTTTACGTAAAAAATTGTTTTCTATTTGAGTTATCGCTTTAAAATATCACAAATCCATTTTTTTTCTAAAGGAAAACGTTTTAAAGTGTACAGGGCTGCTTTGAAATGCTCATAAAAAATGGTTTAAATCAAGTGTTTAAGTATTAAAGGCTGTTGAATGATTTTTTAACTCAAAATTGGTTTTAAATATGTGCACATTATGTGTTGTGCAATATAGTACAGGAACTGTAAATGTGTAACGACATAAATGGGCTGTTCTAATGCAGATTCCGGATGTCACGGAGGTCGGGTCAAGACAAGACAGTCTGGATGAACCAGATAGTCTGAGTAAACCAGACAGTCTTGCCAACAAAACTGAAACCTTTTTACAAGGAATCTTGTCTGTTTCAGTTTTGTTGCCAGAAGAAAGGGGGAAAACCCTATTCTTATATTTTGGTACTGGCAAAGGAAGTCAAATGATGTAGATGCTTACCCCGAGCCCTCATTACTTTGATAGTGCATTATCTTTGAGCTGCTCGCCTTTTGCACCGTTTGAGACGAGGCTCAAAAGAAAGCTGTCTCTGGTGTGGACCAATCAGTTTCAAGGACAATGCATATATTACCATAGTATGTTTTTTGTTGCATTTTGACTGCAGGTATTGTGGTTAATGCAGACATGACTCCGTGTAAAAAGGTTTCAGTTTTGTTGCCAGAAAAAAATGGGAAAAGCCTATTCTTAATAAAACGTGTTGTCTCCTAGTCTTGGTGTGCGCCTGATTAGAACCCACTACAAATGCATAGTACATATCTTGCTATTTATTCCTATGGGGGGAAATTCCCCATTATCCATCGTTTCGTTATAAGCCGCAACTCTCCGATCACCTAACCCCAACGTATGTCGGGGACCCCTGTATATTGCTGAGTGGACCGAGGTGGTAGTGCTGGGGTGGTGTAGGAAACTTTCCTCGTTGTGTCAACTGCCACGCTGGGATATTAAGTGGACAAGGGTCGACTTAATCTAGTGGAGACCACGGGTAGGTGAACAAAACACTTACAGGGTCACGTACACCTAGCATGGCACGGGACAACTACATGGATTGACTGGTTATAGCGCACTGCTACTATAAACCTGGCGCCCTGAGTTTGGAATCACAATCTTTATTTATCCTGGAGGAATTCGATGAACTCACAGCCAACATCAATGGCTTGAGAGTGATAACTGTCCCCAAGCTCGGTCGACTCGCCCTAAAATGAGTATCTGGAGTGGTGTGTGTCTTGAGCATCAAGCATGGGGAAGACAAAGGTGAGCGGGCGTGGTTGTGGCCACAACACTCTCCATAGCCCTTGCCCCAACAGCCTGTGGGCTACACGGGGAATCTTTGTTTTGTGAGTGGGGAGAGGTAGGGGATGGGGTCACGTGGTGTGAAGGACGGGGGTAGGGGTGGAATGGAGCGTCTGCTGTAATACAATAAAAACGGACTGCGACAGAATCACCGATCATGCAGATATTAGCCAATCAAAAAAGGGGGTCTGTCACATGATGCTATACTAGCAAATGGGAGTGATCGGCAATGAATATAGACAGGGATTAACCCACAAATTATGAACAGATCGTGATTAACCTGGGATTTTTAATGTTTATTATATTTTTGTACCTATTTTTATATTAATGGCCGTTTTTATCTTAAACTTGATTATGAGCGTCCTATTATACAGCAATCCCTCTCTCACCACGGACTTGCCAACCTCAGAATTCATGTATACGCAGTTTATTATTGGTATACCAATTTACCAGCGGCGCCCTGGAAATATGAGTATCCATGGGTAAGCATGGCTCCGCAACAACGCATTTACAAATTTTGCAGGACCGCGGCTCTCGTCCGTACCACAGCATCACCCATGGCCAGCCATGGTGCTGTGTAGCTTATCAGCTGTCCGTTTGGTTGTAATTCCCGCAGGGCATAGACCGCTTTGCATCGCAACCGCATGTTTTGCTTGTTTGTTGGTCATTCACATAAATTTTCCCCTTAATCATGGACCAGAAGCATGCGGCTAGTGGTGAAGGTGAGAAAAGGGTAAGGGGAGCAAGAAAAGTGATGGGTTTTCAGAGTAAAGTGGAAGCGTTAGATAGGTTTGTAGTGGTAAGATTGTTGTGTCTGTGGGGCAAGTCTGTGGGATTAAAGAGTCTAAAATTTTGAACCATTAAAAACAGTGATGTTCCGTCTTGATTTGAAGCACACAACATCATAGCCAGTTATAGTCTGCTAAAGAACGAGAGCCACAACCACATCCAGGGAAAGGGGCAACCTTGGCTTTTTTAGTGAGACATTTAGCCCGTTAATGTAAAGACATTTAACTTGGTAATGTAAATTGGTAATGTAACTCAGGGAGTCGGAAATAACTGCTAACAATGGCAGGTAGGATGGAAACATCAACAACCAGTTCAGGCTTTACCTGGTTAATAACGTCCTTCCAATGATTGCTCAATTTGTACCCATCTTCTCGGTTGAAGTTATGTCTATGTTAAAATATCTGGATGGCTTCATGAACAAATCTTTGATGGTAGCCCAAAGGTTTGCAGAGTACCTTGGTCTTGGAAAAAACAATGTCGTGTGAGCCCACAGCGTTCAAGCAGTGATCTGCTACGGCAGAGGTATTAGTTCTGCCGTGTTTCAAATCTGCCTTGTGTTCACGAACACGGTCCGAGACATGCCGTTTCGTTTCCCCAATGTAACTGCTACCGCAGACACAACTCAGTTTGTAGTCACCAGGGTATTGCATCTCAGGAATCACATCTTTCACAGATGGGATCAGGTCAGGGATTTTGTGTACTGTGTTGAATCGAACCTGAATCTTGTGTTTGTTAACGATTTTGGAAATCTTTTTGGTAACCTCTGCTATGTATGGCAAGGTGATGGTTTTGATTGGGTCTTCAGATGGTTCTCTACCCATGGTTGGGGATACAGCTTTACGGATTGTATGGTCTGAATATCCATTCATCTTGAGGGCTTGGAGTACGTGCACCAGTTCACTGGATAGCTGGTGCTGGTCGGAGATGCAATGGGCCCTATGGTGTAATGTTTTGATGAGGGAATTCTTCTGGGCTGGATGGTGGTGGGAATCAGGCTTTAAATAGGAATCCATGTGGGTGGTTTTCCTGTAGACAGTGTCCCAACGAGCCATAGATGAGTAGAAAACTGAAATCTGGAGTCTGCGCCTGCCACACCTGATCCTACCACAAATGTTTGTGCCTAAGCCTGATTGCCAACCAGCAGAATCTCCTATTTTTCTGGATTAAGCAGCATTTTGTTTAGTGAAAACCACACGTGCACCACTCGTGTGCAATCATCGAGTTTACTGAGGCTTTCCATGTCTAATTTCGACTTCACTGCAGTGCACAATTGTGTATCATCAGCATATAGATGAAAGTTAATGTCATGCAATAAGATGAGATGACATCGGCAATTGGAGAAATGTATGTTGAAAATTTAAAGGGCCTCTGGACGGACCCCTGTGGTATGCCAACTAGGCATGGCATAGGCAATGACTGACGAACTGTGATCGACCACGTAGATATAACTCAATCCACCCCAATTCTGTACCCAATACACCATTACTTGACCTTAACCACCCAATGAGTATCTCACGGTCGATGGTGTCAAATTTTGCTGAGAGATTGAGGCCAACCAATGCTGTGGTGCACCAGTCATTCATGATCTCGTAGACGTCAGTGATAAATTTTGATTCAAAGCTTTCGTGACTGCAGGGATTCATATTCTTGGTTCTTTCGGTAAAGTCACGTTGAAGGGAAACAATATAATAATAAAATATATAAACAAAAAAAATTATCACGACATTTCGACTGCAACACAAGCAATCATCATCAGGTGTGAAAACCACAGCAAGAAAATTTGAAAAAGTGGCGTTTTTTTACGTTAGTACCACGGAGAGCGATTTGGCAGTTATTCACATGGACGAGTCCATCTATATTCGGAAAAGAGGAGGCGGGAGACGAAAATAATGGATGCGGTCTGAAAGCCACCGTAAGCGTGAACAATTAATTAAGACCCGAAATGGTTTATCAAATCCTTCCAATGATTGCTAAGCCAGAATTCATCTTCTCGGTTGAAATTGTCTCTGTGTTTGTATATGTGGATAGCCTCATGAACGAATCTCTCATGGTAGCCAGATGGCTTGCAAAGAACCTCTGTCTTGGAGAAGTCAATGTCATGTGAGCCTACTGAATTATAACAGTGATCTGCCACGGCTGAGGTGTTGGTCCTACCGTGTTTTCGGTCTGCTTTGTGTTCACGAATGCAGTCCGAGACATGTCGTTTGGTTTCTCCAATGTAACTACTACCACAGAGGCAACTTAGTTTGTAGACGCCAGAGTACTGTATGCCCGGAATCACATCTTTTACAGACAGGACCAGATCACGGATTTTATGTAATGTGTTGAATCGGACCTGGATCTTGTGTTTATTCAAGATTTTGGAGATCTTTTTTGTGATCCCCGCAATGTAGGGTAAATTGATGGTTTTGAAAGGCTCCTCAAGAGGGTCCTTCTTCATGGTTGGAGTGATTGCTTTGCGGATTGTGTAGTCGGAGTAACCATTAGCCTTAAGAGATTGGTGTACGTGCTTGAGTTCACTGGCTATGTGTTCCTGGTCGGATATGCATTGGGCTCTATGGTGCAGAGTCTTGATGAGGGAATTCTTCTGGGATGAATGGTGGTGGGTTTCCGGTTTCAGATAAGCATCCGTATGGGTAGCTTTCCTGTAGACAGTGGCTCATTGAACCATCAGGTTTCGTTTTTATTAGGACATCCAAAAAAGGTAGCTTGCCATCTTTTTCGACTTCCATGGTAAATCTGATGGCTGGGTGTATGGAATTGATGTGGTCGAGGAATTGGTCTAGAGCAGGCCGGCCATGTGGCCAGATGACAAAAATGTCATCCACGTACCTCTTCCATAAGGTTAGGCGCAGAGTGGCAGTCTGGAAGGCATCAGTCTCAAATTTATCCATGAAAATGTTGGCTACAACCGGAGATAGGAGGGACCCCATTGGGGTGCCCTCAGTTTGTTTGTAAGCAATGTCTCACCAGGGGGGTACCTCAGTGTTTAGTCCTTGATGAACCAAGTCTTCAATGATTGCGATGGTGTCAGGTACAGGAACTTTGGTGAATAAGGAAACTACATCAAAACTGACAAGCAGGTCGTCTGGGGACAGGGAAATACTCTTGATTGTCGATACCAGGTCAGTAGAATTTTGTACCGCAGAGGTGGTTTGTCCAGTGAAAGGCCGCAGGATTTCAGACAGAAAACGAGCCAGTTTGTAGGTGGGGGAGTTGATAGTAGAGACGATGGGACGAAGGGGTGTATCTACTTTATGTATTTTTGGTAAGCCGTATAATCTTGGTGGCCTGGCAGCAGAAGGTTTCAATGGGAACTGTTTGGTTTGATCAATGAATGCGGTTGAATCAGAAATGATTTTTTTGGTTTGTATGACGAGGCTGTTGGTGGGATCTCTTTTTATTTTTGTATAACTGCCATCATTGAGTAATTCTTTAATTTTGTTGTGATATTCTATTTTATCCATGATGACAGTGGCATTTCCCTTGTTGGCTGAGAGGATGATAATGTCATCCCTCTTTTTTAACTCATATAATTCAAAACGCTCATCTTTAGTAAAGCTGTCTCACTGCTTTCGAACTTCCAATATGCCGACTGCAATGGGTTGAATCTGCCCGTTGCGGCGATGTGGGGAAGTAACTGCTTCAGACAAAGGCGCTCTATGACCTTTGACCTTTGAAGTTGTACTCAGGTTTGAGATCGGGTGATAGTTTTCAGGGTCACTATGGCTCAAGCCAACTTTTTTGAGGGGCGATGTTACTTGGCCCATTTTTAACTGGTTTGAGAAACAGACCCTCACTGAACCAAAGATTTGCCAGGTGGACAACCAGCAGCGGAAGCACTATCCGAGCATGATTTCAGAATCGACATGTGGATGTAGTAGAGCAGCGATTTTTTATTTGTCAGCCGTGCAATGAGCATCGACACCACTGCCACCGACGTTGGTGCCAGGGTCTCGAGTTCTGCATTGGTTCCAGGTTGATCAAACTCAGATGGCAGACTGGGAGCATGTGTAGCTTTCAAGTTAGAAACTGCTATCTTCATCGTTATTATTTTCTTGGCGAAGAAAGTTGTAAGTACTGTGCACCGACCTGGTTGACGGGTTGATTGGTGATTGGAGTGCAGCAGACCATTCACAATGTGCAAGAGAGCACGGGGGTTGTGAGCGGACTCATTGATGCGCAGAGCATAGAATGGTCTGCATGACTCAATAATGAGTCGGTTGGTGGATCTGTAGGCGGCTATGCGGGTCAGACAGTCTCGAAAGCGGTTTCTTCCAAAGATGCTCCAGCTTACTCTGCGTCTGCTTTGCAGTGATCGCCTCTAGTGAAAAGTTACTGTGCGCTCTCCCCGTTCTATTTGTGCTTGTTCGGCAGGAGTTCATCAAGAACAGCAGTGATGTCATTTTAAACTTTAGCTGCAAATGAATCGACTGCCGATGCAGGATATAGATACGCCAATGAACCAGATCTTCTGACGAAAAGGATCATAGTCCAGTCGTTTCCAGTCTCTCTATGATATCACCGTGACGAGTGGAGAATAATCGGTAATGCAACTTTGCACGTCACGAGACTGTGATCTGAAATACCCACATTTTACATAATTTCGGTCCCAGTTACGGCATCGGTGGATGTGAAGATGTAACTGAGTATATTTCCCGAGTGACATGTTTCGCCGCTGATGTACTGGGTTAAACTGTGACTGCTGATAATCTCGGAGAGATCACTGTTGATTTTACTGCAAGAATCAGTCGGTCCGTCAGCACGAGCGTGCGAGTGAATTAACTGAGCATGGATCCAAATCATGTGACCAACCACGGCTCAATAATTACTGTATATTTAATATTACGCCACTTATTTTCCCAGGAAAGCCTCACTGAGGATTTGTTCTATTTTCAGGAGGATCCTGCCAGGTATTCGCAGTAGGGGGCGATGTTTCTGCTGTGTGTGATGCCAATTGAGTAATCTGCAGGTAATTTATTCAGCATTGGGATGCTTAAGCAACGTGACATCGATTCCTTTTTTTATCTAGTGGTGGTGGTAGTTTCGTGATTGTATGACATGCTCCAGCAGTAGCCCGTTCACTGCTGTGCCACCCTGGATCTTACTGCGGTGTGATTACCATAGAATACCCGCCATCTGTATGACTTGGTGGACCGTAAAGAGCCCGTGATGGCATTAACAAGACATTCTGTGCTCGCGCCACGGTCCATAATTTGCCAAATTAGAAAAATTACACTCCAAATTACTTGACTGGAATTACACAGCAGCCACATAAAAAAAACAACTTGGCAGGCCTCTTCTGAAATTCTGTCGAGATTAGTGTTTCCTGGATAAAGACGCCTTATCAATTGTTCTATTATGTTGCTGCTCTGAGGACTAGTGGTGGTTTGTGAAACCACTCCATCCCCACCCACCATTCCTAACTATGCTGCATGCACACTCCCATCTCTTCCAATACCCTGACCACCACCCAAACCAGCCCAACCCCTCTGTCCAGAAGAAGGAGTGGAGGCTTAAGAGGAAGAGGTGGGGCCTAATCCAGAATGGATTGGGACGATGAAGTAAAGGGGGGTTGGGGTATGAAGAGGAAGGGGTGGGGCTGAACCTCCCTGTTAATTTAAAGTAATGAAAGCATAGAATAAAAGGTGCAGCAGGCAGCCATACTGTTTAGCGCCACAGATGCGGCCACAAACCATCGAGTGGTCATTAATTGTGATGGTGATTTTGTTGTGAGTAGTAATGGTTGTGGTGATGACAGTAATGATGTTAGTTATAATGGTGATACTGTATGTCTATGGCAACAGGCGTCCTACTTTGATCGCGATGACGTGGCTCTGAAGAACTTCCGCAAGTTCTTCAAGGAGTTGTCCGACAAGGAGCGCGAGCACGCCGACAAGCTGCTCGCGTACCAGAACAAGCGCGGCGGCCGTGTGGTGCTGCGTGATATCAAGGTACTGGGACATGGAGCCACTAAATCAGGACCGCTAATCTGTGTGGGCAACTCAGAGAGATGGGGAGGGGGAATATGAATTCAATGTATGGGGTATTTAGTCGATCCCAACATCCTGGTTGCCCATGGTGTTACACATCTCTCCTTCACCCATCTGCCGCAACAGTGCAATCCTCTGGGAAGTCCTGCGAATCGAAGAAAACGGTCACCTTCCCATTCATCAGGATCTCAATAACATCTCTTGTCATCGCTTGAAGTCACGCAAGCCCTTTTGGACCCATGCGCTTAACCTTAAACAATGGGAGTTTAACCCCAGTGAAGCTTGGAGAGCTGAATGGAGTTCAAAAGAACTCACGTACACCTTGTGAAAGAACTAACGCAGACGATCCCTGGGTTTGATCTTCCATGAAGCTCATGGTCCACCATAAATCACATCCACACTAACCATGGCAGATGCAGATAGCCGATACACAAATGTAAAATTGAAAACTCTCCAGTATTTGGTTCTATTGCCCCGATGCTGTTACTGTTGGCCTGATACTGTTAACATTTGTATGGGTACCTTTTCTATGTTGGTAAATCACCTAGCTCCTGTACTCCGAGAGAGTTTTTTTCAACTCCCTCCTCCCCTGCACGAGGACACTGTGTACTGTACCACACTCATGGACAATGCAAGGCACACAATATGGGTCACGGCGGATCGCCTCACTTTATTTCTATCACCGGAGGACACAGAAATTCCCCCCTTGGGTGGCCAGTGTTTGGCCCCCTCCCCAACTTTCCCCTCTCTCCCCAACTCCCTGAATCAGTACTCACTACGCATAATACAGAATTTTTTTTGGGTTAGATCGCGTAAATATAATGTGTCGTTAAACCTGCCACCACCCGACATAGCTAATTAGTAAGGTTTGTCACTGAAACAGAACATGTCAATTCGTTATTCGTACAGCACACCGGTGTGTTGGAGAGCAGAACCACAACATTTATAATCTGAGTACGACGTTTCACCAGTAATTATAATTAGCTTCATCTGGCGACAGCCAGATTTGTGGAGAAATCCTGTTTCGTTCCTTAAATAGTTGGGTAGATGTAATGACAACACTTGTGTGTTCTTCTTACACGAAGTGAGGGATTAATTAATGTATATAAATGACTATGGGTATCCATTGCCGTTTGGTTTATATATATGGTAATCAGCGTACATTTGGAAATGCGCATTATGGAAGCCCATTGTTCTTGTACTTCCTGTAGATTGTGTGTACTAAAATATCCATACCAACGGTAATTCTTATTGAAGTATGGTGACCTGTATAGGCATGCATTTAAACAATGTGTTATTTGATTATTCGCTTCCAAGCAGCACTAAGTCTGTAGCTATCTGAACGGTTACAATTATTTTTCTCTAAATTTCGATAGATTCTCTCATTAGACTTGGCCAGTAGTAACTTGTTTTGCACATAACTTCAACATTATAAAAATCAATTGAATGTCCTTGTTGGCACGTGTGTTCTACCACTGCTGACAGTTGTATTTGGGAGTATTGAATATTTCTTTGGTGTTCTTTTAGTCTCGTGCTGATCATTCAGCCTGTTTGCCCAACATAGCATTTGCCACAAGTGCAATTAATCCAGTACACACCTTCTGTTGATAGCTTCGTTAATATAATACATCTTTTGTACCAGATATTAATTTACGTATGTTATCAGCAGGGCATTGAATGCCCAAACCAAATCAAATAACACGAGCATTGAAACTGACCAAGTAATTCAAACTATAAAAACGTACATTATTGGAGTAACGGATAAACTAGCTAGATGTTTGGAAAAACAAAACATCCAAGTCAGATTTGGCACCTTCCATCGAGCCCCGATATAGAGAAATTCCTATTTGAGACTCCCCTACCCCATATACACCCGGATTGGAGGGAAGCTATGGAAGCCCCGAACGAGCTCCCCGAACTCCTGGAGGTCCTGGGTTTCTCCCCCGCAGGGAAGGCCCCAGGCCCCGACGGCTTCCCATTGGACTTCTACATAAGCCTGGGCCCTTTGATCCTAACACACTCCTTGACACTTTAAATGAGTCTGTTATACAAGGGAAACTCCTGGACTCCACAGAAGAGGCAGCAATCACCATCATAAATAAACTGGGATTCCCCATAGACGAGACCTAGAGCTACAGGCCCATCTCTCTCTTGAATACGGACTATAAGCTGTATGCTAAAACCCTGGCTGGGTGCCTTGAGAAAGCCCTTCGGGAGGTCATTGGCACTGCCCAAAGGGAGTCCGTTAATGGCAGGAATCCCTCAGACAACATCTGAATCTTGGTCGACTCGGTTGATATTGCCTCCAGGTCAAGCACAAAAATATACGCCATTCCACTAGGCGGGGACAAGGCTTTCCATCGGGTAGAGTGGGGGTTTCTTTTTGGTACCATGCAAAGATTAGCCTTCCCCCCCACGGTTCATCAAAATGTGCAAGCTCCTTTATGATCATCCGACTGCGACAGTTAGTCCTAATGGGTTTGTCTCAGAGAGGTTCCCCCTCAATAGAGACATGAGACAGGGATGCCCCCTATTCCCCCACCTCTTTGCAATTGCATTTGAGCCTCTGGCACCCAGAATATGAAGTAGCCAGGAGATATTAGGTATACACTATGGGTAAGTCGAAAATAACATAAATTTATATGTGGATAATGTTCCGCTTACAAACACAAACTGGACACCTCAATACCTGCCCTCCTGAAGCTTATTGCGGAGTACGGTGCAGTCTCAGGCTATAAACTCAGTATCACGTCAGAAATCATGGCTCTGTCCCTGACCTTCGGGAAGACCTCTGCCCAATGTCTCCCCCTCCAGGTGGTGCCTCTCCCAAATCAAGCACCTCAGGGTGAATAGCACGTCCAACCTAGCGGACCTCTTCAAACAGAACTCCCCTCCCTTCTTTTGGAGATTGAGGCCTCCCTATCCATTTGGGATGATATTCTGCTATCACTCCCCAATCGGGTCCACTTGGTCAAAATTATTACCCTTCCAAAGGCTCTCGACCATCACAGGATGATCCCCACAACGATACCTCAGAAACTTCAGCAAGCTCCACTCCCTCGTATCCTCCTTTGTCTGGGGCCACAAAGTGGCCAGGATCGACAACTATACCTTAATTCAGAGGAAGAAATGCAGTGGGCTGGCGCTACCTGATTTAGCTAAGTACAATTTATCAAGAGGCCTTCTTATGGTCAAGCATTGGCTCACTAAGAACATACAGGCCTCCTGGAAGAAGTGGGAAGAGGGATCAGTATTATCCTGAAGCCTTGAGGGAATAGTCCACTTGCACCCGAGGGATAAGCCCTCAGATTTTAAACCACTATCCTCGGTAAACACAGCCCTCTGGATCCTGAGAAATAGACTGATCCCTATCACTTTTGGCCTCCAGCGACGTTCCCCTATGTGGGATAATCCATCCCTCTGAATTTGGGGCAAGGATGTCAAATGGTTGGCTTGGAAAAGGGCAGGAATCAGGAGGGTGGGTGATCTTTCGTCTCACTCAGGGGGGGTGAAAACTCTCAAAAACATTAGAAAGCGACATGACATCCCTAATAGCGATTTTTTTTCAAATTTCTCCAGATCAGGGACTGTATTAACAAGGCAAGGGATGTTGACCTCCTAAAGATCCTCTCCCCGATAAGGGTATGGCTGATGGAGGAGAGGGCCCGCTATAAATTATCTGAGAGATACCAACTCCTACTTCTGGGCCCTACCGAGGTGAGGCCAAAGACCATGGCGCTTTGGGAGGGGGCGCTGGGCCCACCCGATCCCATCAGAGTCTCATCAAGACTCTGATGGGATTTGTACTAGAACGCATCTCCCCTACTGTCAACAACATCTTGAGCGTCAACCAGGCTAGTTTCCGCCACGGCCAAAGCACTTGTGACCAGGCCCTGGCATTTACGTTTGGTGAGAATGGCTTCCAGCGCATCTCAAAACAGGTGCAGTGTTCCTGGAACTCACAGTAGTGTATGATGCCGTCTCGCACAGTCGATTTCTGCTAAAGCTGTTACGAGTCCTGCCGTGTCGTGCTCATAAGTGAACACTGTCGAGCTTCTCAAACAGTGACCTGGCTATGGTAGCAGACTACTGCAGCAGATGATTACTCCAGCCAAGTACAAGCAAGACCATTTGCAGTGTCTGTCACATGCTCAGTGCCAGAGCCACTTATAAGCGCAAAGTACACCTGAATGGCCAGTTCTTAAAACGTGGCCCAAAGCCGGTGTTCCTTGGAGTGACGTTGAATAGAAGTTTGACGTACCGTCCATAACTTGACAAGGCGGCTGGGCAAGTTGCCCTCGCGAAACCATCTGTTGGCCTGGCTGACTCAACGTGGGGCGCTGGTGCTCGGTCACTTCGTATGATAGGCCTCTATTTGTGCTTTTTTGTAGCAGAATACACACTAAATTGGTGGACACTCAGCTGAATGTCTGAATGAGAACCATCTCCGGTGCCATCAGGACAACCCCACTAATGTGACTGCCAGTATGCTGCAACACCCTCCCACCAAAAAACTGCTGCCAAACTGCAGTGGTCAAGTTGCTGGACAAGGTACATACAGCACCAGAGTTGCCCTTTCATCAATATTTCCAAGCCTCCACCCATGAATCTGAAGTCTCAACACCGAGAGTGGTCATTACCACAGCCCAAAGACTTGAGTATGCAGGATACCTGCACTGCCTGGGCGAGGAATGGCGATGCTTCGATGTGCCTCACAAAAAACCTCAAGTGATCCGTCTGTCCAGATGCCTGACTTCGACCTCCCAAGTCATCAGTAGGTTCAGTTAAACCGCTTCCAGTCTGACTAGGGGGTGCGTGCCACTTCCAAACATCAATGGGGCATACTACCTGACAGCCCGCCGTGTGAATGCGGAGAGCAGAAGACCATGGGGCACATCGTCCATAGCTGTGTAGAGGTGTTAACTACGCACTGTTGCATAACCTGCGTTGCCACCAGGGCGGTGCAGCATTACCCCTGGGTACAACGGTTGGGGTCAGTCGAGGTGAAACGGATCGTGGCCAGGGTTTGGTGCGAACCAATCAGACGGTTCCACGTGGGAATGTATGATTGGTTCTACCTGGCCACGAAGGGGTATAAGACGGGTGACCCAACGGACCTGGGGGAGTTCGCTCCCTGCACGAAGACAGAAGACTGGGCTGAAGCCTAGCTAGGACCCTGGACCAGCCTTTCAGCCCTTCTAAGGGCTAAGGCTCGGCATACCCAGTGGTCAGGACCCACCGGGCCAGCGGTGGGTCAGATAGCCTCCCCTAGGTCCTAGCCGGAGGACTAGGATAGCGGTAGACGTGTGAGTCCCGCCAAGTCCGGAGGTTGTACCTCCTTAGGTATCAAGGAGGTTAGCGGTAGACGTGTGAGTCCCGCCAAGTCCGGAGGCTGTACCTCCCTAGGGTATCGGGTGAGGGGACCGAATATCCCTCTGTGTGTGTTAAGCGTTGTATAAGGAAATAATACAATAAACAGAGTGTGCCTCCTAAAGAAGTCTGCTCGTCCTTACAACACTACAACTGGAGTCAGAAGTGGTTGAAAATGGAAACCAGAAGTTCAGCCCACGCGCGGAGCCAGAACGAAGATGACGCTGTCTCACCTCCAAGCACCGCCAGCTCCGCTGAAAACGCTGCCGCGTTGACGGCCGCCCAGCCACCGGTTGAGCAGCCGGTTGCTCCCCCTGCCATGGGGGACGGACTCAGGGCAGCACACGGCCGTCTCGCTCAACTCCTACACGCCGCGGCCTCAATTCTCGAAGAGATCAACTTGGAGGTTGCGGGCAGGCCGAGTCAACCGCCGGCAGACGTTCCCGCCACCGGCCAGGGCAGACATTTTGATTTTCCCGCCGGGGAGCCACGTGATTCCGCCGGAAGCGGAAGCCAGGGGCATCCTGGGAACGCGGGGGGCCCATCACAACCCGCAACGTCATCAGCACGCGACGCTGCGAATTCAACTTTCTCAGCGGACGCCGCGTCATCACTGTACCGACACGGTACAGTAGACTCTATCGGCCGGGAAATCGCCGATCTCCGGCTCGAGACGGTACAAGCTGAGGGGGAGACGACGTCCGCCCTCCAACAACGCCTGCCCATCTTCCGAGAATTCACATCTGAAGGGGGCGACTGGGCGGCATTCCAGCGTCGCTTCCTGAGCCACCAAGAGATGGTGGGCTGGTCGGACGCACAGGCGCTCCGAGCACTACCGGCCACTTTGGATGACGACGCTCTCGCCTCGCTCCTCACCATCCCCAGGCAACAAAGGGCGACTCTTCAATCGGCCCTCCGACGGATGTCCAACGTGTACGGGCCTCCATCCGACGTCCGCAGCCGATTTTACGACAGGCGACGCCGCCCTAAAGAGTCTCCGTTGGCATTCCGGACCGCTCTACTGGCAATGGCAAGAGCGGGTTACCCTCGCATGGACGACGAGGCCATCGATGCCATCGTTCTCCAGAAGATGCTGGAGCTGGCGCGCGAGCTGCGCATCATCATCCAAGCGGTGGACGACGACAGTATGTGCTCGCTACGAGCCGCTCGGTGCATCCACGCACATCTGCTGCTCCACACGGAATCGACCATCGCCGCCTCGGCTTCGACGTCGGAGCCTTCCAGCAGGGATGCCGAGTTCTCCCCCGACCGGGCCTTCATGGCGACCAGGTCAACGGGCCGGCGATCGTCCGACCACGCTGGTCGCCGCAACGACCAGCAGCGGGGACGGCCTGCTCCACGCGGCGACGTGACGTGCTTCAACTGTGGCCGACGAGGCCACATCTCCTCTGACTGCCGTGCGCCTCGAAGACGCCCCTCCGCATCCCGGGGCCAGGACTACAGGACGTCCACGGCATCGCGGCAAAACCAGGCAAGTCGCGACGCCTCTCACGCTCGGCCCTCATTCACACCATACACACTGCAGCGCACCATAAGAAGGGCTCGCGATTCGGCGTGTGATGGGGGGTATTCTGGCATTTGTTCGCGGCCACTCGGACCTGGGCAGTGGTCTGAGTTGGCCCATAGGGTAGTCGCGGCGACGGCAGGTTCATCCGTGGTTGTCGGATCAATCGAGGGTGTGGAATTTCGCGTGTTGGTCGATACTGGTGCGTCGGCTACGATCATTTCGGATCTGATTTACAATATACTGCCCGTACGATGCCGCCCCTTGGAACGGGTTTCTATCCCGTGTTTCGCCGCTAATGGCAGTTCACTTGGCATTATTGGGCAAATTCGGGCGCAAATTTCGATTGGAGACATTAAATTGGCAGGGCCTATTTTGGTCTCTTCTTCCCTCGCCGTGCCGTGTTTGTTAGGCACTGATTTTCTCGCGAAAATGCCTATTAAGATCCTTGTAGATCAAGGCTGCATCGAACTCCCGTCGGGTCGACGGATGGCGTTCTTGCCCACACCCTCACATCCGCGCATGGCTAGTGCCTCGGTGCAGGCGTTTGTTGCGAGCACAGTTCGCATTCCACCAGGGACACAAATGCTCGTGCCCTTGCAACTTAAAAAACCGCTAGCCCCGGAGGCCTCGGCACATGGCATTTTGCTGGGGCCTTCAAACGCAGCTGCTAAGGGGTTAGATTTGGTGGCTGCACAGACCCTCGTAGCAGCCGACAGGGAGCCGTTCTTGCAGGTTTTGAATGTCGGATTGTCCACAACCGTCATTCCGCAAGGAACTGTGCTCGCTCACGCGACCCCGGTGCCGTTGGGGACCGGAGTCGCGGGACACGTGCGTGACACGCCGCAGGTCCCACCTCCTTCCGAATCGGATGAGAGATGGTTGGACGCGCTCTGCACAGACACGGGTGATCTGTCTCATTCGCAGCGAATTAAATTGCGCGCTCTTCTGCGAGAATTTTCCGATGTCTTTAGTAAATCTAAATTTGATATTGGCTGCACCAAGCTGCTGCGTCACCACATTGATACTGGTGACGCTGCCCCGATTCGACAAAACCCGTTTCGGCTTAGCCCGGCGGAGAAACAGCATGTTAAATCGGCTGTGGATGACATGCTGAAGGCCGATATAATTTCTCCCTCCACTAGTCCCTGGGGTGCTCCAATAGTGCTGGTCAAAAAGCACGATGGCAGTCTCCGTTTTTGCGTTGATTTTCGGCGCCTAAATAAAATCTCGGTAGCGGACGCCTACCCTCTCCCTCGTATGGACGAGTCATTGGATGCCCTGGCAGGGGCGCACTATTTCTCCACCTTGGACCTTCTGTCGGGGTTTTGGCAACTCCCCCTCGACGAATCGTCAAAACCTAAGACTGCTTTTCGGACACCACAGGGCCTTTTCGAGTTTAATAGATTGCCCATGGGTCTCCACTCGGCCCCAGCGACGTTCCAGAGGCTCATGGAGCTGGTCCTCGCTGGGCTCCAGTGGGACTCATGTCTCATTTATCTTGACGACGTCATCGTCTTTAGCCGCACGTTCGGCGAACACATCGAACGGTTGCGTGCTGTCTTCTTGAAAATGCGGGCCGCTAACTTGAAATTCAAGCCGCAGAAGTGTCACCTTCTGCGTGAGTCTGTGCGCTATCTGGGCCACATAGTTAGCCGCTCGGGCATTTCTACCGACCCTGAAAAAACCAAATGTGTTCAACATTGGCCGACCCCTACATCTACGGGCGATGTTCGTAGTTTTATTGGTTTTGCGTCGTACTACCGCCGGTTTGTTGCTGGCTTCGCGACGATTGCCAAGCCGCTCCACGCCCTTACGTCAAAAGGGGTGGCGTTTCATTGGGGGGACGCAGAACAGGCTGCGTTCGACTCCTTGCGGAACGCGCTCGTGACGGCACCGTCCCTTGCGTACCCCGATTTTTCCGTGCCATTCGTGTTGGACACCGACGCTAGCAATACGGGGATTGGGGGTGTTCTGTCACAAAAAGTTGATGGCATTGAAAGGGTTGTTGCCTATGGTAGCAGAGTCTTGTCTCTTGCTGAACAAAGATACTGTGTGACCAGACGTGAGCTGCTGGCCATTGTTTTTTTTATTCAGCAATACAGGCCGTACCTGTATGGTCAGCATTTTACCGTGCGATCTGATCATTCGGCTTTACAGTACGCTCTGCGGGTTGACCAACCGTCCGGGCAGCTTTCTCGGTGGCTCGAAGTCCTTCAGGACTACGATTTCAATGTCACTTACCGTAGGGGTGCACAACACACGAATGCCGATGCGTTGTCTCGCCTTCCGCCGGCTCAAAAATGTGCGTGTTTTTTGGGCTCGGGCCGTTGTAAGCCGCCACTGCCTGCGCAGGTCGCGCCTCTCACAACGGTGTCAGCCGCACTTCCCGCCGCCTCAGCGCCGATGTTGGATCATGCAGATCCAATGGCCAGTGACGATTTGCTGGGGCTAACTTTGGCCGAATGGGGTCGGCACCAGGGCGAGGACATGTCATTATTGAGGTTGCGTCGCCACGCGAATAATGCGGTTCCAAGACAGGGCAAATTTAATTCATTTGTCATGAAGCGTGGCTTGTTGATGCATTGGGATGCTGACTCGTGTCAACATAAAATCGTCGTGCCATCCGCCTTGCGATGCAAGGCCGTATGGGCGGCGCATGAGCGTTTATTGCACCTGGGTGTTCATAAGACCATTGGGTTGTTGCGGTTGCAATTTTTCTGGCCGGGCATGCTGCGCGATGTCACTGACATTTTGCTGGGATGCACCCATTGTGCGCAACATAAACCGCCGGCTAAACCGGCATGTCCACCCCTGCAACCCATTTCGGTCTCTCGTATAAATGAGTTGGTGGCTCTCGATATTTTGGGCCCTTTTCCTACTACGCCACGGGGTAATAAGTACCTTCTGGTTGGGGTAGAGTATTTTACACGGTGGCCTATGGCCTGGGCCCTCCCCAACCAGTCGGCGGCGGCCGTTGTGGACGCCTTTGTTCAAGGCTACGTCCTGGACAAGGGCGCACCAGAACGGTTGCTGACCGATCAGGGAAGACATTTTTCAGGAGCCTTGCTGACTGATGTGTGCCGCCTGTTGGGCACTAAGAAAGTGCGCACTTCGCCCTACCATCCCCAGACCGACGGCATGGTGGAGCGCCTTCATAGAACTCTCACCGCTATGTTATGCCATCAGGTCGATGAATCCCACCTCGATTGGGACTTGCAGGTTCTGGGGGTCCTCGCCGCATACCGTATGGCACCTCACGCGGCGACGGGATTTTCCCCGTTCTTTCTAATGTACGGCAGGGATGCCTTTCCTCCCGCCGACGTTCGGCTGGAAATCGAACAGCCACCGCAAAAGTCAAAGCTCGTTGACCACTTGCGATTCAACCTCCGTAAGTTGGCCGAGGCACGGGAGGCCGCCATTGAAAATTCGGCTTCCCGCCAAAGGGCGAATTTGCGACTGCGGGACCCTCGGTCGTACACGCATCGGTGGGCACCGGGAGACAGGGCATGGCTCCACTGCCCCCAGGTGCCGGTGTCCACGTCGGCCAAACTCCTCAGACCATGGCGAGGCCCGGTTGAGGTAGTGGAAGTCCTGCGTCCCCAATGTGTTAAAATTAGCTGGGGACGGCGTCGCTGGTGCGTTCACCCCTCTCGGTTAAAACCCTTCGTCACGCCACGCGTCCCTCCACAACACACACGACATGGGGGCCGAGTGTGCGACGCGTCCGACGAGCCAGATGTTGCCCCGTTGGTGCCTAACCCGCAGCGCAGGCGTGTCATTCCTCCTGCAGATGACGCGGGAGTGACGGCTCCATGCAGGCCACGTTCGGCCTCAATGGACCGTGGAGCAGCAGGTGTCCCCGTGGAGATGCATAAAGGCCCACCGGATGCTCTGGCTCATCCTCCTCCTTCCCTTGTGCCGCCGACAAAGCCTGCCATCCCCTACGATGGTCCCGCGAAACGCACGCGCGCGAAATCTCGCTGGTTGTTATAATGTTTTTTTGGCATGTCTAGTGCCTTGTACATACGTTATGTTGTTAAGGGGGGTATTTATAGGGGTTTAATTGTTCTTGTTGTTCGTGAGGCACACTCACAATTCTTCTACCATTGGTAATTTCGGAGTTTCCCATTGTTGCAGCCGGGACGGCTGGAGCTTCCGAAGGAGGGGGTGATGTAGAGGTGTTAACTACGCGCTGTTGCGTAACCTGCGTTGCCACCAGGGCGGTGCAGCATTACCCCTGGGTACAACGGTTGGGGTCAGTCGAGGTGAAACGGATCGTGGCCAGGGTTTGGTGCGAACCAATCAGACGGTTCCACGTGGGAATGTATGATTGGTTCTACCTGGCCACGAAGGGGTATAAGACGGGTGACCCAACGGACCTGGGGGAGTTCGCTCCCTGCACGAAGACAGAAGACTGGGCTGAAGCCTAGCTAGGACCCTGGACCAGCCTTTCAGCCCTTCTAAGGGCTAAGGCTCGGCATACCCAGTGGTCAGGACCCACCGGGCCAGCGGTGGGTCAGATAGCCTCCCCTAGGTCCTAGCCGGAGGACTAGGATAGCGGTAGACGTGTGAGTCCCGCCAAGTCCGGAGGTTGTACCTCCTTAGGTATCAAGGAGGTTAGCGGTAGACGTGTGAGTCCCGCCAAGTCCGGAGGCTGTACCTCCCTAGGGTATCGGGTGAGGGGACCGAATATCCCTCTGTGTGTGTTAAGCGTTGTATAAGGAAATAATACAATAAACAGAGTGTGCCTCCTAAAGAAGTCTGCTCGTCCTTACAACACTACAGCTGTAAAGTCCGTCAGGGCATGCTGGGTGGAGGAGGAGGCTGCCACAAGGAGGCTGGCACATTAACATGTATGCATTTATATAATACATAATTTTTCTTATGCATTTGGTACTGTGAGAATGTCATGTGTAAAAGCATTCGCTAAATAAATATTAGGAACCCAACACTGCCATTAACCTCGAGAGAGGGATGGCCATAATGAACCTCCTCTTGAGAGACACCCAGGGCTTGAACCCAGGATCTCTCCAGTTCCTTGGCTAACATGGCCATGATGATATCCCTGAGAAATGTGAAGCGGTGTGGACGAGCGCCATCGTGAACCGAGGTCGCCGTGGTTACATGAGGTACGGGGGGTGAGCGGTTATGGGGAAAATCCCCCAAAAGCCTCCACCTCCGAAAGAAACGGTGCCACTCAGTCTGACCTTGACTGGGGCTGGGACACGAATTGGCCAGTCAAGGCAGGCCAGTTGGCGTGAGGTGTAGGGATAGTCTACAGGGCTATGCGTGATTTGTGGCAAGTGTGGTCAACAAAAATTTGGTTTAATATAACGAATTAACGAGGTTCTGATTGGAAGACGCTGAACGAACCAAGTTGATTGACAGGGCCTGAGGAACGAGAGATGGAGTAATTGCACCGAGCAACAGGCAGCTGATTGACTGCTAGGGAGGGCAGAGAGAAAGAGGCTGTGAGGGCGGGATTGAATCCGTGTATTAAGGTGAGCGCTACCCGTGTACGAGGGCAGAGGTGTGTGTAGCGTTCGCCGGGAGCGGTCAACATTAGCTCGGGGGGCACAGTGTGTTCAGCGTTTGCTGGGGCGGTCGGCATTTGCCCGGGTGGTCGGCGTTCGCCTGAGGAAGGACGGATGGTCGATGCTCACCACAACCAAGGAGACTCTTGGAGAAGACCAGCGGCTCAGTGACCAAGACTGCAGCTGCTTTAAGTTGTTCACAGCGCTGTTGATGGTGCCAACCATTCCCGATACTGCAGTTGCTTTTGATTTGTTCGGAGCGCTATTGATGGCGCCAACCAAAAACCCGAGACTCCAGCTGTGTTGAGCTGTTTAGAGCACTGTTGATGTCGCCAGCCACGTCCTGAGATTGCCGTTACGTACCCTGGACTTGTGCTGTGTTGTCTTATTGCCCAAGAGTGGAGCGTGCATGAGGGTTGGTATGAACGGTCGTCACGTTCTTCTGTTGTTTTGCAGCCACGGTGTTTTGTGATTGTCAACACATGGGGCGCTGTGTTAAGGCTGTTGCTGTTGCCGAGAGTTTTTAAGAGTCGGTTGTACTCTGTGTTCTGTAATTGTTGACGTGCGTGGGGCGCTGTGTAGATGTGTGATGTTAACATTGGCGAGAGTTTTTAAGAGTTAGTTGTACTTGGTTGTTAGGAAATTATCCGCCACAGTTGATTCGTATCCTTGTGCAAAGTATTTCAATAGTGTATAACGAATCAAGGCATCGTTAATAAATTAAAAATCATAAGATTCTCTGTATTTCTGATTGAGTTATTGTACATCTTTTTGTGGCCGTTTAAGTACGTTGGTGCCCTATAATATTGAGATAATTGCATGGGAGAGAAAATGGATCCTAAAACCTCTACTATATTAATAAAAAAAGAGGAGCCCTCACAAAATGTGGCAGTGATATTAACATTTTAAAAAGTAGCTCCAGTGTCAATGTTCTGCGTATCTCTCCATCGGTGTATTTGTACCTGTGTGTGTGACTTTGTGTCCTCGTTGGTGCCGGATGGCAACGCTGTGGTGAGCAGTGCCATGGGGGGAGGGCCAATTTAGATTGGCCATTCCTCTCATGGCGTTTGTAGCCACCACAGCGGCCAAATGGGGGCTTCTGAACGGGTGCGAGGGGCTGGTAACCCCTCCATCTTCAAATAAATCAACACGATACCACGGAAAAAATATCATAAAAAGCGTGTGCCGGAGGCCCCGGGGGGACAGGCGTCTATGACGTCTCCTGGCCAAACCCCATTTGGCAGAGCCAGGAGATGGAATCCTTACCGTCGGGGTTCCTCCAAAAACAGAAAAAAAACCACTGCGGGTGGCCACGTGGAATGTTCGAATGCTCACTGCAGAGGAAAGGCTGCCACTCCTCTGTTCGGAGCTGGACCGGTACCGCCTGGATCTCGTGGTATTCAGGAGGTCCAGTGGACCGGTTCTGGCTCCTGCCACCATGAGGGGTGGACAGTACTCGACTCGGGGCAGGAGAATGCCAAATAACAGGGAGTGGCTCTTCTGAACAAAAGAATGAAGGGGGCGTGGGAGCATGGCGGTGAGGGAAGCTGTAATCCCCAGGCTACTTTGGGCTCGTCTTCCCATCAACCAGAAGTGAGGAGTGGTGGTCGTGGTTACTTATGCCCCAACCGAAGATGAACATCCGTGGATGGATGCAGGCAAGGCCGATGAGTCAGATGCCTTCTATGACCTCCTGTCACAGGTGCTAGGCTGGGTCATGTAGCCCGTATGCCCAGCCACCGCATGCCTAAACAGCTTTTATTCAGCCGGATAGAAGGGGCTAAATGGGTGCGGCACGGGCTAGAGAAGAGATTGAGTGATGTGGTACAGGCGGACGCGGAGCTGAGTGGACTTGCCCATGACTGGTACAAGCAGTGTCAAGATCGGCCTCTGTGGAGGAGGCTCCTGAAGGACGCTACTAGGCAGTTAGAGGCAGTCGCCCTCCAGCAACAACGGAGGGCAGAGGAGCGATGCTCACAATAAGGAGTGGAGCACCAGGTGGCTAAAGCACAGCAAGTTGGCACAGTAGGGGGCACAGGTGGTGCATCGGCCAGTCATCTCAGTCAGTCGACCCGTGGCACCTGCCAGCGGGCGTTCGACACTTCACGTTGCCTCACCGTGCACATAGCCCGGCACAAACGCCATGGTGACATCACCGCCACTTAGTGGTGAATGGCAAGTTATTGTTGTATGACTGTTTCTGTGTGTTTCTGAGTAACTAGATATCTGTGTGTGTATCTGTGTATCTCTGTCTTCATATACCTCTTGTATATCTCTGTGTAGACGCCGGAACGTGATGATTGGGGACATATTTTGGAGGCCATGCAGACTGCTCTGCAGCTGCAGAAGAGCATCAACCAATCTCTCCTGGATCTACATGGGCAGGCTCGCGAGAAAAATGACCCACAGGTGAGTACACAGAATCGCACACACAGACAAGACTTGGAGACTCCAACACGGAGACACACAGACAATGCTCAGAGATGCACACAGATGCATGCCTCGAGATGAGTCTCGACTTGTACAGATACTGGTGAATTTTCACCACAAGTCTTCACTTTAACACGTAGGCTTTCGCGACCAATATTATTTGTAACTAGCCTTTTGCCCGTCCAAGGAAGGGTGAATTGCAGTAAATCTGAAACTTGCAAGCTAAAAGCAGACCGCGACGTGATATTCATTGCATTAATTCGTGTGCAATTTGTAAGGGCGCGGTGACACAGACCTATTTCATTTTAAGGTTATAATCCCTTGTTCATCATGTCCTTTTTACTTTGATGTCTCAATAACGTTACAGAGATCGCGTGATGTGAGGGTTCTGCCTTTGTAGTGAGGGTTGCAAGTTGACGCCGAGGAGGGATGAGGAGGCACCTCGGCCCCCCATGTGGAGTAACGTCAGCTGCTAATTATTATGAATGGGGGGGGGGTCTATTTGGAGGACGTCACCTGTTAATGATTATGAATGAGAAGGGCTGTTCGATGTGGAGTGACGTCACCTGCTCATGATTATTAATGAGGGGGGAGGGTGCTCCATGTGGAGGACGTAACCTGTTCATGATTATTAATGAGGGGGGCTGGTCGACGTGGAGTGACGTCACGAGCTTTGCACACAGACATTCTTGGCTCATTATAGTAGGTAAGAATAATGGGGGGGGGGGGGGTGTCCATTTGGAGGACGTCACCTGCTCATGAATATTAATGAGGGGTGGGGGGGTGTCCATTTGGAAGACGTCACCTGCTCATGAATATTAATGAGGGGGGCTGGTCGATGTGGAGTGACGTCACGAGCGTTAACAATAGACATTCCTGGGTGATTCTAGTAGGTATAAAGGTTTTTGGGGTGAGATCTATTCTCAATTATTTTGTCAACCTCGCACCTAATAATCTCTGCCTCATTATGTGGACGGTGTTGTACCGCTGATTCCACCTCAGCAATGATCTCATCTACTGGAATTGTACGTGGGGCAACTGCAAAGTTAAGACCTTTAAAGACGATATCATGCCACTGGTTAAATAAGTGTTAATTAAGTTAATTAGTTTTCTTTTAAATTGTTCGTTATTAGTTGGGAATTGATATGAAGGACACTCAATTGATTTTGATATAACTAATTATTACTGGCCGAGACTACCATAATTCGGGAATCCATTGAAATTGAGAGAAATACTAAAATTTTAACCACTCTGACAGCTACAGGCTTAGTGCGGCCCGGAAGCGTATTATTAAGTAATAGATCTTATAACTGCATTCCTTATAGAGGAAATACATGCTAATTAACTGATTACTAATCTATTATATAATTGCAATAACCCCCCCCCTCCCCCCACTCATATTCTTGGGTCTTTCGGTAAAGTCACGTAGATAGGTTCAAAGAAAATAATTAAAAATAACAGAACTACGTTTCGATCGCAACGCAAGCGGTTGTCTTCAGGAAAAGGGGGGGTTAGCTTCCAAGGGAAACTGTTTATAAGGGTTTGAAATGGGTGTAGCCCAAATGTCAGCAGCCAATGATTATGTAAGTGTTCGGCAGCGAGCCCGGCGGTGGTTCGTTTTCCACCAATCAAAGGGCTGCCAGGTGAAAATTAGCATGTTAAAGAGAGATTATCATGTTAATGAGAATCGCAGAGCCGCAACAAAGGGGTCGGCGCGCAAAGTGACTGTGAAAGCGCAAGTTTGAAGTGGGCGTAAAGCACAACTAACATCGGAAGGTGGTAGGATGGGAACATCATAGACAATTATGGCTTAAACTGGTTGATAACGTCCTTCCAATGATTGCTCAGTCTGTACCCATCAGCTCGGTTGAAATTGTGTCTGTCTATATATATAGCTCCATCACTCCCCCCCCCCATCCCATGGCCTCTGATCTCTAAACATCATGATCTTGCTATTTTTAAGACTGGAAGCAGGTGGATTGTTTCACTATTCTGGCAAATCGCCCGATGATGTTGGATGTAATTACCAGCAAAACGTCATTCAAATTGTAAATGTTGTGTATTTATTCTCCAACACACCAGTGGGCTGAAGTAGTAACTTATTGGTGCGTTGTTTATGCGACAAACCTTACTGGCTGTGTCGAGTGGTGGAGGGTTGACACATTTATACTTACACGATCTAACCCAAAAACCTTTATTATGAAGTCTTCACTTGTTTAACCATCCACTCTCTTCCTCCCTCTCTCCTCTCTCATCCCGTCACCAAATCCTCTCACCTCTTCTCCTCCACCACATGTCCTCTCCACCTCCTCTCTCCCCTCCACCTCTTCTCTCCCCTCACAATGTCTCAGCTGTGTGAATTCCTGAAGGACTTCCTGGAGGAGCAGGTGGAGTCTATCAAAAAGTTGGGCGACCACATCACCAATCTGAAGCGGCTGGGCGTTCCCCAGTCTGGCTTGGGCGAGTACCTCTATGAGAGACTCACTCTGGGAGACTGCAGCTAGGTGCTCTCCCACTCTCAAACACCCCCCCCCCCCACCACTAAACCATTCATTCATAAACACACTCGCTCACTCACCCTCGCATACGACACTCATTCATTTACCTAAACACTCTGCCCACCAACTCAGTCACTCGTACACACACACACAAGCGCTCGCCCACCTGCTCACTCACACCGAGCCGTGTCTCTCTCAATCTGTAGTTGCTTCATGAGGACAGCCGGTGTGTGATGGTGATAATAGTACTCCTATTACTGCTAACATTTGCAAACGATAATAGCCTGTACTGCTTTGAAGATATGGTACCCTTGGTTGATTGAATTGGTGGTGATGGTTGAGTTAATGGTGATTGAAGTGGTTGTGATCATGGTTGATGATGTGTGGTGCTTGTTGACACTCAAGTTGTGATTGATCGCATGGTGGTAGTGGAGATGGTTGAGGTGGTGGTTTCTTGGCCTCTTCTCTAATCCTCTGGCTTATGGGTTCACCGATATTACAAATCGGACCTCCTAGTGAGAAAATAAAGATTCTACAAGCATCAGTCCTGTCTGTGGTGTGATTATATCATTGCTCCAAGGGATTTGATTGTCGTGCAGTCACTCCTATTGTCGCTAGCCACCACTGCCTACTGCTTTGCATGCACACTTCATGCCCCCATGCCCAACCCCATGTCCAGAGGAAAGGGGTGGTGCCTAAACAGGAAAAGGCGTAGCATTAAAGGACTGGAGCCTGCTCAGGAAGAGACGGTGCCTCAGGAGCAGGGACCTAAAGTGGAAGGAGGTGGGGCCTGCTAAGGTAAATCATTGCTGTTGATTTAAGGCAATGAAGGCAGAGAATCAAGTGTGGGCAGTCCTACATTTAGCACTGCAAATGCAGCCACAGGCCGACTGTTGCGGACAGGTTTAAAGTTGCTCGGAGGCCAGGGATAATGCTGAGATCCTGGGTTCAAGCCATAGGTCTGGATATCATTCATTGGTTTCATAATAGCTGTGTCAGAGACACTGAGCTGTCACTTCTGAGATTGTGGGTTTTAGCTGTGTGTTATTCAACTGGTTCTTTAAAAACCGATAGACTCGCAGAGACCCACAGACTCGACTTGAGGGCAATAACCTTTTAATCAATGTGACTTTTCTTATTTCATATGACTGATGTAGATGCAGAGCAACAACTACAATTTCACATTCAGATAGGCAAGCCAGATAACCGCATCAGGAGCAGCGGAGTGTATCGCTGTGGTGCCTTTTTACTCGTGAATCGGGCATTGCACCGTTATATATTGTATCGCCTGTTCTGGATGACCACGGTTGCACACTGGGATAATTTTTTATTTGTACATCAGGTATCCGCATCTGCCATGGTTTGTGCGGATACGGTTTAGGGTGGACGATGAGCTTCATGGAAGATCAAATCCAGGGATCTTCTGCATTAGGTCTTTCACAAGGTGTTTTTGAGTTCTTTTGAACTTCATTCAGCTCTCCAAGCTTCATTGGGGTTGAACTCGCATTGTTGAAGGTTAAGCGCATGGGTCCAAAAGGGCTTGTGTGACTCCAAACGATGACAAGGAACGTTGAGGTCCTGATGAATTTAAAGGCGACTGTTTCCCGGAAGTTTGCAGCGTTGCGTTGGATGAGTGGGGGAGAGATGTGTGACAGCACAGGCAGCCACAATGTTGGGGTCGACTTGAGAGTTCCAGTGATACACCATATTGCAGTGTTCAGTTGGACATCAACAAGTCGAGTGTCACTAATTCTGGTCCATACTGGTGCACAGTATTCGGCTACAGAATATACAAGGGACATCGTTGATGTCCATAGCACTAGTGTTGATGGCTCCCCAGCTTGTGCTTGCCTGTTTCAAGACCAGGTTGACCCTTGTTTTGGTCTTGATAGGTACCTTTTGCAATTGGTTAGCGTATGGTACATGTGCAGTTCCCCTATCTTCATGCTGGTGGCTTCTTTTTCAGTTGGTGGGAAGGTGTAGAACTCTGTGATGGTGTTCTTCACATATATGGCCGAGCCACATTTCGGGTTGTAATTTATCGTCGTGAGGTTGTATCCATGTGTAGTGACTCTCGGACAACTTGAAATGTAGAGGTTTTCTTTATTATTTAGGGCACTTGGCGCCGGTAACTGCGACTTGAATAGGGATAACGCAGAGATCACTTGGGCCAGGGATAAGACACAGGTAACTTGGGCCAGGGTTGGCACACAAGTAGTGTCGACGCGAAGACAGCGACGGCGTGAAGGCAGCGACGGTGTGAAGACAGTCGACCCTGATCCCACTGCAGCTCCGACCCTTGCCCCTCGCCTCCTGTTATTCCTGGCGTGGCCCTTACTCTGCCCCCAACCACGCCCCGTTTCACGAACTTTCTGGCCGATTCCCAAACTTCCCAGATGGTTCCCCTTCTGTGATTACCTCATGTGACCATTGGGCCACACACTGTCCCTCCACCCGCACTGTCTCCACATCCACACTGTCTCCACCCACGCACTGTCTCTATCACCGCACTGTCCCTATATCACCCCCCTCCTAAAAAAAAACAACCGTCTCGGCTCATAACAAGTGTCCCGCGTCAGGGCCCGAAGAACCGCATCAGTAACATAAACAAAAGAACATTTTACCCGACGTCCGATGAACATTAGAGCAGCCGAACTGCATAAATAACCGACCCAACGACCGAAGAACATTTAGGGTAGATGAACTGCATAAATAAACACCCCGATGACCGACGAATGTTAGGGGCAGAAACCCCGCATGTAAAAAAAACACCCCAGCATGACCATGGGAGATCCGCTTAGTGGAAGCATAGACACTTTGACCAGGTCCTTGGCGCCGGTCCATCGCTCTGTGCGTCTCTGGGCAATGGGGGCTTGCACAAAAGCCTTGAAGGAGTAGGCTCATCTCTGGACTCTGCGGAGGAATTTGACCGGGCTCCAGCCAGCGGTACATCGCACGTGGGGGTTTCTTGAGGTTCTAGGGACTTCAGGTACTTGGAAACTGTGGGCGGCACAATGCATTTTTACTGAGGCACAATTTCCTTGGCCGATTTCTCGGCTCGTCCGACACACCAGATATCGGTGGCAGAGAGTTTGGGGGTGAGCTGTCAGCAGGAGGCTGAGCATATAGTGTCAGGTGCAACGGGTGAACGAACCAACGGCGGCGTCCCGCCTGAATTCTCACACACTGAGGCCTCCTGACTTCCACCACCACGATAAGACCCTGCCATAGCCAATGTAATTTAGGGGACGTACCCAGCAGAACCTGATGGCAATATAACCAGGCCCTGTCCCCAATTGCCCATTTAAGCACATGCTCGCGCTGCTCCGCGTTCTTTTCGTTAGCAGCTTGCATCTTAGCAATATTTTCTCTGGCCACTTCACGAGCTTCAAAGACACGACGCAACGTGACCTGCAGGGGAACTGGGATGGCTGCTTTCCTCTTCCCCGAGGCCATACACAAGTGTGCCTCAATGGGGGGTTCGTTTTCCCGCCCGTACATGAGAAAAAACGGGGAGAATTCCATTGAGGCGTGTGGGGCCATCCTGTATGCAGCCAAGACTCCCGGAACGTGCAAATCCCAATCCGTCTGTGCCTCATTAACTGCCTGATAGAGAATCAATTTCAGGGTTCTGTGCAGGCGTTCCACCATACCATCCGTTTGGGGATGGTATGGCGGTGTTCTAATCTTTTTTGTGCCCAGTACATCGCACACTTTTCGCAGCAGCTTGGACGAGAAATTTCAACCTTAGTTCATGAGAAGCTGCTCGGGGGGCCCCCTTATCCATCACATAGCCGTGAAAAAATGCATCGGCTATGGATGCAGCCGTTTGGTTGGGCAATGGCCAAGCCATTGGCCAAAAGGAAAAAATACTCAATCCCGACTAGGAGAAACTTATTCCCCTTTTGCGTAGCCAGGAAGGGCCCAATGATGTCTAGCGCAACCAATTCGTTAATGCGGGACACCGTGATGGATTGTAACGGGGGTTGAGATTTTTGCGATGGCAGCTTACGGCCCGCGCAATCAGGACAACCTTTGATCAAATGGAAGACATCGTTTGACATTCCCGGCCAATAAAAGTCTCATTGCACGGTTAACAAAGTTTTACGATGCCCGAGGTGCATCAACTTCTCTTCATACGTTGCCCGCATTAATCAGCCTCGCAGGGAAGTGGGGACCACAATGCACAGGCGTCGCGAAATCTCCTGCCACCTCATCAGCAGACCTTCCCGATGGACGGACTGCGAGACTCCCTTAGGCCCGGAGTTCTTGTGGTCAGTTTCTGCGTGGCACTGCAAGTTCAACAGGGAGACATCCTCCATCTGTAGCTGGCCCCATTCGGCATGCGAGAGGCCCAACGTGTCGTCCCTATGTGCGACCTCCACGGCTGGTGGCGGGGTAACTCAAGGCCGCTACAACCCCCGGTGGCCCAGCCCTAGGCTGTTTACACCGGCCTGCGCCCGACGAGCATGCACAGCATCTGTTCAGCGGCAAGCGGGATAATGCATCGGCATTACAGTGCCTCACACCCTTGCGGTAAACCACTCGAAAGGAATACTCCTGGAGTATTTCCAACCAGCATGAGAGCTGGCCAGAAGGCTGGTCCACTCTCGGAGAGTACTAGAGGGCCACGTGGTCCGTGTGGACTACAAAGTCTTTGCCATAAAGATAAGGCCTGTACTGTTGGATGAAGTACACCTTGGCCAACAGTTCCCTGCAGGTGACCCAGTACCACTGCTCAGCAGTTGACAGGACGTGACTCCCATATGCGATCACCCTTTCAACCCCGTTCTTTACCTGGGACAGGACAGCCCTGATGCCCATGTCACTAGCATCCGTGTCCAGTATGAATGGTAGGGAAAAATCTGGGTGGTCAAAAGGAAGCGCGTTGGAAAGGCGATGGCGCAGCATAGCGCAACGAATACGGCCTCCTCCTCTTGGCCCTATTTAAACTTCTGATTTTTATCCGTCAGGGCATGTAAGGGTTTTGCAACCGTCAGAAACTGCGGAACAAACCGTCGGTAATATGACGCAAACCCAACAAAACTGCGTACTTCACCCACCGACTTGGGGGTTGGCCAATCACATACGCATGCCGTTTTGTCCGGATCCGTCGCTATTCCATTAACACTAACAATGTGGTCCAAATATCACACCTAGGTCTTTAACAAATGGCACTTGGCTGGTTTAAATTTCAGATTTGCCGACCGTACCCTGGAGAGCACTGTCCGCAACCTCTGCAAATGCTCCTCGAACGTGTGGCCAAATACGATGATGTCGTCTAGGTAAATAAGGCAGGAATCCAACTGCAGTCCTGCCAGCACCAACTCCATGAGTCGTTGGAAAGTGGCCGGTGCCAAATGCAATCCCATCGGAAGATAATTTAACTGGAATAGTCCCTGGGGCATTTTTTTCGGCCTGGATGACTCATCTAAGGGAAGTTGCCATAATCCCGACAATAGGTTAAATGTGGAGAAAAACCGAGCGCCCGACGCGTCTAGGGAATCGTCCATACGTCGCAGCTGGTAAGTGTCTGCTACAGAGACTTTGTTCAACTTACGAAAGTCGACGCAAAACCGTAAGCTGCCATGTTGCTTTTTAACCAACACCACAGGGGCTCCTCAGGGGCTGGTTAATGGTGAAATTATATCCGCCGCTAACATTTCCTCCACCGCCTGGTGTACGTGCTCCTTTTCGACAGGACTCAACCGATGAGTTCTGCCGAATAGGAGCTGTGTTACCCGTATCGATGTGGTGTTGCAGCAAGGAAATTCGCCCAATATCAAATTTGCCTTGACTAAAATACGTCGGAAAACTCTCTAAGCAACGACCGTAGTTCATTCTGTTGTTCATGGGACATATTTGGGTTTTCTCCACAATTTATCTGCCCACGTCCTATCTGACTCCGCTTGCTGTAAAACCGCGCTTATGACCTCCCCCGCCTCGGAGTCAACAGCCTCACAGCATGCCGCTGTTGCGTGAGCTACCACTGTACCCGCCTGAACCACAGCCGTTCCAAGACCTACATTCAGGACCTGAAAATAAGGTTCCTTATTTCCCCGAAGGATTATCTGCACCCCCACTAATGCAAGGCCACAGGTTGCTGTGTTAGATGGGGTCAGCCAACTAGAGGCGTTTATGGTAGCGCAAAGGGACTAACATTTGTGTGCCTGGCAGAATATGTAGATTCCCTCGGCAAGGCCTGAACAGTAACGTTCGCCACGGTGTTCCTATACGGGGAATTCAAAAAGAACACCCGTTGTCCCGACAGCATCACGACACAACCTTGATCCATCAAAAATTTAAAGGGCATCCTGCTCAAAAAGTGTCCCCAAGAGGCAAGGCACCGCCAGCATTTTGAAATCAAAACGGGCCCCGACATCTCAATTTCCCCTACTCTTACGCATGCCTCTATACGCCCCACAATGCCCATGCTCCCCCCATTAGCCGCAACACACGCATTCTCCACCGGCATAACGCAACGATTCCTTAAGGGCAACATTATAAATGACGTCTGAGATGATAGTAGCCGAGGCCCCTGTGTCAATCAAGACACGTGCCTCTATTCCCTGGATGAAACCAACTATTGCCAATGAACCTGCCGTGGCTGCTATCACTCGGCGCGCCAATTTCCTCCACTGAGTGCTGGAATTTGGCCACCCACCCATGGTATGAACCCGCTGTTTGTGCGCTCCAACCGAGGAAGGGGAGGTGAGAATGCCAGACGGAATGCGTGAAGGCCTAGATGCGTGAGGTGGTGGTGGTATGGGCCGAGTGTCCTGTGTGTCACGACTTGCCTGTTGGGGCTGGAAAGCGGTCGTCGGCAGGACGGGGGATGTCAGTGAGGTCGTCAATCGCCGAGCGTTGTCCGTCCCGGCATCCCCGCATGATGTGTCCCGGTTCTCTGCACCGGAAGCAGGAGATGGAGGGTCCGTGTGGCAGAGGGGTTGCTGGTCCCTTCAACCTTGAGGCTGCCTTGAGATGTCCCCTCACCGTCAAGGCCACCCCTGCGCCGCCGCCGCCATCTCCCTCCCCAGCTCCGAATCCTCCTCCGCTGGCCTTGGGTCGCTCCTTGTTGCTTGAGCTGTCAACGTGTCGCCCGACACAGGCTCACTTGATTACGCCGCTACCTGGGTCCACCTGTTTATGTTCTCGTGGGCCTGCAGGTATCTGGCCACCCACATGGACGTCTGTGTCTCCTCCTCAACGATAGGCAGCACAATCCCCATCTCTTGTGCCAGCACCAACAAATTTTCCATTGTCAGTCTATTGCCGCGTGATCCATGCGCGAGTACGCCGCCTGCCCAAGCGCCATCAGTGCACTGCGGTAAGCGAGGGGTGTCTCGGCCTACCCTCGCCTCCGCTACAAGAACTTCCTCCGCGCGTTGGATGGAGAATAAAAAACGGCCGCCATCTCTCCATAAGAGTGGCCCGCTTCTCTGGTGGGATGGTCCAAAATCTTGCAAGAGTGTCGTCATCGAGGGCCGTTGGTAAGGCCCGCACAGCCTCGTCTTCTGTCCATGCGATGGACGAGAAAGCCGCCTCGAAACGACGGATGAATGCGGCCCAATTGCCTCCCGCTGCCATGAACTCCCTGACGGGAGGCAGCCTTCTTGGTCGGCCCGTTACTACTTCATGCGCCATTGAGAACGAAGTTGACACCGCAGCCACCTGGGGATCGGTGGCGAAATCGCGGCCATTGACCGCGTCCTCTCCCCCGCGAGGGAAATGGCGGCCGTTAATTTCGTGGGGAATGGCGGCCGTCGATCACGCGGGCTCCGCTACACAAACGACGGCGGTCGCCGTCCGCCCCGTCTCCTACACGGGGCCCCGCCGCGTGCAGCAGGCAGAGCTGCGCAAGGAGCAGGTCGAGCTTCCCCGCCACCTCTCGCTACCCCTCCACGGCCCGTGGCTGCTGGCCAGCAGCCCCTTCCTCCTCCGCCTCTACCGCCACTTCCGCTGCACCCAGGGGCTCAATCACCGTCTTCGGCTTTGTCCGAGGTCGATGCAGGTGGGTTTTTCTTCCTTGAATACCGTGACATACTTTTAACACCAGTTGTAGTGACTCTCGGACAACCCAATTTGCGCAGGCATCATTCATTTATTTATTATTTAGGGCGCTTCGCGTAGGTAACTTCAACTTGAATATGGATAACGCAAAGATCACTTGGGCAAGGGATAATGCACAGGTAACTTGAGGCCAGGGATGGCACGCAAGCAGCGTCGATGCCACGACAGCGACGGCCCGAAGACAGCGACGGCGTGAAGACAGCGACGGTGTGAAGACAGTCGACCCCAATCCCACGGCAGCCCCGACCCTTGCTTCTCGCTTCCTTTTATTCCTGGTGTGGCCCATACTCTGCCCCCGGCCACGCCCTCTTTCTCAAACCTTCTAGCCCATTCCCAAAATTTTCAGATGATTCTCCTTCTGCGATTACCCCACGTGGCCACTGGGCCACGTACTGTCCCTGCACCTGCACTGTTTCCACAAACGCACTGTCTCTATCCCCGCACTGTCCCTACACATGGATGGTAGCGACTGGAATGTAGGGCACCCAAGACGTGGGTTTCTTGGAGTATCAGGACATCATTGTTATGGGAATTCATTATGTTCGCGAGATCCTCGCACTTTGCTCCAGGAGTCCCTCAATATCAGTTGGAGGATCCTCATGCAAGGCCTATCTGGTTTCAACAGGCCCTGAAGAGGGATGTTGGCATGGCTTGTGTTGATGCTCTGGAGACTAGAAGATCGATGTTTGATCGCCACATTGATAGGATTCGTCGTTGATTTCTCAATGAACAGTGGGCCGCGTGAAGGCTGCCATTTTTCACTCCATCATTCTGACTTGATTTTCAATCGGGCGAGTCCCGATTATCAACAATAAGTATTTGTTCATATTGAGCTTCACAAGAGTTATCATGCCCTCCCTCCCCGTCACACAGACGGACACAGAAGGCATGCACATATCGTGTCACCCATGTTGTGGTCATTTCACAATTTTCAAACTATTGGAAAGAAAACTTTAAATGATTAATTTTATCAGGCTGATCTGGGACTCTTTAGTCTGCACCTGTGACCGTGTTGAATATGTAATTTGTGACATCCTGTCTCCACGGAACGTGCTGTGAAAGGGCCATTTATCAAAACGTCACTGGTTGTATATTTCCTTTGGTGGCAGTGTTGTTGACGAACGTGTTGAGTATTTTATATTGTTCGATGTATCATTACACCAATAGTAATAAATTAAATATGCATGTCTACAAATATTAACTTCAGAAATAAGACGCACGAGTCTCCGAATACATACACAACAATATATTTAAAACAAGAGAATTGCACCGGCACACAGTAATGAGTTTTAACACATCTGATGAGGCTGGTTGTAATTACCGGTGAAACGTCGTACTCAAAATGTAAATGTTGTGGGTTTACTCTCCAACACACCGGTGTGCTGAACTCGTAACTAATTGGCAGGTTTTGTTTACGTGACAAACCTTACTAATTGGCTGTGTCGGGTAGTGGCGGGTTTAACGACACATATCTACGCGATTCAACCCAAAAAAACCTAACAATAATGAGTGCGTGTGCCGCTCACAGTGTGGGGGGGGGGGCGGGTGGCATCACCCGCCAGCCTCCAGTTACGCGACTGCGCTGGTGGCGGGGTTCACATCTGCACGTAACGTGGCGTGGTGTCCACGTATTTCCCGTCGGGCGCCATGTACCCGGGGATGGCTGGGGTGTACGCGGGCCCATCGCGGTGCAGGGGGAACAGCGCAGGGTCACGCGCCACCGCTGCTTCGTAGAGCCGCGGCGACTCGAGCTGCAGCTCGAGCAGCGCTCGCCGCTGGCTCTCGCGCACGCGCGCGATCTGTGCCATCTCGGCGCGGTGCTGCGCCGCCTTGTAGCGCGACCACGCCTTCCCAAGTAGCGTCCGGCGCTCCGTCTCCTCGGGGCTCAGGCTCGGATTCTCTCGCCGCCTGCGGCGCGCACACCGATTCGCCTTTAGTGCTCACCACACACCGCTGACCATTCGCGCTCGCCACCACACAACTCTCACCGTTAGCACTCACCACCGCTCGCCACACACCACTCTCCGTTAGCACTCACCACAGACCGCTCACCACCACTCACCAAACCACTCACCATTATAACTCACCATTCGCACTCACATCAATATTATAATATTCCTGCGTATGGAAGCAATGTTCTTCAAGAGCCAGCTGCCAGTGTTGAGATCTGCTGCTGGCCACCACGAGAGGGCTACGGCAGAGTGAATTTGCGTCATTTTGCTCTTTTTTTCATGTTGAAGCAGCACAGACTATAGTAGTTTAATACATGGTCCATAGTTTGGATTTCACGTTCCCAATCGTGCGATCATGCCACATCAGTACTCCCCACACTTAATCAGCACTCACCACTTCAAACATTTTACTCAAACCGCACATATTCAAAGCAAAAACGTTCATTGGAAACAGATTCAATGTGAGGCTGTCGGACATCCTCCATGCGTCGTTGACACGTCGTACACACTCTACAGTTTGTACACGGGAAGCACCTCGTCTCGTCCAGGTACTTGCTCGGGGTTACAAAGTCCATCACTGGGATCAGCTCGGCTGGGACCTTCTCCATGCGCTTCAGCTTCTTTTTGAGTCGCTCCTTGACTAGCTGCTCTCGTCTCGGGTCAGCTTTCTTCTTCTTCTTTGGTTCTGCCCTGCACAGACGCAAACATGGACACACAGACACACACGCGTACAGCAACAACAACCGCCATTCGCACTGAGTGGGGGTGACATCACGGCGCTTGTGCCAGGCTATGTGCATTTTAAGGCCTGGTGACATGTCGAACGCCCGCTGGTAGGTCACAGGACAGACTCGGATGCCATGGGGTGACTGGAAAATGCACCACCTGTGCCCCCTACTGCGCCAACTTGCTGTGTTTTAGCTTCCCGGCCCATGAAGGGTGGGGTGGCTAGCACCACGACCGCGACTTTACACATCCCACCAGGTACACATTTTATGGCTGAATATAGTGAATTTAAGTAATTTCTCAAACAGCAATCTTTTACCATCTAGCAGTGAATTTATTACAGATGATGATGTCCAGTGACCATGGGATGTGGACTTTCCACCACTCACGCCCAACATTGATGATAAACACCACCCAATTGTTCGTTTGAGCAGGCAGACACTTTGCCTCGCCCTTACCAATAACTGCAACAATGCCCCTTCATTCCCCCGACATGACATCCTCCCTGTGCATTGTCATTCATTCTCAGAGGTTATTTGACCACATGCCTCGCAACACCGATCAGTGAGAGTTTCTAGTCGGTGTACATAACCTACCATACACAGAGCTACCTACCCAATGTCTATAAACATCTGCACAATCTGTATTTGCAACCCAAACGCAGTGCTGCCATCTCCTGGCCATCCCGCACTTCCTTATCTACAACAGGCGGTGTTAGGGGAAGTCTCCTATCCAAACACAAAACCAGGCGGAAAATCCTGCTTAACTTCTGAGATCAGGGCCAAAGGTAACATGTTGTGACTATTTACCTTGTTTTCAACAATTTTTTTTATCATCACAATGCAGCGAGGGGCCCTTAACTGGCAACAGACTTTGCCCTCACGTGGCAGACAGCACAGTGGCACGGCATCAGGAATAGCTGGCAAACGGGGTGACTGGGCGGCTCAGAGGTTCTGTGCTCAGCTGGTACCAGTGAGGTCGTGGGTTCATATCAAGCCAACTGTCTGTGAATAAAACTAGGTTGTCAAGTTGAGTGAAGTTGACGGTCTCAGCCTGGTACCAATGACTGCACAAAAAGCATCCAATTAAATTTGGTTCTGCACTTAAATTGACAAAATTCCCAAACTCTGAGAAGTAAAAATATCAGTTTGGCCATCATGCAATGAACGTAACTCTGCAGCAGGATGGGTGGGCGAGTGGTGCCGCTCGTGTTGTGGATCAGATGTCACTTGAAGGGACCTCAAGAGGTAGCTCTATGACATCCGCTTCTGTGGGCTGGTTCTCGAACACAAAGGGCTGTGTTCTGCTCTCCAAGAGATCGGAACGGATTCGTTGCCCCATGACATCACAACATGAACATAGTCTGGAAGAAAATTGGGGACAGGGCAAATCTGTACGTAGCTGGTAATACGTTCAGCACTGTGAAGAGTCAAAGTCGCCCCACCTTGAGCTTTCGAGTTAGTGCGGTTGCTCCTCTGGGTGTATATATGCATGTTGTCATGATGTTAGTTTGCTCTCGGCGAGCTGTTCAGTGACTCACCGCATAGGCAGGGCCGCGCTGACCAACGCCAAGAGGCCGGGCCGCTGCTCTGCTGTGTGCAGCGTGGCACAGCCAGGCCTGGTGGCACAGATTTCACAAGCACACACACGGGTAATGGTGTTAAACAGCCATTTCAGTATTTGCCCCCGCCATAGGAATGTGGAATTATATCGTATTAGCTCAGGGCTGCCAATTAACGTGAGCACCGCCCCATGCTCCTTTGAGTGGACACTTGACTTTTGAATCAATTCTCCCTCTCTATTTTCTGTGGCCCAATAACTGCATTATTATGAATCGGTCAGGTGACTTCACTGCATCACCGATAATCATGGACTGATGTGTGGATGAGAATAATCAACGGCCAGACTCGGTGCATTGAATAACAACACGACTTGCATCTCTATCGGCAACAGCGGCCCGTTAAGACAACACGTGCATTGGCAGCAGAACTGTGTAATGCCCAGCTCCGTGTAATCAGACATCATTTTAGTAGTAGCTGTACAAGGGTGCTGCTCAGGACAGGCCTGATCCGAGCCCAGTTCTGAACCCAGGGCTGATCCGAACCCGGCTGTTCAGAAATTAAGGCTCATCCGAACCCAGCTGTTCTGAACCCAGGGCTGTAGGAAACCCAGGGTCTGATTCGAGATATGTTCTGAACCCAGCTGTGACCCTGGCCAGAGGGCCGTGTGGGCCGGCCTCCTGTCACGCCCGTCCGCGTCTCGTCTCACGCGGGGTGAAGGTGGAGGAGGCGCGAGGCTCCCCGCAGCAGCCGGGACGCGCAGCTCCACGCGACCGCCATGCCCGCCGGGGTCACGTCGGGGCTGCTCGGGGCTCACGTGGGGCTGCTCGGGGTCACGTGGGGCTGCTCGGGGTCACGTAGAGCTCCTTAGGCTCACGTGGGGCTGCTCGAGGTCAAACCGCGCGCGAGCCGCTCGCGCTTCACGAGTCACGTGACTACGAGTGCGCGCATTCCGATGACGTTACTCACGCCCGGAGGCAGGCTAATGACGCCTTCGCCAAGAGGCGGCAGTGACGTCACGCGTCAGCGAGTCATGTGACTACGAGTGCGCGCGTACAGATGACGTCGCTCACGCCGGAGGCAGGCCAGTGACGCCTTCGCCAAACGACAGTGACATCACGCGTCAGCGAGTCACGTGACTACGAGTGCGCACGTCCTGATGACGTCACTTAGGCCGGAGACAGGCCAGTGACGCCGTTGCCAAGGGGCGGTAGTGACGTCACGCGTCAGCAACCATTTGTCAACGTCACCCGGATGTGACGTTTTTCCGCGCGCTTCATCGCGGGACTCGCCGCGAGAGCCCGGATGAAAGCAGTGACGTCACCACACGAAATAATATTGGGAGCGCCGCGTGACGTCACGATTAAATAACCGGCAGTGACGTCACGGGGCGAGCGGAAGCGCCGGCACGTGCCGAGTAAACAGAGCCGAGAGCGAGCTCGCGTGTCCACCCTCACTCACCACACTCGCCCGGAGCACACTCATCCTCACTCACCCACACTCATCCTCACTCACCACATTCACTCACCCTCACTCACCTCACTCGCCCTCACTCACCCTCACTCACCACACTCGCCCGGAGCACACTCATCCTCACTCACCCACACTCATCCTCACTCACCACACTCATCCTCACTCACCACACTCATCCTCACTCACCACACTCACCCTCACTCACCACACTCGCCCGGAGCACACTCACCACACTCGCCCTCACTCACCCTCACTCACCTCACTCGCCCGGTGCACACTCACTACACTCGCCCACTCACCCTCACCCACTCACGCCCACATTCACCCTCACTCGCCCGGAGCACACTCACCACACTCGCCCACACTCACCCTCACCCACTCACTCACCACACTCGCCCACACTCACCCTCACCCACTCACTCACCACACTCGCCCGGAGCACACTCACCACACTCGCCCTCACCCACTCACTCACCACACTCGCCCGGAGCACACTCACCACACTCACCCTCACCCACTCACTCACCACACTCGCCCTCATTCACCCTGAGCACACTCACCCTCATCACACTCAACTCCCCTCATCACACTGACCCCGCGCGCGCACACCGTCTCTATACTACTACACACACTGCTCAAGCACTGCACACAATACGCTCCACTCGCCCTCAATCACACGAGGTAGTCCACAGTCTACATTACACAACATTACACACTATACACGACTCAAGCACCACACAATACACGCCACGCAATACACACCACGCAACCTCAGTCCTCAAGTACCACAATACACACCACGGACCTTCAATCACACAAGGTAATCTAGTCGACATTACACACGACACTATACACACCACTCAAGCACCACGCACTGTACACCATACACAATCACCCCACTGTACATTACATTACACACGCAGGAGGTATTCTACATGTACACAAATCTATATTACACACATGCCATACATACTACACAGATGCACTTTATACAATTCACCTCACACTCTTAATACACTCATCGTGCACACACAAGGCATTATCTATACATTCTATAATACACATATCCGTACACTTACTACACAATATCTTCCGAATATTTAGGATCTTACATTACTCTCTCTCATACTACACACACAGTACACTATACGTATAATACACTGCACACACGAGGCATTCAACCAGTGTGTATTACACACACTGTAAACTAAGAACGCCATTACACACAAACTATGCACATACTATACACAGATTGCACAGTACAGCCTCTAAGTTAAAGTAATTCTAAATACTATATACACAGACACATACCAAATACGTGGCATGCACTTGCATACACTCGCATAAACGTACGACGCACACCGCATATTGAGAGTAAGTTTAGAAGGGGTTTTTTTTTCACCAGGTGAGGAGAATTCACGAGACGAGGATGGAGTGAAGGTCCCCTTTTGTCAAGAGTTGCCTGGGATATTTGTGGGCCAGCAGTGGCGCCGTGCAATCATTCCTCGCAATTGAGTAATTAGCGGTGGCATTTTAGAAGAATTCTGGGACTTTTTGGCAGCCGCCACAGCAATGACGTCGCGCGGTCTTTAACGTCCCCAATGTATTGGACCCCGCAGTTATATTTCGGTAAATCAACCACTGCATACATTGGGTGCACACGTGCGGTATACGCAGTAAATGCTACACGTACATGCTTAGAATAAAAACTGCTGACACAAACTATTCATACATATATCCTACACCCCAAATACAGATAAATAGCCTGGCAGGCACTACACAGCACAGCATACACACTGCAAAACGAGACAACTCTCATACCTTCACACACTGTAGAGTATCACACAAAAATAAACTTCACATACGACAGTAGATACGTGACATAACACGACACAAGTACTCGACACGATATTCGAAATTACACAATCTTCGCAGACGACACTACATCCCGCAAGCAATATACTACACATCTTACACGACACACCACAAACACTCACACACCACAGTAAATCACACACCACCACACAGTAACACACCACAATAACTCACACACCACACAGTAACACAACACACAGTAACTCGCACACCACACAGTAACTCACATACACCACACAGTACCTCACACACACCACAGTAACTCACACACACCACACAGTAACTCACACACACCACACAGTAACTCACACACACCACACAGTAACACACACCACACAGTAACTCACACACAGTAACACACACACACCACACAGTAACTCACACACCACAGTAACTCACACACACCACACAGTAACTCACACACCACAGTAACTCACACACACCACACAGTAACTCACACACAGTAACTCACACACACCACACGGTAACACACACCACACGGTAACACACACACCACACGGTAACACACACACCACACAGTAACACACACGCCACACAGTAACACACACCACACAGTAACACACACACACCACACAGTAACACACACGCCACACAGTAACACACACCACACAGTAACTCACACACACCACACAGTAACACACACACACCACACAGTAACACACACACACCACAAAGTAACACACGCACCACACAGTAACTCTCACACACCACACAGTAACTCACACACACCACAGTAACTCACACACACCACACAGTAACTCACACACAGTAACACAAACACCACACAGTAACTCACACACACCACACAGTAACACACACACACCACACAGTAACACACACACACCAACACACACACACCACACAGTAACACACACCACACAATAACTCACACACCACACAGTAACACACACACCACAGTAACTCACACACACCACAGAGTAACACACACACCACACAGTAACTCACACACACCACACAGTAACTCACACACACCACACAGTAACTCACACACACCACACAGTAACTCGCACACACCACACAGTAACTCAGACACACCACACAGTAACTCACACACACCACACAGTAACTCACACACACCACACAGTAACACACCACACAGTAACACACCACACAGTAACACACACACCACACAGTAACTCACACACCACACAGTAACTCACACACACCACAGTAACTCACACACACCCCACAGTAACTCGCACAGTAACACACACACACCACACGGTAACTCACACACCACACAGTAACACACACCACACAGTAACTCACACACACCACACAGTAACTCACACACACCACACAGTAACTCACACACACCACACAGTAACTCACACACCACACAGTAACTCGCACACACCACACAGTAACTCGCACACACCACACAGTAACTCACACACCACACAGTAACACACCACACAGTAACACACCACACAGCAACACACCACACAGTAACACACACACCACACAGTAACTCACACACCACAGTAACTCACACACACCACACAGTAACTCACACACACCACACAGTAACTCACACACAGTAACACACACACACCACACAGTAACTCGCACACCACACAGTAACTCACACACACCACACAGTAACTCACACACACCACACAGTAACTTACACACCACACAGTAACACACACAGTAACACACACACCACACAGTAACTCACACACACCACACAGTAACACACACACTACACAGTAACACACACACACACCACACAGTAACACACACCACACAGTAACTCACACACACCACACAGTAACTCACACACCACACAGTAACACACACACCACACAGTAACTCACACACCACACAGTAACACACACCACACAGTAACTCACACACACCACACAGTAACTCACACACCACAGTAACTCACACCACATAGTAACACACACACACCACACAGTAACACACACCACACAGTAACACACACACCACATAGTAACACACACCACACAGTAACTCACACACCACACAGTAACTCACACACACCACAGTAACTCACACACACCACACAGTAACACACACCACACAGTAACTCACACCACACAGTAACACACACCACACAGTAACACACACACCACACAGTAACACACCACACAGTAACACACCACACAGTAACACACCACACAGTAACACACCACACAGTAACACACACACACCACACAGTAACACACACACCACACAGTAACACACCACACAGTAACACACCACACAGTAACACACACACACCACAGTAACACACACACAGTAACTCACACAACAACAACCGCCATTCGCCACTAAGTGGCGGTGACGTCACTACGACGCTTGTGCCAGGTTATGTGCACATTGCTAACAACACAGTCACTCACAACCCACACACCAACAACCCACACACCAACAACCGACACACCAACAACCCACACAGTAACTCACAAAGACGACGACGATCCTCCGTATCGCCGTAACGGACTGTTGGGGCAAGTGTTGTTAGCGAGCAGAGCACAACTAACAATGACACAAACACAAGCGGCACAGTAACTGGCACAAGCAGTGACAACACCCCAACAACAACACCCCAACAACAACAACAACACTCTCGTTGCCACACGGAGCCGGCTCGCGACTCCACACAAGCGCCCCTTCCTGCTGCCCCACACCGCTACTTCCCATCTCCTCCTCCTCCTCCCTCTCCTTGCCAGGCCTCGCACCTCCCTCAGCTGTCGTCTCTCCACGTCATCCCCCCCCTTACCCCCTCGTCACTCCTCATATCGTCGCATCTCTTTACATCTCCCCCTGCTCGCTCATCAACTCGCTCTTCTTTATCCCCTCGTCCACCGCCTCATTATCTCTTCGTCTCATTCCCCTCCTCCTCCGCCCGCTCCTCGTCAGCTTCCTCCCCCGCCCGTCCCCCGACTGCCCCGAGGAAGTCCGGGACCCGCGTCCTCCTCGCAGAAGATGGCCTCGGCCTCCTCCTCATCGTCAACAACCACCACCACCTCCTCCGCCTCGTCGCCCACCCCGTGGCCCGAGGAGTCGTCTGCGCGCCGCCTCGGCCTCTGCTCGCCGCTGGGCTCGCTGCGCTCCCTGGGAGGCCGCCTGTCCCGGCAGGACGTGGCGGCCCTCCGGGAGCGCTTCCCCGCCGACCTGGGGGCTGGCCCCGCCGGCGGAGACGACGGCGGCCGCTGCTGCTGGGGGGACCCGGGCAGCAACGGCGGCGGCGGCGGCAGCTGGAGCGGCGAGGAGGCGCTGTTGGCGCTGGCCCGGGCCGGGCGTCTGGGCGAGGGGGAGCCCCGCGCCCTCAGGAGGATTCTGCGTGCCGCCAACAGACTCGACCTGGCGCACAGAGCCGCGGGGGGCTCATACGGGGCGAGCGCGCAGGGTATGGGGCCTGCACGGGGACATGGCGGGGGGGGGGGTGCATGGGGACGTGGAGACACACGGGGACGTGGAGACACACGGGGACGTGGGGGACACGGGGACGTGGGGGACACACGGGGACGTGGAGACACACGGGGACGTGGAGACACACGGGGATGTGGGGGGACACGGAGACCTGGGGGACGTGGAGACACGGGGACGTGGGGAACACGGGGACGTGGAGACACACGGGGACGTGGGGGGACACGGAGACCTGGGGGACGTGGAGACACACGGGGACGTGGAGACACACGGGGACGTGGAGACACACGGGGACGTGGGGGGGACACGGGGACGTGGGGGGGACACGGAGACCTGGGGGACGTGGAGACACACGGGGACGTGGGGGACGTGGGGGGACACGGAGACCTGGGGGTCGTGGAGACCTGGGGGACGTGGGGGGGACACGGGGACGTGGGGGGGACACGGAGACATGGGGGACGTGGGGGGACATGGGGGATATGGGGGGACATGGGGGATATGGGGGGACACGGGCTGAGGCGAGTCGGGGATACAAAGACGTGGGGTGAGTGAACATGGAGCAGCCGGGGCATGGTGATGATGATGGAGTACACATGGGGACAGGCGTGTGGAGAGCGGGACAGGAGGACATGGGGACAGGTGACGTGACGAAGGTGTGTGGGGGGGACATGGATCGATGTGGTTAGACGTGGCATGGGACACACACACAGGTACCACCAGGGTGCAGAATACACACGGCCATTGTGTGGAAGAGGAAGTACAAAGGAATGGTGACAAGGGGACACGGGAGATATTGGCCAGAGTGGAGGACACAACCGACATGGTGGAGGCTATACCGGGACACCGTGAGGGTGGTGACAGTCGGGGAGAAACGCGGGGGACACGGGAGGTGTCTGGGGTGGAGCAATCCAGATCTTACCCTGACCCTCACTTGATAGAATTCAACGTGAAGCTGTCAGGGTGACTTATTTTGAACTGCAGAAATCCGATAAGTTATGAAGCTCTTTTTCACAGATGTCCAGTAGGGGCACGGGGTCAGCGAGTTACAACAGCAAGCAAGACAAAACGAACAATAACAGTGCAAAATGGAGAAAATGTCAACCTAAGACGTCCATCACGAAAAACAAGTAACTAAAAATAAAGTGTGCAAATAAAAATCGCACAAGTACAATATCAGAATCAGAATATGTATTTATACTGGAGGAATCCGATGAGCTCTATAACGCTCTTTTTCACAGATGTCCAGTAGGGGTGGGTAAGAACGTTACAACAACAAACAATACATAATCACGATAGGAGTGCAAAGTTCAAGAAAGTAAACAAATAACCCAAACACATACAACTAATCCATCCCGATCCTACCAGGCAAAACCTGCTGCTTTTTCAACACTAAATGCAAGCTTCGAGCAAGGCAGCAAAACTTTATAAAAACAGTCCCAAAGCACACCAAGACAACACAGCAGTAGTCCCACAATAAAATAGCAAATTACAATTGAACTATCGATACACGGCAAGCATCAAGGTTACAAATCACCCAGCGCTAATCTTCTGCTTCGGAATATTGCATGAAGTAATATTTACGATGTTAAGGGAGGAAATAGGGTTGCTGTTTCCAAATGTTTGTGCTTTAATGGCAAAGGCTCCTTCACCTATTCCAATTCTTGGTCTAGGGATATTTAAAAATACAATTAGATGGACGTCTTAGGTTTCTTGGCTTTGACATTTGGGTTCATGAATTAGCGAAGTATAGTGTAGATTTGCCACTAACTACGTGACCTTCCTGAAAGAACCAAAGAGATTTGCCATTGAAGGATTTTATGGATGAACATGGCCCAATGTAGACTTCTTCTCGCATCAAGTGACGTGGAAGTGGATTCTAAGTAGAAGTCGCAATGGTGGGTCCTGTATGGTAACATCTCGTGCAAATCGAAGAGCGGAATGATAAAGTGGGTTTAGTCTGTAATTTTTTTCACGAGTAGTTGATCTGTACGCAGCATCACAGTAGTCAACAACCGGTAGATAATGATAGCTTCAACATTTTGCAGGTGCAATCAAATGAAAAACAATGTTTTTTTTCCTTCATAAAAAACATTTTGGATTATCCAGCACCCACTTATTCCCTGCAGTCCCTTGGCTCACCAGCAAAGTCATTCGCCTCCTTATCACTCCTCTATTGCTGCCGTGATTATCGTGTCCGTGAACTTTGATTCTTCCACACATTTCGAGGACTGTTTTGTTATATTTTGTCTCTGCTGTGTTCAACTACCACACTGCAAGTCACAACGCTTCTCTTTATGCATCTTACCTTGTACTGCTGCACCTCCAAATTCCCTCGCTTTGTCTATCTTCTTAAAATTTGTTATAACTTTGTCAATTCAAGAAACAGCTCTTATTACAATTTTGATCGTGCCGTTTATTGCTGGCCACCTGATATTGTGGGCCTTTTGGCCTCTGCTCAATAACTTGTGAATTTTGAAAAGGTGGAATTAAGTGAAAAAAAATCTAAACGTCATTTTGTTGCATTTTGCGCAGTCGTTGGTACAATGGAAAATGTGGTTTAATCATGGGCGGTTGTGAAGCACAGATCCGGACTCGGAATTTCAGATATGCGGCCTTGCTCTATGACCCGGCGTTAGCCCCCCCCCCCCGCGCCTTTGAGCCACAAACCCATCTCCAAACTATAACCAGAAGACAGACATGATGAGAATGGTTTAGACCACTGGACTTGCAAGCCAGATTCCCTGGCACGGCAGTTGCATCAGTGGTGCACGGATGTCCACGCAGCAATTTGAATGGCTACACCATTTATCCACCCACCATTCCACCTGAAGTGAAATGGATGTTATGTGGTGGAAGTAGTGAAGGGGGGACGCCACACAATGTCTTGTTACGGAGTCAACAGACTTTACAGATTTGTGACAATGTTGTTCTTGTGGGTGATTTTGGAGATGCTTGGTGGCATCTCTACTGGAGAGTTCATCGTCTGTTATGTCTTAAAGAGCATACAAGATACTTGAACAAAAACGGACGATAAGACCAAAGCACGAAGCATCATGGTTTTTTTGACAAGATCAACCCGATGTTAGCACAAACTGTCCTTTCAGTTAAACACAACACATCTGGTTCACTTGTGAGATGTTGCGAAGGGATTCTTCACCTCATGACATGATGCTGATAGCACAGTTGTAATAAATTGGCTGGGGGGGGGGGTGGACAGACTAAATAATATTTTAAAAACGGTGCCTTTTAGGCAACGTTAAAGAAATGCAACAGGTGCACCACATTCACTGGAGTGTTGATGAAAGTCACTTTAAAAGTCTTTTACATGTCATAGATGTAGCCACAAGTCAACATGTGGGACCTCTCAAGTCTCGCAGCTTAGGTGTGTGGCTACAAGAGAAGAGCTGTGTGCTGAGTAGCGCCCCGTAAGCGCACGTTGCACGCTTCTCTGCGCACTTTGCTGCGCGCTTCTGTAAGCATGGGTGCGTGTGTCCCTGGCGCTCTGTGCGGTATGCAGTGTATTTGGAGCAGGCCGAGGCGCGCGAAGAGGAGCCTGTGACTCCGCTGCCGCCCTCCCGCAACCTTCGCGCAGGTAACGCACTCGCAGCTCGCGCTGCACCGACCGCGAAACCCAAAAAAGCAACGAGGGGTGTAAACATTCATGACTTCACCCACATTGCCAAATCTTTCCCCGCACAGCACGTTCGTCAAATTGCGCGTGACGTAAAAGAATATATTTTTTTAATTGTGCATAGGTCATTGTGTTAAAACAGAATTCGTCAATTCACATCTCAGTAGTTGCCTACACTTGCCACAATAGTGGCAATTAAAGAATCACCCCTTGAATTATGTTCACTTTTGAAACTGGTAGGGGAGAAATGTTACATACGTCGCACATGTGTCTCAGCCGACAATTGATGCTGCTTTGTGGTACAATACGTCTGCTGTAGAAGGTTGTGTTGATTGTGTTCATTGTGAGGCTTGCTCTGGTTCGTACATTGAATGGCACTGCCAATGCGCAATGCAGTTCCTTGAGTTTGACTTAAAATGGGAACAGATTTTTGTAGATACCTGCCCAAGCCGCATTGTCCCGGGGTGCCCACCAGCATGCAAATGCAACTTTGTTGATTAAAAAAAATCATTTAATGTCATGGTCAAGCACTTTATTGTAGTGTCACAGTGATGTCACTGCCACACATTTCAAGATGTCACTTGATTGACGCTGGTGTAACCATCAACCGCATCAGGACATCAACGGGCCCATCACCTGCATAGATGGAAAATTAATGACAAACCATGGTAATATGATTGTGGCCATACAACACAAACGATGGACCATATAGTAATCCACTATCGTCTGCGCTCCTTCAACAGAGGAGGAAACTACACAAAATCTCTGCTGAAGCCCTCTCATCATGGCTAGCAGACCTCAACATTGGCATCTAGCTCCTGAACATGTTGCCTTACGAAAATAGAATAGTAATGTCACCAAATGCAGGAGAGCACGTCAACTTGAATTGGAATATTTTTTTTAATTTCAACTCAACAAAGTTTAAAACTCTTGCCAGGGCAGCGTTACACACAGCCTGCGGTGTGTGGCTCCTAGAGAATATTTTTTTTGGTTTTCTGCCATTCCATTCTCAAATTTGCAAAACTGTACACCATGAGGCCTCGGTGTCCTTAAGCTGGGTGTTACCGCAACCACCCGCTTCACCGCACGCAATCACCATCATCGCCTTGTCTGTTTTAACACCGTTATAAACACTCGACATTAATCCTTTGCCACACATTCCCAGTGCGACCACACCATAGGAGGAGATACCAACTAAAGCTTCCTACAGATGGGGTCACGTTATCTACTTGCCCCACCTCACCCCGCCCAGCAGGTTTTTAAGTTTCACAGATCCAAACGATCCGCCAATTAGGGTGGCCGCCCTTTCCACTGTAGTTCTAACCTGGACACATTTCTCAGTCAGCTTCGGTCTTTTACCAAAACTGCAGTTGTCTTCTTCAAGTAAAGTTCACATTCTCAATACAAATCCCTTTTTAGCTAACCATCGAACAAAGACCGTCACCGTATCGCGCGCTTTCAAATGCGCTTTTGTGGCCATCTGGAACATTCTTTCGATATTAGAGAGCCACTGGAGCTAAGCACTTTGAAAATATAGGTTGAAAACTAATTTATTTCGATCTGCATTTTGTGTTTAGTTTGTTGTCCTTCGCACCTTCGATAAGCACGGTTGGCTACATACGGTGTGAATCATTTCTGCCACCAGAACACAGACGCCTAATTCCTGGATTCACAGCTATTGTCAGAACTGATTGAATGTCTGCATTTTTACTCACTATCGACCAGGGATCCGTTTCAGCAGGACAAACTTTTTTTGAATAGATTTGTTTGCTTGACTTTGGTCCAGGGGTGAGCTGCCTTTTTCGTTTTGCGTTAAATCAACGCCTGATTATTGTCTAGGTGGTGACTAAGAATCATTCAAAAAAATGAGCTTCTCCAAAGCAGGCAGTGTTGTTAAAGCCTGTAGTAGTAAGAATCGGAATCAGCGTATTTATTTATACTGGAGGAATCCGGTGAGCTCTAAAGCTCTTTTTCACAGACGTCCAGTAGGGGCGGGTCAGAACGTTACAGTCGTGGCGAGGAACGCCCATCACTTGATTGATCGCGGGCACTTTGCGCATTGGATTTTCCCGTACAACCTTACAAAACATCTCCTTGTTGTCGAAATGACAAAGAAAAGTACCACGAGGTGGCATTGATTCCCCACTCGCCAGAGAGACTCATAACCACAGACAGTGGACAGCACCAGGAAATGCACCTCAGCCAATGGCGCGTGGTGGGGGTGGAGCTGTGTGAGGGGGCGGGGTAGGTGAGAATAACTCGGCCAATGGTAACCTCTGACCTCTTGTATTTGTAAAATCTAATATTGCTATTTTTATATGGATTTCCCATGTAAACACAGGGCCGGCAGATGCAACAAGACAGCCGAACACGGGTGGCACGCAACATTTTCTCCGAATAATGTTCCCGTATTTTGGCTCCTCAGTGCGTGCACACTGCCTCCTGATGCCTGAGGAAATGATTGGAAATGATAAATATGGACGTATTAATTTTCAGGACGAAGCATATGATATAACGCACGTCATGAATTTTAATGAGCTTGTGAAATCCATAAGAGGTTGTTTGGGTTAGATCGCGTAAATATATAAATGTTTCGTTAACCCCGCCACCACCCGACACAGCCAACTAGTAAGGGTTGTCATGTAAATAGAACACGCCTATTAGTCACTAGTACAGCACGCTGGTGTGTTGGAGAACCAAGCTACAACATTGACAATCTGAGTACGACATTTCTGCAGTAATTACAACTAGCTTCATCAGGCGGGTTTAACGACACATTTACACAATCTAACCTTAAAAACCTCTTATGCATGATATGGGTCGCGAAAGCCTACATGTTAAACTAGCTTGTGAAAGGTGGCCAACGCACTGCTTCCTAGGCATAAGTAGATACATGCTTATGAATATTAATGCACTTGCAGGTGGACTTTTATGGGTAATGATGCTGTCTCAAACCATACCCTCTGCACCAATGCAAGCGAATGGTTGCTTACAGCATGAATAAGCCCCTACATGCCTCCACTCGCCTTTCGGTGCCCTGTGATGTCAATATGAGTGTTTAAATCATATTGTGCACAAAAAACTGCAGAAGCTCATTGGACACGGAAGTAATTTAGTTAAACCTGAGGGGCAATTTGTAAGAAAAAAAAACCCTGTTAATTGAATGTCCAGTGCAGTGTTTAACGTTTCAGGCAACCTTACAATCCATAATTTCAGATTGACAAGTCTTGTTCAAGCGAACTGAGACAGAAATGAACTGATCCTCTTAGGGTTGGCTTGAGCTTCGTTGAGTCTTAACTAAACTAATATTTGTATTTTACCAGGTGAGACGCATTGAGTTATATAGCTCTCTTTCAGGAGCGATCTGGCCACAAATGATAACAATGCAGTGGCTTATGTGGAGTTCTATAGCAGCCAAATGTGGAGGGAAAAACCGGAGGACCTGGAGAAAAATCCACGCGACCACGGGGAGAGAGAACTCCAAATATACAGCAGGCATCAGAGAACTCCAAATATACAGCAGGCATCAGGGTCGGGATCGAACCCACGACGAGTGAGTTAACATCTCATAGCCACCGTGGTGCCTCGAGTCGGAGTCGGAGTCGGAGGAGTTGTCTCCTTGCTCAAGTAAGCAATGGGGGGGGGGGGGGGGGGGGGCTCATGTCTAGCCCCGAACCAGTGACGGAAATTCAACATTCCTATTACAAGAGCCAGGTTCGATAGGATCTCCACTGTTGTACGTCACGTGAGAAATGACATATAAAAAAAAAGATCGTTGTCACTGACGAGTCTAGATGTCACGTAGCATTAAAACTCGTAGGAATAGGTTTTACCCTTTTAACTGGCACAAAAACTGACACCTTTATTCAAGGCATCATATTTGCAATGACCACAACACAAGCAGTCAAAATGCAAACAAAAAAGACAACTCTGATAATAATATGCACTGTCCTTGAATTTGATTGGTCCACACCCGAGACAGCTTTTCTTAGAGCCTAGTCTCCATTGGTGTTGGACCAGAAGACGCCAAAAGGCGTACAACTCAAAAACAGCGCACTATCAGAGTATTGAGGGCTCGGGGTGAGCATTAACATTATGAGACCTCCTTTGCCAGAAACAAGATATAGGAATAGGTTTTACCCTTTTAACTGGCACAAAAACTGACACCTTTATTCAAGGCATCATATTTGCAATGACCACAACACAAGCAGTCAAAATGCAAACAAAAAAGACAACTCTGATAATAATATGCACTGTCCTTGAATTTGATTGGTCCACACCCGAGACAGCTTTTCTCAGAGCCTAGTCTCCATTGGTGTTGGACCAGAAGACGCCAAAAGGCGTACAACTCAAAAACAGCGCACTATCAGAGTATTGAGGGCTCGGGGTGAGCATTAACATTATGAGACCTCCTTTGCCAGAAACAAGATATAGGAATAGGTTTTACCCTTTTAACTGGCACAAAAACTGACACCTTTATTCAAGGCATCATATTTGCAATGACCACAACACAAGCAGTCAAAATGCAAACAAAAAAGACAACTCTGATAATAATATGCACTGTCCTTGAATTTGATTGGTCCACACCCGAGACAGCTTTTCTTAGAGCCTAGTCTCCATTGGTGTTGGACCAGAAGACGCCAAAAGGCGTACAACTCAAAAACAGCGCACTATCAGAGTATTGAGGGCTCGGGGTGAGCATTAACATTATGAGACCTCCTTTGCCAGAAACAAGATATAGGAATAGGTTTTACCCTTTTAACTGGCACAAAAACTGACACCTTTATTCAAGGCATCATATTTGCAATGACCACAACACAAGCAGTCAAAATGCAAACAAAAAAGACAACTCTGATAATAATATGCACTGTCCTTGAATTTGATTGGTCCACACCCGAGACAGCTTTTCTTAGAGCCTAGTCTCCATTGGTGTTGGACCAGAAGACGCCAAAAGGCGTACAACTCAAAAACAGCGCACTATCAGAGTATTGAGGGCTCGGGGTGAGCATTAACATTATGAGACCTCCTTTGCCAGAAACAAGATATAGGAATCAATACTCTGATAGTGCGCTGTTTTTGAGTTGTACGCCTTTTGGCGTCTTCTGGTCCAACACCAATGGAGACTAGGCTCTAAGAAAAGCTGTCTCGGGTGTGGACCAATCAAATTCAAGGACAGTGCATATTATTATCAGAGTTGTCTTTTTTGTTTGCATTTTGACTGCTTGTGTTGTGGTCATTGCAAATATGATGCCTTGAATAAAGGTGTCAGTTTTTGTGCCAGTTAAAAGGGTAAAACCTATTCCTATATCTTGTTTCTGGCAAAGGAGGTCTCATAATGTTAATGCTCACCCCGAGCCCTCAATACTCTGATAGTGCGCTGTTTTTGAGTTGTACGCCTTTTGGCGTCTTCTGGTCCAACACCAATGGAGACTAGGCTCTAAGAAAAGCTGTCTCGGGTGTGGACCAATCAAATTCAAGGACAGTGCATATTATTATCAGAGTTGTCTTTTTTGTTTGCATTTTGACTGCTTGTGTTGTGGTCATTGCAAATATGATGCCTTGAATAAAGGTGTCAGTTTTTGTGCCAGTTAAAAGGGTAAAACCTATTCCTATATCTTGTTTCTGGCAAAGGAGGTCTCATAATGTTAATGCTCACCCCGAGCCCTCAATACTCTGATAGTGCGCTGTTTTTGAGTTGTACGCCTTTTGGCGTCTTCTGGTCCAACACCAATGGAGACTAGGCTCTAAGAAAAGCTGTCTCGGGTGTGGACCAATCAAATTCAAGGACAGTGCATATTATTATCAGAGTTGTCTTTTTTGTTTGCATTTTGACTGCTTGTGTTGTGGTCATTGCAAATATGATGCCTTGAATAAAGGTGTCAGTTTTTGTGCCAGTTAAAAGGGTAAAACCTATTCCTATATCTTGTTTCTGGCAAAGGAGGTCTCATAATATTAAAACTCGTGTTTGGGAAATAATGGGATTGTGAATGGGATCGGTAGTAGATTTCTCAGAAGATTAGCAAATGGGAGTGCTTTTTGTCCGTAATGACGGACGTGCTTGATCACTTTAATTGGGCAGAAACATAAATAGCTGCTTGCGGGTTGAAGGCAAAGTGTCTCCTATTGTTACGTTACAAGTCATTTTGCCTTATTTGAGTCCAATCTCTACAACGATCAATTATGTCAAGGACTGAGATTCCATAATGTGTGGCAGAGTGTGGAATTCCTATCAGCATGGGAAACTGTGGTAATTTCTCCAACCTGCAGAGGAGCAGCTGTGTGGATCGGACAGGCGCTGTGTGAATTCTGGGCCTTGGAAGCTGTGTCGTTATGAATGCCGCTTGCGATGTTGAATGTCTCCCGCAACCCTGACGGCCGCGATCTGCCAGCGCAACTTCAGGGCAATCGTCACCGCCAACAGCCACAGCATCCCCTGCGATAAAAATTGGTTTCCCATAATGTAAACAAATCTGATCGCAGCTCCCCCTCGTGGGCCACAGTGACAGCAACTTCCAATCGGGATGACAGGTCATCATGGCTTGCCTCTATTACATCGACGTAGTGACTGGTGATAATAACGTGCTGCATAAAGTACACTCCGCGTTGAATGACCGGTTAACCGTTGCCTACAAAGTTGACATCGTCCCTCGTGCTTCATGAGATGATGGTTATATTCATATTCTTAGTTCTTTCGGTAAAGTCACGTTGAAGGGAAATAACTAAATAATAAAATATATATAAAACACTAAAAATTCTCACGACGTTTCGACCATAACACAAACGGTCGTCTTCAGGTGTGTTGGTTTGCATAAGACGACCGTTTGTGTTATGGTCGAAACGTCGTGAGAATTTTTATTGTTTTATATATATTTTATTATTTTGTTGTTTCCCTTCAACGTGACTTTACCGAAAGAACTAAGAATATGAATTACTGCAGTCACGAAAGCTTTAAATCAAAATTTGAGATGATGGTTGTTCGCAAGTTATTTCTCTGACCCCGCTGCACTAGCGGCCTTTGAGGGGGGTTGCGTTTAAGGAGGGAGGGCGAGGCTGACGCGGGGGTGGGGTGCGTTTGTTGTGCGATGGCCGCGGCGCCAGGCGTGCGTGTGCGCAGGCGTACGAGCCGGTTCCCCAGGATGCAGATGCACGGCAGAGCCGGTAGAGAGGCCGCCGATGGCACCGAGAAGCGCACGTGCGGTAAGTCGGAGCGACGATGCGCTCCCGAGTGCGGACGTACTCACACACGTACACGCACGCACTCGCATACGCACACACACGCACTCACACGCGATCACACAAATTTGGTTCTGCATTTAATTTGGATAAATTCCTTCTCTGAGAAAAAAAAAATTGGCTTTACTGTCACTTGACAAACCCCTCTCGTGTGCAAAATGAGTTTGAAGTTCTGCCCTGTACTGTGCGTGACCCAGAGGTTACTTTGAAGAAGGAATCTCAGAGGTAGCTCTGTATACGCTTCCGTGGGCCGTTCTCCAACATGAGGGAGATCTGAAGGGATATACCTGGGGCACAATGTGGATAAAATTGGGGAAAATAACAAAGGGGATTAAGTGAGTAATTTTCTATGCAAGCTTTCGCAACCAATGCTTCATAATTCACGTGCATGGTGTGCTGATGATGACATGGCACCTACTTAAGAACCTGGATCAGGAAGCTTATTCACACCAAAGTTGAGCTTTGTCAACACCGTGATAATGCTGGATTTAATGTCCAGCGAAACCTACGTAGCTAAATATTTACATGCTTTTCAACACTGCTGCAGTTTTGCTAATAAACCAAATCAATCGTCACGTTTGCCCCATCACGGGTTGTTAAAATTGGACATTATACTCACAGGATCTAACCCAGGAGACCGATCATGAATCGGATTAAGTGTGTATCACAGGGGTGCCGCGGTGGTATGTTAAGTACCTCGCCTGGTATACAGAAGGTCGTGGGTTCAATTTCAACCCTGACGCCTGCTGTATATTTGAAGTTTGCATGCTCTCCCCATGGTTGCGTGGATTTTTATTCGAGTCCTCCGCTATTTCCCTTGACATTTAGAATCAACATCATGCACTTATTTTGCTGCTATAAATTTCCACGTGATAACACACCTCGTTGAGCTAAAATTTGTGATGGCCAGGTTGCTTCTGCAAAAGTGCTACGTAGCTCAGTGGGGCCAGACCTGGTAAAATAAAAAAAAAATTGTTTTGCTCGAGTTTTATTTGAACGGTCGCTGAAATTCCATGCGTTGTGTGCGGCAGACATTCGCTTGCGCGTGCGCGCAGAGTACTGCCACCACGACGCCGCGTTGCAGGAGAGCGTCTTCTCCAACAAGCCCGACCCTCTGGAGCGCCAGCTCGAGAGGTTCTCGCAGGCCGTCGCGACGCTTAAGTCGCGCGACCTTGGCGCCATCATCTGCGACATCAAGTTCTCGGCCCTCACGTACCTCGACGCGTTCTGGCGCGACTATCTCAACGGGTCGCTTCTGGAGGCCCTCAAGGGCGTCTTCATCACTGACTCGCTCAAGCAGGCCGTGGGGCACGAGGCCATCCGCCTGCTGGTGAACGTAGACGAGGACGACTACGAGGCCGGGCGGAGGAGGTTGCTGGGCAACGCGAGTCCATCGGCGGCGGCGGCGGCAGGAGAAGCGGCGGCGGCGCCGGCGGCGGCAGGAGCAGCGGGGCTCTGATGCGGCGAGCGCCGGGAGTGAGCCGTGTTGGCTTGCCCGCTGCCCCGTCCTGTACGATGCTCGTCGCCACGGATCGTTAAAGGGGCTTGTAACGATCCACACCCAACCCGCCCGCAGCCGCTGTCGACGATTGTCGTGGCTGAATTTCGAGAGCGTCTGTCCTTTGTTGTGTCGTTTTGACTTTCTCATCCGTATTGTCTCTCGTTTTTTTTGTCTCGTCGTTCTCACCATTAGCCTCAACGTTGACATCTGTACATAAGTTGCACGATTGATGCTTACACGCAAATATAATTGATGCTTACACGCATGATTCGGTGCACGTATTGTGAGTGTAAGAATTGATTTTAATAGGTGGATCGTTACATGCCTAATATTTAACATTATAAAAAACTAAGCATCTAATTACATATGTTAAACACATTAAATGGTTGGTATACTTTCTATTCATTGGTTAGTCTCCAAAAGTCACTTCGGTAAAATGGTATATCCATTTTGTAGACGTGTTTTACAGAGACGATGATTGGAGCAGAGGGACTTTCCATGAGCAGACGTTACACATGGGCATCACCGGGTGCGCACACAGCCGTGTGTTTGCAGAGCACTCGCAACGCTAAACAACACAAAAGGCAAATGTGCATTCGCAGGCAAACATTTGCCGCATCGCAGGCTCATGGGCATACGTACAACACATGGGAACAATTCAAGCGTAATTGGACAATTGGGCGCACTTTCAAACGCGCGCAAGCCGGTCACATTACTGCTCCATCTCCCCCCTCCCTTGGCTGCTCCTCCATCGTCAGTCTCGACCGCCGACCGTCTTCCCTTCTCGCGACGCGTCCCCGCCCAGGCTCACTTGCCTCTCGGCGGTCGATATGATGATGACGACTGACGTGGGTCCTCTAATCCACGTGCTCCCCTTTCCGTCCGTCTTGTCCGTCGTCACCATTCGTGTACTTGTCAGCATCTGTTGCATTTTCTATGTCACGTCGTTGTCCACGTTCCTGATCCCTGTGTTATAGCAGTTAATATACTCGGTAAAAACTTAATCCTTTCTGCACATTGCTTTCGTTTAATAGGTTCGGTTTTTCCAGAGAACCGTGTATATGAACTCTGATGTGATTTACAGTTGTCCTGTCAAGATCTCTTCAGTTGTTTAGCAAACTTGTACAAGACTTTGTTATTTTTGCTTTTGTTTTGTTGATATTTATCTCGAGCCCAACTTTAATAGTGTGCACATACAGACACGAAACCACACATCACGACTGGATATCAAGCAACGCCCCATGGCCACAATGAAACGACGCGACATTCACACCCCGCTGGTGCGACGGGGAACCGCGTCTGCAGTGAAGAGTCGACAAGCCCACCGCACGCTATGCAACACAAATGGTCGCCATTTGCGTACACGAGGTCGAACAATTTGCGGTTGCATACAAAGAGACGTGCTGTTGTTACTTTTGTGTCTAGTTGCGCGGCACACATTTTTTTAAAAACGTGTTTGGCTCATTCCCGTCTGCTCTCGCGCGACGAGTCGTTAACTTCTGTCGGCTGGCACACGCGGGAGGGTTGCAGTTGGCCTCCGGTTTGCGGCTCCATCCTGGCAGCGTCGCATCTGACGACACCTGCCCATGACCGTGCACTTCGTGGTACCTTTGCATTTACTTTAAATAAAGATTGATATGAGCACATTGATCTCTTGTGTGTTGCAGACATTCTCACCTGTCTTCAGGTTTGTGCTGTATAATTTATAAATTCGTAGATTGTGATCGATTTTAGAGGGACGTTTAAACAAAAAATCGTGCTCTTGAAAGTCCATTTGCAAAGCTCTCGGAGCAGTGTTGCCACGTGTGTTGGAGAACGGCTGTGGATGGGGGAGTATTTTCTTCACAGGACTTATCCAGAAAAATGTAAATGTCCTTTGTATCCGTCACCCGTCGATCAAGACCTCAACGATGCACCTCGCCTCCGACTCAAGTCCCCGGGTCCCCTTCTGGGAGCCCACCCAGAGCCGGTAGAACGCTGGCGAGCAGAGTGGAGCAACGCGGAAGTTCGGAATGAACGCCTCATTCGAGAGCCAAACGTCTCAACCTCGTGGTTTTGACATTGATGGAACTAGCCACCGCTTTCAGAACATAAAGAGGTCGATGCGCAACATCGTCATGAATGGAAGCTCAAAGATACAACCCACGGCAGTGTAATTGTGGCCATGCAACCCAAACTATTGACCTAGAGTAAACCGCTGTAGACTCCTCTCCTTTAACGGAGGAAGAGCAAAACTACACTCCTGCAACCCTCATGGATAACATGTACATTTAGCCCCCGAATGTATTGCTGCCCTATGCAATAACAGGACACAATCAGTAAGACAGTAAAGTTTGCACTTTCTCAAACTGCTGTAATGTCCCGTACATTTCATTCGAGATCTGGATTTTAGTTAAATTGAGTGCAAAACACTTTCCGTATGTGATGATTACTCGAACAGGCATTGTGGTCAGGCCAAGACATACTGCCAAGGTGCACTTGCGATCGATGTAATAATGTATGGTGTCTGGATTCTGAATGCAGGATATCAGAGCGTTGCCAGTTCGGCAGAGCCCTGACCTCCGAGCCCACCCGGCCATCATCCGCAAATGTCGTTCTGGAGTCGTGGGAACGGCGTGGCTTTGGGCGTGCCCCTGCGGGCATGGCACGACACTGCCCCCTCCTGGCCGCCACGAGTCACCATCGCGATCCATGCATGGGCAGATAGCCCCCGGAGATGTCCACTGCACATTTCGTCATTTGTTTCCACTCCCCTCTGTCCTGTGCCAACATCTTAAACAGTGGACGCCACGAATTGGTGGAGGAAATTGCACAATTCTAGATCTCTGTGTAGGGTGCCCGTTACTGAGTACGTCAAAGCCCACATTAGACCGCCCCTTGACGCTGATTGGCTTCCCGCCGCATTAACATAATTTATCATTCCGTCGCGGGTTCATGATATCCTGTGCCACTTCGTGATAGTGGCCAAGGGTTTTCATCGTGCCCAACAATGGGATTCCACAACCCTCAAGCAGGAAATTTTTCCCGTGCCTGCTATTTAATCTGTGACAAATAATGATCTACCCACAGATTAAAACTTTTTGAGAAGATAGCAGAATCACATATTTTGGCACTGTGCTGATGAGTCCGAATAAGGATGAAACCAGTCCACATTCGTCTATCTCTGTTATCACCGTTGCCTTGTCAGTCGATGACATTGTTCCTCAATATTATTTTAATAGTCACCTAGAACAAGAGGACCACGGTTCAGTCATATACAGAGTTTGACTTGAGGGGGGGGGGGGGCATGGGTTCGCTTTGTCCCTCACATTAGGAATCGGGGGTGCATATAATGCATTTATTTATGATCTTAATTGTACACTACTGAAAATAAATAAATAAAGGTGTCCAGTTTTGGGTGGGGGGTAAGCCCCCCCCGTGCCCCCCTCCAACTCAGTTTTTCAGGAACTGCTGTCGATGCTTCTTGTATAACGCACAGAGAGGGGCGTTCGACGCTCGTGTGTGCGTGTGTGTGCGTGTGTGTGTGTTCGTGCGTGTTCGTGCGTGTGTGTGTGCGTGCGCGTGCGTGTGTGCGTGTGTGTGCGTGCGTGTGTGTGCGTGCGTGCGTGTGTGTGCGTGCGTGTGTGTGCGTGCGTGTGCGTGCGTGTGTGTGTGTTCGTGCGTGTTCGTGCGTGTGTGCGTGCGCGTGCGTGTGTGCGTGCGTGTGTGTGCGTGCGCGTGTGTGTGTGATTGTCAGTCGACCCGTGGCACCTGGGTTTGCCCCGTGACCTCCTGCCAGCGGGCGTTCGACACTTCACGTGGCCTCAGGGTGCACATGGCCTGGCACAAGCGTCGTGGTGACGTCACCGCCACTTAGTGGCGAATGGCGGTTGTTGTTGTTGTGATTGCTGTGGCGGTGAGTGTAAGTGTTGCAATCAACCGCTGTGGCACAATCAGGCGCGGCCGGGTGTGCCCTGGCGTGAGTGTGCCACAAGGTGGCGGTCGTGCCACGGCAGGGCGATTGTGGTCGTGCAGCACAAACTCTGGACAGGCGAGTACAATTTTAACTTTTTTTGTAATGTTACCAGATAAGGCCCACTGAGCCGATATAGCTCTTTTTCAGAAGCGATCTGGCCACAAATGATAGCTCAACGAAGTGGTTTATCAGCACGTGAATATGTATATCAGCCAAATAGTCTAAACGCGTGACGTTGATTCTATATGTTTTCATCTGAGGACGATTGCTTGTGTTGCGATCGAAACTTCGCGATTTTTTTTCTATCTACGTGACTTTACCGAAAGACCCAAAGAGTATTGATTATAACTGTGGAAGGAAAACCCGGAGAAAAATCCATGCGACCACGGGGACAACACGCAAACTCCAAATATACAGCAGCAGGTGTCAGGGTCCAGATCAAACTCACGACCTCCTGCATACCAGGCGAGGTAGTTAACATCTCATAGCCACAATGGTGCCCAAGACAACTCGCGTACAGTGTAGTTTATCTAGAGAATAAGCTTCTGTGTCCAATTCTCATGTTGCTTATTTCTGCAGTAACTGTAGTAAATGTCGCTGTTACCGTCTTCTTATTCTTCATATGGTCAATGTTGATGCAAAGCAACATATATACTTTTACGTTGAGGTGGTTGAGCCATATAATTGCGTCGCGAGTAGTGGAGTGGTATGTATGCGTGTATGTTGAACTTCTTTCGCACCGTACGTAGTAAACAATGCTAATCGGAGGTGCGGGAGTAGGACAACAAAATAAACACAAAAATCAGTTCTGAAGAAAAGAGTTTTCAATCTAGATTTAAAAGTGCGTAGTTCCAGTGGCTTCCTAATATCGCAAGGAAGAGCGTTCCAGACGTACGCAGAAACGCATCTGGTATGGCTGTGATGATGCCTGCTTCGTATTTGCGAATCGATCACCGAGTCATTAGATGTGCCGTGGTTTTGCTCTGGGTGGCGACCCCAGTCTATACACATTAAACGGAGAGTTATCAATTTCCCAAGCATGGTCGCATCTGTTGCTGGTGCCATGGGTTGTGGCGCAGCGGATGCGGTCCAGCGGTTGTGGCCCAGAAGCCTCGCAGGAAGATCCCAGCCAGGGATCTTTCTGCGTAGTATGATCTCTCCATAAGAGGTGTTCGTTGTTTGTGACTTCTTCTTGTGAACTCTGTTCGGCTTTCAAAGCTCCACCATCGGGGGGGTTGACTCAGGTGACTGTCACTAACGATGGGTGGAGGAGTGGTGGCACGGAGGTTAGCGCACTCGCACGAGGAACCTTGTACCCTTGAGCTCATGCGGTTCGTTATGAATTTGACTGAATGTGCACACAATTTATTCGCGTTCGATTGAGAACATTCTGGGGCTGCAATTGGCTTTATCGGCCTCTGTTGCTGGCTGCTTTTATTGGCATTAAACTATACCGTCATAGAATTCGTTCTCTGCGCATCACGGATAGTAAGGGTAGTCACGTTATTTTTAAATACAGCAATATGGCCATAAAATAAGTGAACCAGGTTCAACGTGAGTGGTTACACTGAAATGCAATTTTGTATGCCATGTGGCAAAGGGTGTGCATTATATCAGTCGTGCCAATATTTGTAATTCCCGATTAATGCATTTTTAAACAACCTGTAGTTTATTCGCATTTACAGCCGTGACTGATTGATGACGCTGTGCGTACGCTTGTTGATTCTGATATCTTTAAAAAAGGTTTTTTTTAATGTTTGACGTGTACATTTAACTTTGGAAATTGTTTTAAGTTGAAAAAGTGCTGCAGGTTGGTGTCTTTTTTATATTTTTACATAGTGTTGTGTTTTAAAGGAGTTAGTAATGTATTGCATTAAAAAGCACTGACTGCCAAGGCTGTTTTACTTTTTATGGTTTGTGTAATAAGGGGGGGGGGGGGCTAAGCCTCCTTTAGCAAACAGCACAGAGGTGAACTTGTCCACCCATAAATAGTCCGGAGGTTTTATCAACACTTCAGAACCACACTCTCAAGGGGCCCACCGCAGAAGTGCAAGATGATTCAGAGATGTTTTACATTGTTCATTTCATGTTTAATTACATGGTCCTTGTTGCAAACCAAAAGGTAAAAAACATGTTGTGCATTTTCGCGCACGGTACTGTAAAATCTCTGGAATGTATATACGCAGCAGTTGTGTTTAGCGAATGTTGTGTTCAGTTCGACGTCTTTAATGTACGGCAGTCTTCCAGACAATTATCGGCGATTATATTTTGTGAAAATGAAAATTTTAAACATTAGTTGCGAAACAAGACGAGCTGAGCGTGAGCACGTTAAACGGTTGTAATGTCCGTAACGCGATGCAGTTTGTAAGCAAGCAAAGGAGCGCGCGATCGCTGCTCGTTTGCCCTCTCGGCAACTTGGCCCCAAGCACCGCACGCCGCCCCGGTCTTGGGTTCGTCTCGTCTGTTGTCACCCGCTCACCGGGCACGCGCACTTTCTCGCAACTTCGATTTTTATTGATAACCACCAATGTGAAATTTAGACCGCGTGGATGGGGTTTGGGCAGTGCGGACTGGATGGACTTCGGGCAATTGTATTGACATTTTTTAATGCAAGCTGTAATTTCCTATTTGTAATAGGGAATATAAGTGGACGCACATCACATCTCCTCCGTGTCGCTCTGTCTCCACAGCTCTCGCCCTCTGTGCGTTGAACATCGCCTGGAGTCGCCGTTATTCTGCTTCCTCTTGGTCTTCTCCCAAATAATCTTCCCCCAATCACCTCCTTCAGCTCATCCCCCCCCCCCCCCCCACTACTACCTACCCAATCCAGATGTTCTTCCTTTTCATTTTAGATTTTACGAGTTCAAGTCTTTCTCCCATCTGAAGCAGGACCTCTTTATGTGTATTCCTGTCTGGCTCATTTCTATAATTCTTCGTTAAAATCCACATTTTAAAAACCGTCTAATCTGTTCTTCATGCCCGCATTGTCCACCGCTCAGAGACGCACCGCGCCACACTCCAGACCTTGCTCTTGATTATTTTACTCAATTTGCCATCAAACCGTTGTTAGGGAATCCTTTCTGAAAGCTTCTTGACCCATCACATTTCTGGTTGTGATTCTTTAGAACACCATCCATGAGATGTGATGAGGCTACCGAAGTAGCTTTCGAATGATCACTGAGCCAGAACCACTGAGGCCGAGTTCAAATTTAGGCGGTCGCCTGTGATATTAAACCGGGTTCTCCAGTGTAGAGAGTTGGTAGTCTCAGCCTAGTCAACAATGAATGTAAAACTTGCATGATTTTATTGTATTATTATTATTATTCGTAATCTCCTTACATTCCAGCTATAATTTTTTTCATATAATGTGGTTTGACCATTATATGATGAACATTTCTTTGTAATAGAAAATTCTCCCTCTAAGTGTGCAGATATAACATGTCACTTGAATGGAGAGATCTCAGAAGTAGTTTTCTGATATCTCATTACGTGGGCCATTATATGACGTTGCGAATGGATTATGTGCCTCGTGACTTGAATCCGTGTGAAACGGTCTGATTCATGACTTCACTTGACTCTGTGTGAAACGGTCTGCTTCATGGCTTCACTTGCATTGCTTTGGCAGATATTCCGTGTTGGTAGTCAAACACTTCCGAGAGACGTTTGTTAAAAAGCCAATGACCAAGAACAACATTTCACAAGCACTCATTTACAAATACTAAGAGACAATATATACTGTATATACAGTATTGACTACCCACAAGTCAAACCAAAGTGTCTCTGTAGTGCTCATGACCGCTGGTTTCTCTGAGTCAGTCGTGCAAATTCAACATTCCTACGTAGGGGTTTCCTGAAACGATAACCACTGTTGATAAGATGACCACTCGTCGACCTCCCAGTATGCTCATCTTATCAACCCCAGATATGAGAACCACAAATTGTATTGTAACGTACAGCATTCCGATTGTGAGTCAAGTTTTCTAACCACGATGCCATCTGCCCACCTGGAGTAGGTTGATAAAATGTATAAGGGCATCCATCACGTAGCGTGCGACACTCGTTCCTGAAAAAAACGCGTAAGTCGAATCGCTCTGGATGAAGGCTCGATGCTCCCATTGACATAAATGTTATACAGGGGGTGCGTTACTGAAGACAAATTAAGTATTTCATTATTATCCCTGAATTTACAAAGTACGTACAGTATACATTTAATACGTAATAATATGATTAACATTGCAAAAAAATACTTAGGAGTTTATTAACGAATAATAATTAAGGTTCAAAATATTACGACTTACATAGATTGCTTAATAAGTTGGCTACGCCCAGCCCATCCCTGACACTGGGCGCTGCCAAGACGGGATGACGCCATCAGATTGAGATGTTAGTCGGTTAACCTGCGAAATATATTTTTCCCTTGATTTTTTGTACTATTGAAAATATTTGTTTTTATTTATTTTCTTTGACGCGTAACTGTGAATCGCATAGTGTACGTGTGACGTGTGTCCGGAAAAGATGAATCGCATTGCTGCAAATTCGCGCTATGTGGGAGCGCGTTACGCAAGCGATGCCTCGACTGAATCGACTTTGTGGGGGCGAATGTCCCCCACCATCACCGAATTGTTGGGGCCGTTGGCTCCCGACTCCCCCGTCACATTTATCCCACTACCCCCCGGCTGCTCTGTGGGGTTCGGGCTAGCGATCTCCACTACCCCGCCCTCCTGCGCTGCTGACCGCGTCTGCATGTTTTAACCGATGGGTAGGGCGCGTCGCTTTACGCTGGCGGTGCGCTGCGAGGCGGCGTACCGCGAGGAGCGCGTTCGCCCGTAAAAACTCCCTCCCGCCCGTGAACAGACTTGCGCGGCGCGTGTCTCCCTCCCACCCCCGCTCCACGTGCCCCGGTAATAACAAACACGCCTCTACCCCCTGCCCAGCCCCGTACACCAATCGCACGCGAGGGGGTTGCGGTCGAGGGATGGGCGGGCGGGGCGTTTGCCGTGCGCGCGCCGCTGATTGAGGAGGGTCGCCCGGCTCTGAGTTAAAGAGCCCGTTCGAACAGTCGCGCGAATACGCGCGCGCACGGCGCTTTAGCTCGCTACTTCGCGATTAGCAATCGCGCAGGCACGCGACCACAACACCGTCGCACAGGCACACGAGCGGATTGCTTCCACTCTGCTGCGCTGAACGCTGTAGAAAGGCGATACTGTGAGTCGTCTCCGTAGAGAGTTGAGTCTAGCTGCGCTGAGCTCGTCGCACGGACGTCTCAAACGGCTGACCCTCCTGCTCCGTGGACCACGATGATTTTGAAGAAGACTCCTCCCGCTACCCCCAGCCTCTGTGCTTTTATCCACTCTAAAGGCATTCCGGTGCTCCCGCACCCGTGCTTGCCCTGTCCATTCAGAGGCCGAGTTATTTTAACTCATTGTCATCGAGTCCCTAATCCCATTCATAATAAAGGCGCACTGTGGTTCTCACACCCCAGGTGGCCCTGTCCATTCAGATGTTGGATATTCTTACCCCTTCGTTAGCTAGATCCCTGATCCGAACAAAGGCATTCCGTCCTGTGACCTTATCTAGCACAAAAGGCATTCAAATGCTTCCGCCCCACGTCGCCCTGCTCATTCAAAGGCCTGAATGCTCCTATCCTGTTGTCATTTGGATCCGTGAGCTCACCTATAATCAGGGGCATTCAGTTCCTAATTCCATCTATAACAACAGGCATCTCGTGGTTCACACGCCCCGTGCCGCATGTGTAATTTCGTCCGTGGTGGCTTTACGGCCTCCGCCGCGACTACGTGATTTTAATATCAGGTCACGGCGCCGCGGTTCGTGTCAGCTACGGGGGGTGTGTGTGCGTTCGTGCGGGGGGGGGGGGGATGCGGCGCAATGCGCCGCGTCGGCGTGGTGTCGCGGCGGTGGGCACGATCCCCGACGGAGCTACTCCGTCGCGGTGGCACCACAACTTCACTCGTGTGGCTGAAACAGAGTTGTGGCCGGATTGCTTAATCATTACAGCTGCAGATTGCATCGAAACGATGGGTCAATCGATATAGCTTTCAAGTAATGTCTGGCCAGGTGGATCTGTGTCAGAACTCCTGTTTCCACAATCAAAATATCCCAAAAAAATATTTCTGGTATAACTTGCTTTTTGCACATTATCTCTCTGGGGATCATTAAAATAGGTATTACTTTGTGAGGATCTAGCAACAATCGACAATAGTTGGAATATACCCCCCACCAAAGGGTTAATCATGATCGACGACCACCCCATGGTTGCGTGGATTCTTCTCCCAGTGCTCCGGCTTTTGGTTTGGTGCCGATGATGGCAGCCTCGGCCGGTTGGTGCGCTCTGTTTTGTCTGGTTTTGTCTTGTTTTGCTTGATCACCTGTGCTGGTGAGAGAGGCCTGCTGTTCAGCATACCCGTCCTGGTGAGAGGGGCCTGCTGTTCAGCACACCTGTGCTGGTGAGAGCGGCCTGCTGTTCAGCACACCCGTGCTGGTGAGAGGGGCCTGCTGTTCAGCACACCCGTGCTGGTGAGAGGGGCCTGCTGTTCAGCACACCCGTGCTGGTCAGAGAGGCCTGCTGTTCAGCACACCCATGCTGGTTGAGAGAGGCCTGCTGATCTGCACACTCGTGCTGGTGAGAGGGGACTGCTGTTCAGCACACCGCTGCTAGCGAGAGAGGCCTGCTGTTCAGCACACCTATCCTGGTGAGAGGGGTCTACTGTTCATCACACCAGGGCTGGTGAGAGAGGCCTGCTGTTCAGCACACCTGTGCTGGTGAGAGGGGCCTGCTGTTGCGCACACCCGTGCTGGTGAGAGAGGCCTGCTGTTCAGCACACCCGTGCTGGTGAGAAGATGGCACTGATGATGGTAGCCTCAGCCGGTCGGTACGCCCTGTTTTGTCTGTTAATTCAGTGTTTTGCCAAGATTTTCGGAGTTCCCTAACAAGAGGCGAACTTTTAAACATCAGGGAAACAACTCCTGTGGATTTATTTCCAACTTTTCTGCTTCCAGCGCAGAATTAGTGGGCATTCTAGTCAAAGCCGCGCTAGGCTTTGCTCAAGCAGCGAAACGCCCACAAGGGGTAAACGGTCGGGGGCTCTAGTATGACTACGCAGACGCGGGATCCGAACAGTGCTTCCGAGCTTTTTCCTCTCCAATGTACGTTCACTGTGCAACAAAATGGACGAACTTCAGCTAGTGATGGTGAAGAACAGAGACTTTCTTTCATCTTCTGTTTTGTGCTTCACGGAGACATGGCTGTGTGATTTGATTCCGGACACTGCGCTACAACTGGCTCTCCGGCAAGATGAAAGGCGGTGGTATTTGTTTTTACATTAACAGTGGCTGGTGTGTAGATGTCACAGTGATTCTGCAACATTGTTCTCCGCTCCTTGAATCATGTTTTATAAACTGTAAACCTTTCTACTCGCCTCACGAGTTCGCGTGGCTCATTTTGGTCGGAGTTTACTTGCCGCCGGGTCCTCAGGTTAAAGAGGCCCAACGCATGCTCGCCGACCAGATTCTGAGTGTGGAGCGAGCAAATCTAGATTAGCTGGTTATCGTACTTGGCGACTTTAACAAAGGTAATCTCAGCCACGAACTCCCCAAATACACACAATTCATTTAGTGCCCAACCAGAGAAGGGAACACTGGTTCACTGCTACACTGCAGTCAGTAGAGCCTACCACGCCGTCCCCCGAGCAGCACTAGGACACTCTGATCATGCCATGGTCCACCTTATTCCTGCATACAGGCAGAAACTAAAGCTCTGTAAACCTGCTGTGAGGACATCTAAACAGTGGACCAGTGAGGCTGTGGAGGATTTGCGGGCGTGCTTGGACTGTGCTGACTGGGATATGTTCACGACTGCTACCATTAGTCTGGATGAACACAGAGAGGCTGTGACGTCGTACATCAGCTTCTGTGAGGGCTGCTGTATTTTAACACGGACCAAGGTGAACTTCAGCAACAACAAGCCCTGGTTCTCAGCAAAGCTCAGAAGGTTGAGATTGGAGAAGGAGGAAGCATTTAGGAGTGGGGATAGAGACAGATTCAAGGAGTCGAAGAACAGAATTAGCAAGGCGGTGAGAGAGGCTAAACGACTGTACTCAGAGACTAAAACACCAGTTCTCTGCTAACGACTCTGCTACTGTCTGGAGAGGGCCCAGACAGATCACCAACTACAAGCCCACACCACTAACGACTCCCGCCTGGCCGACCTGAACGAGTTCTACTGCAGATTTGAAAGACAATTGGACTGTCCTGAACTACCCCTTCCCACCCAAGAGGCCCCATCCCCCACCCCTACTACAGAGACGACTCTCACCTTTCAGGAGGGAGAAGTTAGTAGACTTTTCAAGAGGCAGAACCCACGCAAAGCAGCTGGGCCGGACTCTGTCTCTCCAGCCACCCTCAGGCACTGCGCTGACCAGCTGTCTCCGGTGTTCACCAACATCTTTAACACCTCCCTGGAGACATGCCATGTACCAGCTCGTCTCAAGTCCTCCACCATCATCCCTGTGCCCAAAAAGCTAAGGCCAACAGGACTAAATGATTATAGACCGGTCGCCCTTACCTCTGTGGTAATGAATTATTTTGAGCGCCTGGTCCTGGCACACCTCAAAGCCATCACAGACCCTCTCCTGGACCCCCTTCAGTTTGCCTACAGAGCCAACAGGTCTGTGGATTACGCAGTTAACATGGCCCTCCACTTCACCCTACAGCATCTGGACTCCTCAAGATCCTACGCCAGGATCCTGTTTGTTGACTTCAGCTCCGCCTTCAACACCATCATCCCTGCCCTGCTTCAGGACAAGCTCTTCCAGCTGAACGTGCCCGACTCCACCTGCAGGTGGATCACAGACATCCTGTCTGACAGGAAGCAGTGCGTTAAGCTGGGAACACAAGTCTCTGACTCCAGGTCCATCAGCACCGGAATTCCTCAGGGCTGTGTCCTTTCCCCACTGCTCTTCTTCCTGTACACCAACAGCTGCACCTCCAATCATCTGTCCGTCAAACTCTTGAAGTTTGTGGACGACACCTCCCTCATTGGGCTGATCTCTGGTGGGGATGAGTCTGACTATAGGTGGGAAGCTGACAACCTGGTGACCTGGTGTAGCCAGAACAACTTAGAGCTAAATGCTCTAAAGACAGTTGAGATGGTTGTGGACTTCAGGAAGAATACAGCCCCACTCACCCCCATCACCCTGTGCGATTTCCAAGTAAAAACTGTGGAGTCCTTCCGCTTCCTGGCCACTATTCTCTCCCGGGACCTCAAGTGGGAACTGAACATCAGCTCCCTCACCAAGAGAGCTCAACAGAGGATGTACTTCCTACGGCTGCTGAAGAAATTCCACCTTACAAAGACAATGATGGTGCACTTTTATACAACAATCATTGAATCCATCCTCACCTCCTCCATAACCGTCTGGTACGCTGCTGCCACTGCCAAGGACAAGAGCAGTCTGCAGCATATAATCCACACTGCTGAGGTGATTGCCTGTAATCTACCAACCCTCGAGGACCTGCACACCTCGAGGACCATGAGGCGAGCGAGGAAGATTGTGGCCGATTCCTCCCACCCTGGACACTCTCTGTTCCAGCTACTTTATATTCAATATTTATTCAAAATTTTACATACTTTAGCCCCTTAGTGTTAGTTAACTTTGTACCTTTAGTATAGTTAGACTTGTATACCACTTATTTAAGATTTAAGATTCCTATATGTTGAATGTATGCACCTTCCTGCCAAAGTAAATTCCTTGTCAGTGTGAACTTTCATGGCGAATAAAACCCTTTCTGATTCTGATTCTGTGGAGAGTAGCACTGGTTCCTACCAGAGGGGTGTGGACTTATCTGAAGATGTGGCCATTTTTACTGCTTGGAATGCCTGCTGTAGAGCGATAGTGAATTACTCAGTGGTGCTGTTTGTAAAAGTGTAATTACTGTACTAATCATACACACGAGCAACACTTTACATAACGCCCCTTAGTGCACAATACCTCACAGCAAGAACCGTTTGCGTTCCATACCTGACTCGGACGTCTCTGTGTGGAGTGTGTATGTTCGCCCTCTATTCTGCATGTGTTTCTCCTGGTTTCTTCAGTTTCCACTCATAAGTAAAAAGACACATGCAATGTAAATGGCCAAAACATCCTAATGCTGAAAAAATACCTACAAATTACTCAAGAGAGAACCCTCTGCAAAAAAAAATCTGCATGTTTTGCCGACGAGTAGAAATGCGATCTATGTTACCATTTTATGCACACTGCATTTATTTGTTAAATAGGCAAAAATGTGCGTCACACATCGACACTCAGCACGTTGATGTGTGCCTCTCTAACCCATCAAACACGGCTGACGCTGTCAACAGTCAGCAGTCGTCACTCGTGCACAACTGCCTGTGAGCAGGCACCGTTGTGGAATGGGTGATACGTGATGGTGATGGGATTTCGAGTCACTGAGATCTCTGTTGCAGTGCCTGGACGCTGCGAGTTGGAGACTCACCTGGCAAGGAGCGGCAAGATCTTGGTAAGTGTCAGCTGATTACATGTGTAATGAGCGACTTCCACGACACGTCGTGTAGAGGGTACTCTTCTTTTTTCCACGGCACAGGCCAACGTTATCGGCATACTCTCCAGGCACACACTTATATGTTATGTGCTCGCTGCTGGCTGACGGCGTGCTGGGGAGGGCGGTGGAACTCCGCAGGAGATCTGCCACGTGGCCAAACGACGGAGAGAAATGACGGCGAGCAGCGACACAGTCTGGATCCAAGACTTCATACACCGACCACGAGTCCTCCTCTACCCCCGCTTATATTCTCACAGGCGCGCCTAGGCTCCGCCTCCGGCCACGCCCTCTCGTGGAACTTTCCAGCCAGTTCTCGGAGTTTCTTGACCGGCCCTACCCCTCACCTTTGGCCTAATATCTTCCCCTTTGAGGATTGTATAATGTTTATAATGGTGCCTGTACCCGTGCTACCCTTTACCAACCAGTAGATCTCATTACATCAGCCCCCCCCACCCCCTGTAATAAAAAAGTATCCATCCCGGCTAATGTTAACGTAACGCGTAAGAGCGCATATGCACACAATAAAAGAGGTGGAAAGAGGACGCGTGACGTGTACCTTACAGAGCGGCAACACATGGAACAACAGCCCACAATACGAGGGAACACAACGAGAAGGGGATATATAAGAGGCATGACGGAGGAAAGGAGCAAAACGCAACAACCCTAGACACTCTGACATTCCCGAGCAACTCAGAGCAAGGATCAACGGAACCGCAAGCATTTGGACCGAGTCCGCGACGCTGCTCTGTCCATGGGAACGGCCTCCTGCTCCTGCTTGGGGGACACCCCAACCACCGGGTCAACCGGGGATGCGGATTGCAGCATAGGAGGCACAGGAGCAGCAGGCTCAGCAGCAGCAGGCACATCCTCGATCCCGGCGAGGTCCCGAGCCACGTCCACGGTCACAGGCCCGGATGCTGTGGATGGCATGACACAATCCTTCCGACACACGCCCTCCGAACGCACCAGCCCGTCGGACACATCAGACAACGGCAGGCGAATCGTTGGAGATGAAGAGGCGATACGTGGAGGGACAAACGGCTTCAACCGAGAAGGATGGATGAACCAACGGCGACGGCCCACTCGGATACGCACACATTGTGGCCGTTTCACCTCTTTGCCAGGAATTATGTAACTTAGGATATGTACCAACCGGCACCTGGGGGCAATGCAACCACGCTTTGTCGCTGATGGACCATAGCAACACGTAATCCCACTTCCCCGCTATGCGCTCATTGTGTGCCTGTGTTTTGGCGGCGTTAACTCTGGCCGCCTCTTGAGCCGTAGAAATGCGCTGTAGGGAAATTTGCACGTGCTCCGACAATCTGGACTTCCCTTTATCCAGCGACGACCCCAATTGGGCATCTATAGGGGGCACATTCTCCCTCCCAGACATGATAAAAAACGGCAAAAACCCTGTGGAAGTATGAGGGGCCATCCTATATGTGGCGAGTACACTCGGCACATGCAAATCCCAATCCGTCTGCCCAGCGTCGACCGCCTGACAGAGCATAGAGGTCAAGGTTCTATTCAGGCGCTCCACCATCCCATCCGTCTGTGGGTGGTATAGTGACGTCCTCATTTTCCTCGTACACAAAGCATCGCAAACCTCACGCAGCAATTTAGACGAGAAATTTGCGCCCCTGGTGAGTGAGCAATTGATCCGGGGCTCCCTTGTCCATCACGTAACCATACAAAAACGCTTCTGCATTGGAGGGCGCTGACTGTTCAGGCAGCGGCCAAGCCATCGGCCATCGGGAAAGATATTCGACCGTTACTAAAAGAAATGTATTCTCTCGTGGAGTGGCCGGAAAGGGCCCAAGGATATCGAGCGCCACCAATTCATTGATACGCGAAACCGAAATGGATTGCACTCCCACCATTCGCCGCTACACAAGCATTAATAACAGGTCGTAATTGACGAGCCGGAATCGACAACAATTGAAATATAACATCCGAAATAATGGTAGCCGAGGCACCCGTGCCCACCAAGACATGTACCTCCACTCCCTGCACGGAACCCGATACCGCCGAAGAACCCGCAGCCGCTGCGACCACGTGACGCGCCAATTTCTTTGACTGTGTCCTCGAGCTAGGCCACTCCCGTGCAACCGAACCCTGGTGTCCGGTGCCAACGTTTGGGTTATGCTGAGAATAAGTTAACCCGAATCATCAATGTCTGAGATTGCAAAATGGGCCGGGTGTCTGATGTGTACCAACTCGCCTGTTGGGATTGAGGTTGAGCCGTCGGAGGGGCAGCAGGCACCGGAGCAGCAGTTGGTGTCAGAGTGCTATCCAGGCATTTCCTCGCGAAATGCCCCGGCTGATCGCAGCGGAAACCTCTGCACCTCCCAGTCCCCGCGGTGACGTGGTCTCCAGCTCCATCGACGGTGTGCAGCATCCTTCTGTCTCCGATTCTACGGCGGAACCGCAGCAGCAACAACCCCCACCGAAGACGCATCGCCAGCTGGCACCACCACCACCTTGCTTGGTGACCATCCCTTCGGTTCCCCGTCGCGGCTGGGGTCCCCTGCCCATGCTGCCATCTGAGACCAAGACTATAGATTATCGTGGGCCTGAAGACACCTGGCAGCCCACCGGGACGTTTGGATGTCTTCGTCACACACAGCTAGGACCACCCCCATGTCTCTAGCCAGTCCCAACATTAGTTCCATGACGAGCGAGTCGAGTGCCTCCGGATTCACGCCAGGGTAAGCAGCACTCGCTAACGCCAACAGAGCGCTGCGATAGGCGAGAGGCGTCTCGACTTCCCCTCGCTTACGTTGAAGAAATTGGCATTGCGTGTCCGCCATCTCAGCATAAGTACCCCGAAGAGTGGACTTATTCTCAGCAAGAGCGTCGTCATTAAAAACAGTCAGCAGAGCGACCAGCACCTCCTCCTCCGTCCAATGTACTGTCTAATATTGTCTAATAGTGTTATTGTATTACATTGCTCTGTTTTTACTTTTTTACCATTTCTTGTTTCATTGTATGTAATGTTTGAGATTAGGGATCAAGAAAGTACAACCATAAGCACAATCATATGAACAGAAATCTATGCATTGATTTATATGAAGACAAGTCCAGATATTGTGGCCAAGGTTCAGCAAATTGTTGTTTTTATTTACATAGCATATCAATTTTGATTACTTTTTTATAGCAATATATTGGGGGGGACATTTTGAGCATATTTAAATATTGGGGGGGATGCGTCCCCCCCAATATATATTATAATTACGGCCTTGCTTTAAAGGGTTTTCGGAGCAGCATGTCACCGCGTAGTTGGACACTATGAGCGATGTGGCTATAATATAATTTCCTTCATCATGAGACCTCCTTTGCCAGTAGCAAAATATGATAATAGGTTTTTACCCTTTTATCTGGCAACAAAACTGACACCTTTTTACAAGGGATCATGTTTGCATTAACCACAATACTTGCAGTCAAAATGCAAAAAAAGCACTGATAATATATGCATTGTCCTTGAAATTGATTGGTCCACACCAGAGACAGCTATTCTTAGAGCCTAGTCTCATAATGGTGATGTAAATGCTTACCCCGAGCTCTCAATACTCTGATGGGGCGTTGTCTTTGAGTTGTGCGTCTTTTGGCGATCTGACAAGATTGGGTGCATTCACGGCGATTCAGTCCTAGACAAAGAGTGATGATCGATGAAAGTTCATTACAGGTAATGCCCGTAAATGTTACCGTCAAATACTGTACAACGTTTTTTGACATGGCCAGGGCACGAGCTATGGAATGCCATTATAGGATGTTAAAGTTTACCGTCGTCACAAAAAAAGGAGACGTCATTTAATGGACATTTTTACCCCCTGTTCTTAATGTCCTATTGCACTCAAAGTCATGAGCGGCCTCTACGAGGAGAATACTGAACACGTCTGAAGGAACACACCGGTTGGTTGGAGTGAACAGCTCTGACATCCCTGGGTTAACGCCTGAGTTGTGGTTTATGACCTAACAGCTTCTTCCTTGCCTCCGTCATTGTCACAAGTATCCCGTGGCGATGATGACGAGGCTTTGTAAATATTGGAGGCAATCCATGTTGACTGCACAGTGATTGCTGGTAAAGCCCCAATGTGACAGTTTCCACATCTGTAGGGGTTGTAACTTCAAAAAAAAGTTAAGGGACTTTATTTGCAGTGGGTTTTAAGGAGCAGCTGAAAGTATTTTCCCGATAATTGCCATTAACGAACGCTGTTTTTACAAAGACCCATACACAACCAGCTAACATCTGAGACGAATTTCCCTTCAGGTGTGATCCACGCTAGAATCCTTGCTGGTGGCACCCGCAATGAAGACCACGTCACCCCAATCCTACAGACCCCTCCACTGTCTCGAAGATCCTCCTTGAACCCATGGCTGATTATCTGTCCCCTCTCTTCTCACTCTACTCCCCTCCACTTTTCTCCTACCTCTCCCCTCTCATCTTACTCCACTTCCCTTTAACTGCTCTCTGCTCGGGCAACCGAGGCGTTTTCTACAGCCCCCAGTCAACCTTCACCCAGAAGGAGGTCACTCGGTCTCCTGTGGTGCCCTCATAGTCCGGGATTCCTTTCCCTCAGCCACCCGTGCTGCCGGATTCCTGCCGCTGTTCAAGTCCAGCCTCAAGATCTCTCATGAATCCTCTGCCTGACTGCCTGCCTCTCCCTTCGAAATGAATACGTCTGCCGCTTCTGTACAATGGCTCGAGATGCAGTCACATTTCTCAAAATGTACCTCGCCTATTTTATCCAATTAAACAATTTAACGATCAGTCGCAGCAGCAATTTTTCTTCAAGAAGCGTCAACCGTGACAAGTCATTGGAATAGAAACGGCTTCCCACGGCCGGTTCACCTGACCTGTCCAACAACTACATCACAATGACCAATCTCATCTCGGATGTTACAGCAGGCAGAGAGACACTTGCACAATCTGGTACATTTGCTGGGTCCACAATGTAACCGCACCGAGATAATGGGGGACGCGTGAAAGCCGTCACGTCAACACATCGCGGCCACTGCCAGGGGGACCTCGCCCCGTGACGTGGACCGCGGGACATCAATGCACCTGCACCATGCTCTCGAGTCTCGTGCATGCCTCATACAGAAGAATCCATGCATAGGCCAGGCACCGCACACCACATGCTGGCCAGCACCAGTCTGTGTTAATTGAGATGGCATATTTATTTTATTTCAGTCACAGTCTTAGTCTGCGGATTTTATATATGGTCTTCTATCCCTGATATGACTATGGCAGCCAAAAATGTAGTCCAAATCTGAGTACTGATATGTTGATGTGCGCAGAGTGAAATTTTATTACTCCTCAGTATAATGTTATCAGGTCAGCCAATCCGTGAACTCGGTAAATGTTTATTTTTATATACAGTACATATACTCTCTCGCAACTTACCACTTTTGTGATCTTTAGTCCACTGCAGTCTCGAACATTGCGAAATCATCTCAGCCTGCGTCTTCAATCGTCACGGTCAGCGCATCGTTCTTTGGTGGCTAGCAGTGACCGTCACCGCCACGCTTGACGAAGTTCATCCGCTCATCGCCGATTGAAATAAAAACACCTCGTCGGCGAACATCACTGCCATTAATGTCACCAACATAAATGCTCCCTGGGCCATCGGGCCTACCTGCGCCCTTCCCCTGCCGTCACCAGGCCAAGGCGAGCGGAAACGAAGCCGGGGTACGAGAGTATGGGGGCTACGGTGCAAGTCGTGCGCGTCCGTACGCTGGTACAAGGCCAAGCTGCTGCGATGCCACGACGCTGACCGTTGCTTGCACACAAAGTGCTTGTAACAAATGAGCCACAATACCTTGCTGATCTCGTCAAATAGCATAAGCCACCATCACGCGAACTCCGGTCATCTTCGCAGCAGCAGCGGCTTCTGACTAACCGTCAGGTGCGCTTTTGCGGCCGTCTGGAACGCTCTTCCTGCCGATATTAGGAAGCCAATGGGAGCTATGCACTTTTAAATCTCAATTGAAAGCTCATTTCTTTAGAACTTATATTTGTGTTTAGTTTGTTGTCCTTCCCCCCGAACCTCCGATTAACATGGTTGGCTACGTACGGTGCGAACGAAGTTCAACATACGTACGTAGGGGTCACCGAGCTGGATCTTGGAGTCAGGTATGATGCGAGACAGGGGAGCCACCAGGTGGAGGAGTCGGCGATCCACATTTTATGTAGCCGGATAGGATCCCATAGAAACAACACACATATCTCTGCACAAGGCAGGCCTGGGGACAAACACAAGGTGATGGCACGGGAAGATCCATGGTAAAGGATAAATATTCCTGAAAAACGTACAAACTGTATGGTGTAGAATGATTTACAAATATACACAAACTAAAATATTAAAATACAACATACAATTAGGACACTTATCATTATGCTCGTTTACCCAGTGAACACCCACACTTACGAAACAGCTTCCATTATTTTTTTACATCGACTTAAAACGCGAAGTCGCACTTGCAATCTGAACCGTGGCACTTCAGCGGAGTGAGCCTCCGCGAGATGTTATATGTCAGCCTCGCGCTGGGAGTGTCTGTGTGTGCTCACAAACAGCACTTGCCGCAATGAATCCCACCATCCGAGTTCGGTTCGTTGCCACGTTAACATCGGTGGCGAGTGATATCGGAATCGATTCTGCCCTTAGCCAGCCTGCACTGACCAGCATGGTCAAAAACACCCCATGTCCTATAATGCTTGAGGAGGCAACCATCTATTGGTGGATGGAGAAAATCAGAAATGAATGTGACTTTAAGACTCGTGACAGCACCAAATGAGTTTATATCACACACATAGTCACACGATGCGTGTTGTGCACCTGTTTTCAGGAGTTCATTTTTGAGCGTGCGTGACACAAAATATATCCACTGCAGACTCTGAACTCCACTGCAGATTATCACTCAGGCCAATTCCTTTCTTGTACAGTAATGGTCATTTAGCTGGGTGCTTCTGTTTTTAGAGCATATAACTTATAGTTGGAAGTTTGTGAGCTTAAATCGAGGGTTTGGTTAATAAAACTGATCTGTCTTAAAGCTGGTTATTCAGATCAATGGCCCACCAGTAACATTGAAAAGCACTGTAAATATCTCAGTGGCAAAATTGAGCTGTATTATCTTCATACCATGCCCAGTAAAGGAAAGCATGATTCTGTGAATTTAAAACCCAATTTTTTTTTTTTACAGACGCGCGTCTCGGCTGCAGCTTTGATGACGAGGGGCTCCCACTGTGCGGCTGGACTCAGTCGGGCGATGACGCCGGAGACTGGATCAGGAACTCGGGAGCAACCCCCAACCCCAGCACCGGTCCACCTGGGGACCACACCACCGGCTGTAAGCAGCACTCACATTGTAAGATGGCTGCTTAGAAGATAAACATAAAACATTATCTGGTGGCCAGGTGGCTCAGAAGTCAGAGGACTCGGATAGCACAGCTCGATAAGGTACTGGCCAAGGTTCAAGTCCAGGCCGCTGCCTGTGATTAAACCTGCTTCTCAAGTCTTAGCGAGTTGATGACCTCAGCATGGTTACAAATGACTGCGCACAAAAATCACATCACGTTAAATTTAATTAACACGCTTAATTTGGCAACAAATTCCAGCACTGAAAATGAAATATTTAGTTTGGCCGCCTAGCGATGGCCATAACTCTCATGCAGAGCAAGTAGGAAGTGCTGCCCTCTCCTGCGTGTGGTCCAGAGGTCACTTGAAGGCATCTCAAAGGTAGCTCTTTGATAGCCAATTCTGTGGGCCGTTACACTGCTCTGCAGGAGATATGGATGGACGCGTTGTCTCGTGTTGACGCCAGTAGTATAATCGAGACAACACTGGGGGAACAAACTCACAAAATTCAATGACAAAACCATCTGTTACGAACACTCCGTGTTGAGTCTTGACCTCGGATATTGTTACCTGTTTACTTTTTACAGAATTATCTGCAGCCTTTAGCTTCTCCTGTTCAGCGTAACACGCTTTTCAGTTGTATATACATATATAAATTCAACAATTAAAGCCACTTTTTATCATACATATGTAGAGTAGGAGTTAGTGACGTCATGTCACGGTCGCCCTCTGGTACGATGACGTCACGGATGGTGACGTCATGCATAGGGGACGGGAACCCGTCACGGGTTCAGGGTCGTCTGGAGGGTCCGGAAACGTGAAGGGTGAAAGTCGGGACCCAGGGTAGGGGGAAATTGGCACCAGGCTAGGGTAGCCTGTGGGTGTACTAGGGACCTCCCCAGTACCCTTCCCCTGGGGGAGCGATGGGACCCCGGGGTAGGGGGAAATTGGCACCAGGCTAGCGTAGCCTGCGGGTGCTAAGGAATCCCCAGTACCCTTCGCCTGGGGTGTGGAGTGTAGGCAGTGAGCGTGCAGTACACGGAGTCGTGTGGGAAGAGAGGTCTTTAATAAAACAACTGGCGTAAGCCTTAATAAAACGTGGCGTGAGCCCCTACACGAAGATCTGCCTCCGAGTCATCATTTACGCCTCAACACATACACAATTACGTCTGCATTGCATTTTAACAATGTGCCGCCCAGTGCGTTATAACAAATCTCGTCTATCCATGCGTATATTTTTCGTGTGTATCTTGCAGTTAAGCCGAGACTTTGATTCGTAGATAAGAACACCCGGATGTGCTCCGTTGTTGAACTAAATGTAGGCGATCTAACCCCATGAAACACTATTATGGATGATATTGGTCGCGAAAGCATACGTGTAAAATTTTATACAGTTTTGCTTATTGGTGTCATGTCAAGAGATGAGGACATTTTATTCCCAAATGCCACAAAGCGGTGCACCACTCTGGTTTTACAGTAGCTTGTGGGTGATATCGTTAACCTAAAGTACCTTGGTCAATTGCCTCTTAGTGTATGGGTGCTGCACATTCTCATTCAGCCGAATATTGACAATGTTTGCCACATGATGAAGCAAACATTTTGTAACAGAGTGGAGAATATGACACTAAAAGTGATAGAGATTTAAATGGATTAGGTTTTTGTGGAAGTCATGACAGTAGCTGTGCAAATGCGGAGATGTTTCCTGTCGCGATAATAAAGCAAAATCCCGTGCGATGCTCTCTTGCTGTTTTTGATGAAGACACAAATCTGACCAAGCAAATTTACAATTGCGTGGGATTTTACGATCTCGTGTTTTAACTTCAAACAAACACGAGAGACAAAATGCTCACGAGCCTGCCTGCAAGGCCGAAGTGTTTCTTAAAATTTGATCTGAATAAAACTGTAAACAGGTTGAACATTTATATGGAAACATTTTAATTTTACTAATTACATTTTTAAAATTAATAAAAAATGTACGCGATCTAACCCCCAAAACCTCTATTATGGATGTATTATAATTGGTAAACAAATTAATTATAGAACACCTCAGATCATAACTACCTAAGCTAAACTATTATTATTTCTCAGGTAAAGCCCACCGAGCTCAATTTACACTGTACCTCGTGGTGAATTCATCGTGCTAGCCACAGCTGCTCTGTAAAATCAGGAGGGGGCACTGTGTAGCATAATAAATTAATCCCACTGTCCACACTTTTTTCGAGGGTTAAAATTAGCGAGTTTTCGTGAACGGAATAAAAGAAAAATTTTAATGTATTTTGATGAGCTTGAAGTTCTCCCCAACACTCCCCGACCATCGCGGATAAAACGTCTTCTCCAGACCTCACACAAACGGGCCTGGTATCTGCACCGGGCCCCTCAGAACCTCTGGGCCGGCCCTGCTTGTGCTGCAGTGTAAACTGTCGGCACGTTGTGCCGGTTTGTTTCAGCCTCCTTCTACCTCTACCTGGACTCTGCGTCCGTGGGACCTGGAGGAGGAGTGAGGCTCCTGAGCCCCAGCATCAACACCAACCAGAACGTGTGCCTGAGCTTCTGGTACCACATGTTCGGCGATGAACTTATGACCCTGAACGTGCACGTGCTGGAGGACGGCGTAGAGAGACGCGTGTGGCGTGCGGAGGGGCAGCAGAGCAGCGCCTGGCTGCAGGGAACCGTCACCATCCAGGCCAAGCCAGACACCCAGGTCAGTGGCCCCTAATACTCACCAGAACCGTCACCATCCAGGCCAGGCCACACACCCAGGTCAGTGGCCCCTAATACTCACCAGAACCGTCACCATCCAGGCCAAGCCAGACACCCAGGTCAGTGGCCCCTAATACTCACCAGAACCGTCACCATCCAGGCCAAGCCAGGCACCCAGGTCAGTGGCCTCTAATAATCACCGGAAATGCACAACAAGGACCTGATTCATTTAGCTATTCTTGGCTATTATTCTTCCACTTTGAAGAAATTACAGCCATTTTCTTCGAAAATCTTACGTAAATGTTATTTTGAAATTGCCCGTCTGCTAATTCTCAATCTTACTGTGTTCTCAATGCCTCTCGCAGTAGTTGTATCTGAGCGTACCCTATTCAATACGTTTCTGCTCTTTCAATTGCTGTTTACTTTTTGTTTTCCCACAACCTTGGATATTTAATATCTTTTTCAAAAGTTGTACCCGTGTATGTTCTGTTATGAATTACAATATTGATCCGATTTTCCACTGTTACAAATTACAGTAATTTTCATTTGAACCTGGTCCTTCAATACCAAGGATGAGATAATTATGCTTTGCCCACCAGAACAAGTAAAACGTAACTAGAAGCATCCTTTATTCTTTACATTTTACATCCATGCATGTATACAGTTGTTCCTTTGTGAATCAACATTACCGTACATTTTTCTCGTGGTTAATTTATCTGAAAACTATTCACTGTAAAGTACAGGCGTCCCTCCAGTAACTTGCTCCCCCCCCCACAGTGCAAATTCACAGTTACACAATTCATTTTTAGGGACATACTTCACACGTACGCTTGGTGTTTCACATTTACGTGCTCTAGAAAAAAAAGTATCAAAATTTTTATAATTATTTTCATTTATAAAATTTTAAGCTAACAAACAATATTTCTGATGGCGTCACGCGTCATGGCAGCGTGGAGCGTCACGCGCTGGGCGTAGCCATCGTAGATCTACCGCCTGTGTCTGCATCGCGCGTGCGTCTGTGAGCAGCCGACGGAAGTGTTCAGGGAGCCCTGAAGTTACTCATTGTTAAGCAAATCTTTGTAAATAGTAATATTTAAATTGTAATCATTAGTATTTGTTATTAAACTTCTTATTAAGTATTTTGTATAATGTTACTATTGTTATCAAGTAATACATTTACTCGTATTTTGTCAACCCAAATTATACTTAATTTTTCTTCGGTAACGCACCCCTCCATATAACATGTATGTCTATGGGAAAATAGTCTTCATACAGCGCGATTCGACTTACGCGTTGTTTTTCAGGAACGCATGTCACGCGTTATGCGAAGGTCGCCTGTGTCTGACTCAATATCTCCTCCATCTGCAGGCTATCCTGGAGGGAATTCAAGGAACAATAAGATTGAGTGATATAGGCCTGGATGACATTTCTGTAGCTGACGGAAATTGCTTTGGTAAGATGAAATTAATTATGTTTTATCATTTTACACTCGCTAATTATTAAACATTCACACCATGAAACAGATTTTTGGCCCAGTTGGGGGTCTTATTTTGAGACTTGGAGTAAAAATTCCAATCAGAAAGTACAGTACGCCATCTCCATCATCCCTCTAGAGTACTGCTGTAGGACCCCTACTTGGTGAGAAGTCCCCAGTGATTGTCCTAGGGAACAACTGGTCCCTTGCCAGAGGAAAGTGGAATTTTCACGACTGGTTCAGGACCACAAACATAAATTAGTGCGTCATAGAGATTGTTTTGGGTTAGATTGCGTAAAACCTCTATTATGGATGATATTGTTTGCAAAAGCCTACATGATAAATTAGTGCGACTGATTGGTCGTTTGAGCCGTAAGTTTAGGTTTTGGGTAAGCGACCAAAACACAGAAAGCTTCCGAGCTCATCAAACCTCGCCTGCTAAGCAGGCTTGAGGCTGGATAGCGCTTGGATGGGTGACTCCCACGCACAGACAGGTTGCAATAGGGCTATCGGGCCCTATGGCAACCTTCAATCCACGCTGACCTGGGTGGCGAAGTATGGTAAAGAAAAATCCCTCACAACCCACGCGGTGTGGGAAGGCTCTGATCCAGCAGTGGATTTAGAGAAGCTCTAACTGTCTTCTTTGGTTCTTTCGGTAAAGTCACGTAGAATTATTTTATTCTCATTCTACGTGACTTTACCGAAAGAACCAAAGAAGATGAATCATTGCAGTCACGAAAGCTTTAAATCGAAGCTCTAACTGGTTCAGACATTCGTCACTGATGTTTGTCGTGAACGGGAATCGAGCTCAAGTAGCGGGATTAACAACGCAGTGCGTGTTGGATCCCGATTTGGTGGCTGAGTGGAGATTGTACCATCGCATGTCATGATGCTGTGGCGGATTCCTCTTGCTCCTCCCTTAAACTGTGGCTGGTTAGCAAACACTGGGCAGGCTCAGATTTATACTCCATTGCACTGAAGGAAGAACTGTGCGCTGCTGGAAACTCTGCCCAGTTCATGAATCGCACCCTAGAAGTGGCACTACAACAATTTTCTGGCCCAACAGAGCTGTGACTGAATGATATTAAATAAATTCTGCACTATAACCATGCATTGATAAGTTACTAACTTACGACTCACCATGAAATGCAGAACATATATTCTGCCTGTATCTTGTGTGTAATTTAAATGTGCAGTAATTTACCCACGTATTAAAATTTATGTATTCATATTTTCACCCCACAGAGTGTGTGAGGGGATGCGATTTTGATGAGATGGACTTCTGTGGCTGGGAGAACAGCGGAGGGGACGTGGGCTGGGAGCATTGGAACGGTCCCACAAACACTGAGAACACTGGCCCTGACGATGACTTCTCTCGGCCTGGCTGTGAGTATCTTACAGCCTCGCATCACTCACAGCCTCCACTGGAGCTCCTGGCCTTGAAACCCACACTCAGTACAATGTGTCTCGATCACTGTGTTAGTGAATACAGCAGTGTCTCGATCACTGTGCTAGTGAATACAGCAGTGTGTGGATCACTGTGTTAGTGCATACAACAGTGTGTGTAGATCACTGTTAGTGAATACAGCAGAGTGTGTGTGGATCACTGTGTTAGTGAATACAACAGACTGTGTGTAGATCACTGTGTTAGTGAATACAGCAGATTTTGTGTGTATGGATCACTGTGTTAGTGAATACAACAGTGTGTGTGGGTCACTGTGTTAGTGAATACAACAGTGTGTGTGGATCACTGTGTTAGTGAATACACCAAAGTGTGTGTGGATCACTGTGTTAGTGAATACAGCAGTGTGTGGATTACTGTGATAGTGAATACAGCAGTGTGCGTGGATCACTGTGTTAGTGAATACAGCAGTGTGTGTGGATCACTGTGTTAGTGAATACACCAAAGTGTGTGTGGATCACTGTGTTAGTGAATACAGCAGTGTGTGTGGATCACTGTGTTAGTGAATACAACAGACTGTGTATCGATCACTGTGATAGTGAATACAACAGTTTGTGTGGATCACTGTGTTAGTGAATACAGTAGTGTGTGTGGATCACTGTGTTAGTGAATACACCAAAGTGTGTGTGGATCACTGTGTTAGTGAATACAGCAGTGTGTGGATCACTGTGATAATGAATACACCAAAGTGTGTGTGGATCACTGTGTTAGTGAATACAGCAGTGTGTGTGAATCACTGTTTTAGTGAATACACCAAAGTGTGTGTGGATCACTGTTAGTGAATACAGCAGTGTGTGGATCACTGTGATAGTGAATACAGTAGTGTGTGTGGATCACTGTGTTAGTGAATACACCAAAGTGTGTGTGGATCACTGTGATAGTGAATACAGCAGTGTGCGTGTGGATCACTGTGTTAGTGAATACAGCAGTGTGTGGATCACTGTGATAGTGAATACAGTAGTGTGTGTGGATCACTGTGTTAGTGAATACAGCAGTGTGTGTGTGTGGATCACTGTGTTAGTGAATACAGCAGTGTGTGTGGATCACTGTGTTAGTGAATACAGCAGTGTGTGTGGATCACTGTTTTAGTGAATACAGCAGTGTGTGTGTGTGGACAACTATGTTAACTGTGCTGTGTGTAGTTGGGAATTACCTGCTGCTGGACTCTGAGTACAACGCCCCTGGAACGGCACTGCTGCTGGAGAGTCCGGCTCTCCCCTCCTCTGGGTGCCTCGTCCTGAGCTTCCACTACTTCCTGTATGGGTCAGCAGAGAACATGGCCATCAACGTTTACATCAACAAAGGTACAGAGGCTTTTATCTCCATTACAGCTGTCAGGCTTTGCCAGTAGTTAATCTGTCATGATGTAATTGAAGATATGCACTTGTTTTCATTTCAATTTGGATGAAAGGCCATATTGCCAACTAAGGGTTGCTTTAAAGACAAGATTTAGTAGGCATTGTGTCCAGATGAAACGGTAGTAACTAAGCTCATGTATAAGTCTTTAGATACAATTATCATTCGTATTGTAAATATTAAATGTTGCTCTACACACTACTGCAAGTACATATGTATGCACAGAAGATATCATATCACTGTCTTGAACACTTCAGTGTACATGTCAGCCAATGCGAACCTGGGAATGTATACATGAGTATGGTGGTGCAGGTAAGCATCCGAACATAGATGGACTCATCCATCTGAACAAACTGTCAAATCTCTCTCCATGGTGCTAACGTTAAAAATAACCGCCACTTTTTTCAAAATTATCTTGTGGTTTTCACACCTGATGATGATTGCTTGTGTTGCAGTCGAAACGTCGTGATAATTTTATTGTTTTATATTTTTATTATTTTATTGTTTCCCTTCTACGTGACTTTACCGAAAGGACCAAGAATATGAATCCCAGCAGTCACGAAAGCTTTAAGTCAAAATATAAACTAAACTCTGTTTAAATGGGGATGATGGTTGTAATGGGGAAGATGGTTTTAATGGGGAAGATGGTTTTAATAGAGATTATGGTTTTAATGGGGATGATAGTTTTAATGAGGATGGTTTAAATAGGGATTATGGTGTGAATGGGGATGATGGTTTTAATGGGGATGCTGGTTTGAATGGGGATGATGGTTGTAAGTGGGAAGATGGTGTTAATGGGGAAGATGGTTTTAATGGGGATGGTTTTAATGGGGATGATGGTTTTAATGGGGATGGTTTTATAGGGGATGATGGTTTTTAATGGGGATGATGGTTTTAATGGGGATGATGGTTTTATCTCCGTGTAACTTTGTGTATTTGTTTGTCAGTTGCACACCCTTATGCTCCGCTTCCAGCCGTGTAACAAACCTTCTGTATCACCCACACTGACCGCAGCCGTCAATGGACAACCCGTGTGGACTGTTCAGGGAAACCAGGGAGAACAGTGGATTTTAGCTCGAGTCATGTTCCCTGAGTCCGGAAATGTGCAAGTAAGAGAATCCCTTACATGCAATGTAGTTCTGTATGTGTGTCTACTGTATTTGAAGCACTGCCGATTATATATGTGTGTGTGGCTTAGATTTGAAAGGTGTGCAGTTGTATTTGGTGAGGTTCAGATTTGTAATACTAATTAATGAGGTGGGGGGGGGGGTCTCAACAACTGCGAAGATTACGACTCAATTAGAATGTACTTTTAATTGTTTACGATTCCCCACTGTGTGCATGGCTATTCATTTGAACACTGCACCACCCTTTATTCAAATCAAGCGTGGGCTGGGGTTGAACACTTTGGGTTGAATACAGCTGAATTAAATCAAACGTTGTGCAAACCCCTGATTCATTTAAAAATTGTGCAATTAATTTAAAGTGTTGAAACTTTAAAAAACCGTGTAAATGGTTTCTGGTGTTTGTGTTAAATTTTTTGTCCTTCCCCTGCACCTCCGATTAGCACAGTTGGATACGTAGTTCAACATGCATACATACAAATGATGCACGCACGTTTTATTGTTTCTTTATGTTTACATTTCATGAAACTGAACACTTTTGAAAAGAACGTTGCGTTATTAATGAGTTGTGTGCATTTCAAGAGATCTCGTGTCATACATCTCAACTAAGTGCCAATCGTATCAGTTGATTAAACAAATCATGATGCATATCCTTAGCTCTTTCGGTAAAGTCACGTTGAAGGGAAACATTAAATAATAAAATATATAAAACAACGTGACTTTACCGAAAGAGCTAAGAATATGAATTTCTGCAGTCACGAAAACTTTAAATCAAAATTTAAAAATCATGATGCAACTTAGAATTTTTTTAGTCCATGGGTATTAACCCACTTCCTATATTTACATTTTTTATTACCTTGGTTCGTGCATTAAATATGCGTTTGTGTTCCTGCGAGTTCCAATCATATGAATTGGAATTCTGTGGACACTTCCTGGGCTGCACAGTTCGAGAATCCCCAATAATTAAATTGATGATTCCTGCTTCTACTTTAAATGAAGGAGGTGATTCTTGGGCTATTCGAATGGAGACAGGACAATTGCCGTGGAGTTGAATGGGAACTCTGTGACAGCCTAGCAGTTGTTCAGAGAATCACCACCAGATTGCATGCTCTGGATATTCCCCACAGAAAATATAATTAAAGTAATGATGCACGCATTAAACCGTGCATGTGAGAATCAACAGTTTAGTTATATAACCTATATGCTAATGTGTATATATAGAGAGAGTCATTCATTATTGTAATCAAAGCGCGACCAAAAATTGTAAATATTCGTATAGTTACTGTGGTCAATTGTTAGAAGCCTAGGAAATACCATGAATTCGCAATGCAATTGATGATCCCATTGGGCATCGTATTCCATCAAAGAGCCGCATCGCGATTGGGACCAGTCGCAGTGGGAATCGCCCGGCACTGGTCCCTTGATGTTCCCACCAAAGCGTCGCATATATGCGAGTGGTCCCACTCCAACAAACAGCACGATCATTAAAATTCTCACGTCAGACGTCCACTATAATACGTGACATTGCTTTGTATCTTTGTGCAGTTTGCCATCGAAGGAGTGCGTGGAGGGACACCTGAGAGCGATATTGCTGTGGACAGCGTCTGCATCTCAGTCTGTGAGCCTTCAGGTAAATATGAGGTTGTCGTAGTGGCAGTATTCATATAAAACCGTCCTAATTGACATGTGCATTCTAGATTAAATTCCAGGATTACAGCACAGGACACATTGGTTGCATGTCTCTAGATACATATTTGTAGCTGTATTTGTGATGCCTCATCTTTTGGTACATCACTGTTGGTAATGTAGAAAAATGATTTCCTATCTAAACGTGTGCCTTGTATTTGTTTCTGCACTCGTTTGGTCATCGATGCACACACGGACCACCTCTACAAACGCGAGAGAATGTTTCACCTGCATTTCCCCCGCACCTCTAATTAGCATGGTTGGCGACATACGGTGGAAAAGTTCAACATACATATATTAATCACGATGCAAAAGATGTCACTCTACTCCGAAAACCCCAATTACAGCCATATCGTGTGTGGTTGTGTAAAGTTAAATTGTTAAATTTTCAGAGGCTACTCATACCATTATAAACTGGCAATTTCCCTGTGAATGAGCATGCCTATGCCCTGTATTGGAGATGTGTTTGCTCACACAGTGGTATAAGTTCTACCATGGCACTGCAGGCTCACGATTGACAAAAGGCTCTTATGGTGTGCTCTCCAAATGGCCTTGCTTAAAGTGGCCTTGGCAGTTTACTACAACTGCATACTGTGCACGACGTAACCAAAGCATGCAATTGCCATCTCACAGCTCTTCGGCACATCCGTCCCATGCCCTCAATTGCCGCAGATAACACCCTCGCCTGCTGTATCATAGGTTCCCATCACAATTACAAATACTACAAAAAGATCTGCCGTGCCCTGCCGTCGACATGGGGCATGGTGGAACAGATTGTTCTGCTTTGCTAAAAATCACCGTGCTCGCTCCCCATATCTGCACGATTCAAGCAAAAGGTTGCGGCCCTCTGTCACCGTGCTCTTTGCTTGGCCTCCTGTCAGACCGAGCTTCACTGCTCACTCTGCAGCAGCTCCCTCCATCTGTAATTGGATGCAGCAGCATCCAGTCTCCTTCTACCTTCACGAAGCACCCGTAGACACACATTTTTGGCGAGCTTCTTGAGCTTTCTGGGGAACTCCGAGCGAGGCTCCGAGCGTCCTGAGTCGCGCTCGAACTTTGAATGCACGGTCATGAAATTTGAGCGCGTAAAAATTGGACTATTATTACTCTTTGCTTCTTTCAGTAAAGTCATATAGGTAGAAAAATAAATAATAAATTGCGACGTTTCGATCGCAGCACAAGCACTCGTCATCAGGTAGAAAGGTACAGCAGTAGAACTGCTGAACAAGAAAGGGCTGTTGCAACAAGACGTTATGTATAGGTTTGAGGTGGGTGTCACCCAAGGGCAAGTAGGCAGGTTCAGAGATGGAAAGGAGCCCCGTCGCCGCACGCACGCACAGCAGCTGCGTTAAAGGGAGAGATTGGCATGTTAATGCGAACGAGCACAATGGGAAATGAGCCCCGTAGTCGCACACGAGCACCGTCGCCGCACGTACAACAGCTGCGTTCATAGGAGAGACATACAGCCTATAGAACAGCGAGAGCTGCCGTTACATCGAGGATAAAGGAGGGCAGCAGTGGCTATGTTAGCTATTTCTGTGACCAGTTACAAGCTAATCACTCAGCTATTTCAATGCTAAATTCTATGCTAATTCCTTTGTCAAGGGGTGCCTCTGCGGATGTGTATACTTTAACTTAGCTATTTCAATGAGCCATTTCAATGCTAAATTATATGCTAATTCCTTTGTCAAGGTGCTTTGTTTCTTCTCACACAGCTTAAAGGTCGTGATCTGAGCGTGGCTTTTTTCACTCCAGCGCTGTCCTCCAGACAGTCTCGTCCCTTCACCTGATGAAGGCCGCTTGTGTTGTGGCCGAAACGTCGTGATTTTTGTTATTTTATTTTTTACCTACGTGACTTTACCCAATAGAACCAAAGAGTATGGATCCTTGTAGTCACGAAAGCTTTAAATCTAGAATATGTTAGTGAAGATAGCATGTCTGTGTCAGAGGACCGGGCATAGCGCCACTTCGTGGGCAACACAAGCTGCGGCGTTGGCTGCTGCACAGTGAGAGGCCAGCGTATCAACATCGGAGAACCACCGTAACGGTGGCCGTGCCAGTGAGAATTCAGAGAGTCGTAAATAACTGCTAAACAACGGCAGGAAGGATGGAAACATCACAGCAAGTTAAGACTTACCTGGTTAATAACATCCTTCCAATGATTGCCTAGTTTGTACCCATCTTCTCGGTTGAAATTGTCTGTGTTTATATATCTGGATGGCTTCAAGGGCAAATCTTTGATGGTAGCCCGAAGGTTTGCAGAGTACCTTGGTCTCGGCAAAAAACAATATCGTGTGAACCGACCGCGTTAAAACAGTGATCATCCACGGCAGAGGTATTGGTTCTGCCATGTTTCAAATCTGACTTGTGTTCGCGAACACGGTCCGAGACATGTCGTTTCGTTTCCCCGATGTAACTGCTACCGCAGACACAACTTAGTCTGTAGACACCTAGGTATTGCATGTCAGGAATCACATCCTTCACAGAAGAGATCAAATTACGGATTTTGCGTACTGGACTCTTTGGTTCTTTCGGTGAAGTCACGTAGGTATAAAATAAAATAAATCACGTCGTTTCAGGCGCAACACAAGCGTCCGTCATCAAGTGTGAAAGCATGGTCTGCTGCTGAAGCAGACTGTTTTAAAAGGTTTGAAATGGGTGTAGCCCAAGGGTCATAACGAAGTGGCCGGGGCTAGTGATGTTAATGTGAGAAATTAGTATGTAGCTGTAAGATAGAAGGAGAGCGGCCTCCTCGACGAGGGCATGGAAGTGCAGCTGCATCGGGCGACTCCTTTCCATCTCTGACCCCGCCTACTTGCCCTTGGCTGACACCCACCTCAAACCTATACATAACCTCTTGTTGCAACAGCCCTTTCTTGTTCAGCAGTTCTACTGCTGTGTCTTTCTACCTGATGGCGATTACTCGTGTTGCGATCGAAACGTCGTGATTTATTTTTTCTACTTACGTGACTTTACCGAAAGAACCAAAGAGTATGCATTCCTGCAGTCACGAAAACTTCAAATCAAGATTGGACTATTATTGTTTCATCATTGCAGCATTAATATTGATGAAACACTGTGCATAACACAGCAGATAAAAGAGTGCTCTTATGAATAAATGTTGGGTGCGTCGGTTGACGAGTACCGTCCCATTGTCTTTATTTCATGAACTGAAGCTCCAACAACGCCGGCACCAACGCCACCACCTACGCCACCACCTCCAAGTGAGAATTTGCAGTGGAGTGTGCGGTTCGTCAGGGAGAACCTAAACGCCTCATCGGTTTGAGGCCTTGTGCTGTACTGGTTTACAGTGTCAAGTCGCGATGTTTATATTTCTACAACGAGTGTTGTGGTGGGACAGTGATTAGCGCATTGCACTATGAACAGGGGTCACGTCGGTTTGATTCCTGGCCACGGCTAATATCAGTGGGAAGTGATGCTTGAACTGGTCCTGCCTCACAACCCCCCCCCCCCCACCCTTCATCAATCAGCACTGACCAGCGTGGTGAAGTATGGTTAAACCCACATTACTAATATGGCCTGGGGGAGGCCTTCATCTACAGTAGCAGTGCATTGATAAAGGGCATGTTATATTTTTTCATGATTATCCATGCAACCTTTCAGTTCCGCAACTCCGATTAACACAATTAGCGACATACAGTGTGAAAGAAGTTCAACATACGCACATACATACTATTGTGGCTTTATTGATGTTGAACAGAGCCATGTCATCCGAGAGACATGATTGAGACGTAATGTGCACGGTCATACCATCCCGGCCATCATACTACAGTAGTATCATAACAGATGTCATAAACTAAGTAGTATGAGTAATAGCAGTATTTAATAAAAAATATATGTTTTATATATCCAGTGATAAAAAAGTCATATCTGAAAACTTTTGGTCCCGCATAATTAGGCGCAAAAATGGAAAACTTATATATTTTAAACAATCTTTGTTTTAAGTGTTCTATGGTACAGAGTATAATTGACATAAGTTTAAATATAACATGTATACATGTTTCTTTCAGATCCCAAATTTCGGAGTGTGCTCAAATGTTTAACTATTCTTTTTTCTCATGGAAGTCTTATCTAGAGGTTTTAAAGGTGCTGAATCCAAATAGGTGTCATTTTAATCAATTATATGTTCATATACTTCTGGGAAACGTGCGATGTTAAAGCTGATGGAAAGCCAGCAAAGCCTGCTGCCAATTCCCAGCATATATGTACGTGCTGGTAACATTTACAACCGTCACTTGTATTATGCAATGATGTTCGTAACTTTCAGAACCAGGACACTGCAGCATTTGTGGAGACCCTCATTACTGGACATTTGACGGGGTCGCCCACGACTTCATGGGCACGTGCACCTACACCGCATCCATCCCGTGCAACCAGAGCTCCAACCTGCCCCACTTCAACGTGGAGACGACAAACGAGCACCGTGGCGGCAGCACGGCCGTGTCTTACGTCAAAGAGGTCCACGTGGAGGTCTACGGCCACAGAATCACCTTGGGCCAAGGGCGCCGGGTGCTGGTGAGGCCTGCGCTTGCACAGTACCTCTTGTTTCTTCATTGCAGGACCGAGTCCCACCAAGCTCGCCGGTCCCACTCAGCAGGTGCCAGTTTGTTGCTGCACTGTAAAACCCAAGGCTGTGACGTCACACACACAATGAACGTGACGCTTGCAGATGATGCGGTGACGCCGTGTCCTATGTCCTCACGTCACGCATTTAAATGTAATTGCGGTAGAATATCATCTCGACTGTGTCAATTGTGTCACCTCTGTTGTGCAGGTGGATGGGCTGCGTTTGACTCCTCCGTTCTTCATTTCGGGGGTGTACATCCAACTGAGTGGATCCTACGTTGTGCTCGAGACCGATTTCAATCTGGTTGTTCGGTTTGATGGGAACCACCATGTGGAGATAGTCGTGCCTGGAGAATACACGGGGGAACTGTGCGGCATCTGCGGTGAGTTGATCTGCTGAGAGAAGTGACACAATAAGCAACTGACTTCACACTGTAGAATTAATAAAATCTTAATGTGATTGCAGTTGACAGAATATGCAAAGATATCAGCCATGGATGAGCTGCAGTAAGGACCATTGAGCATTATCAGCCACGAATTCTAACAAAAATGGAAAAGTTAAATATGCATTTCATCGAGCAAGTGCCGTTTTTCACATAAACCATTTGAATTGCAACTACTAATGGAACGATTTGTGTTGTTTTACAGGGAACTTTAATGGAGATGGCTCAGATGACAATCTGAAGCCAGATGGGTCAGCAGCGGCCTCATCAAGCGAGCTGGGAAATAGCTGGAGAGTGTTCAACAGTTCTGATGATGAGTGAGTATCCGTTCTTCTCAACTATTTCCATGCGTGTCTGATAATTACAACAGTGCCATTGCAAAAGCCTCTGGATAATACACATGGAAGGCATTGGTATTGACAGCCATTCGAGCTCGAGATAGACAAGAAGTGCCAAACATGGGCCCCATGCTTACATTAGATCTGACTATTGTGCCACTGATGCTGTATTTGTGTCAGCTGTTTGGGCTACAGTGAGTTATCTTCATGATGATGATGGTAATGACGACTGTGACTATGTTCCAAGTGATGTTTTCTCTTTCAAACTCGGTGAGGTTAACCTGCGCGTGTGTTTGTTGACAGTTGCCAAGATGATACCGGGGAAATACCTCCATGTGATGAGAATGACAAGAACCTGTATGAATCGGATACGTTCTGTGGAATAATCACTGGCCCTGAGGGTGGGTATTGCTCTCTGTTAAGTTCAGCTGTTAACTCATAACTATGCATGAGAATGGACTTCATTAGATTGCAGACATTGTGGCATTTCCACTCCATGGAGCTATACCCACAACAAGTTTACCTGTGTGATGGGCATTCAATTCTAGTTGGCATAATGCTTTTTAAAATTGTTATCACTTTAAAATATATAGAGGCTAGGAAATTCTTATTACACGTATTTTTTTCAAAACTATTTCGCGATCCATGATGAAATTGTTTCTACAGATAATTAGCGTTCAAAGTTGTTTTGCTATTAATGGGAGCACAGTGCACAAACCATTTCACCGCTGCTGCATCAAGAGGAGTGATGTGCCAATGCTGCTAACACTGACATCGTATTTCTCACTTCCATCAGGAGCTTTCAAAGAGTGCCACGCGGTGCTGCCTCCACAAGTCTTCTTCGACAACTGCGTGTTCGACCTGTGTGCCACGGGTGGGGACCACGGCTCGCTGTGCCAGGCCCTGCAGGCCTACGCCGACCAGTGCGCCCAAGCTGGGGTCATCGTCACGTGGAGGAACAACACCTTCTGCCGTGAGTGCACCGCCTGCTGTGATGTCACCGCCACACTGATTGCCCAGCCATGAAATTTGATTGTGATTTGATGGACATGTGATTGTAAATCTGATAATCTATAGATGCCTAGATATACCGTGGGATTTTAATATGATAAGTGAAATTCAAACCTAACTAGGGTTTTCCATTGCATGAGAGACGCATTGTTAATAGTGCAGGTGTATTAACCATAAATACTCACCATCTGCTTTACATTGGACGCTACAGATTCCCTGACATTTTAAACAAAGTAGGCTTTTGTGTGATGGTGTTGTTGAAATTTGCCAAATGTGTAAAATGATCTGCCAATTACTCGATCTGGATTACAAATAACAACATTGCTCTTACTGGCAGACTAATTCCGATGACAAGCTGGTGCTCAGTCACCTTGTGCTGCCCAGAGTCAGCTGCCAATATCCAGCCGCCTTTGAATATTTACGCGATCTAACCCAAAACAACCTCTAGTATGGATATTGGTCACGAAAGCCTACGTGTAAAACCGCCTTTGAATGTTTGAGATAATATGTGGCTCAAGGTGTTTTATGTTTTGAAGTATTTAAGCACCATTGGAAATTAAAGATTAGTCAAGATTATTGTTGTGTGTGACACCCACAGCATTCCCGTGTGAACCGGGCAGCCACTATGAGAGCTGTGCCCCACCGTGCCCGGCCACCTGCAGCAACGCAAGTCTCCCGGGTGGCTGCAACCAGCAATGTGCAGAGGGCTGTGTCTGTGACGACGGCTTTGTCCTCTCTGGGGACAAGTGTGTCCCTACAGATCAGTGCGGTTGCCTGGATAACAATGGCCACTACCATCCGGTGAGCTAAGCAAAGATATGTACGTAAATCCCTATCCTAGGATTTGTGTTTGATGCAGGCCAACACAAGTTTGAATCTTCCTTAATAAAAAATAGGATTTCAAGTCACAGTCAAAAGCATTCATGTGTTTTTATTTATTTACTCGTCATCATAATAATAGCTAAAAGGTCAACTGAGATGTTTCTAAAGACATTGCATTTGTATCTCAGCTCAGGGAGAGCTGGTTTGAGTCGCATGACTGCAGCAAGCGCTGCATCTGTGTCAATCCTGGCGGCAATGTGAGCTGTGATGCCTGGGTCTGTAAGGACGATGAGATCTGCAGTGTGGAGGATGGCATCCTGGGCTGTCACAGACAGGGTGAGTGCTTCCTGCGTGATTTTTCAGTCTACATATAATGCTATGAAACATTGTTCTCCAGGTCTAGATGATCACACCCCAAAACTGTACACTAATTTATCCAGTGTAATGGTGTGGAGGGGTTTCCCGGATAAAACTAAATATGGATAATTCAAAACATATAAATTCTACAAAAACATGTTTCTTACTTAGATAGAATAGGGATGCATACCTAATAATGACTTCTGTAGCGCCGTAACATAGCAAGCCATTGGAAGGTTGCTGAACAGAATGTATGTAGAATGTGTTGTCTGTCTTTATTGTTTCGTAAAAGAAGTATTTTGTTGACATGTTGAATTATTGCCATAGCATATGCAATAATTAATCATGAAGCAGGGGTAGCTCGGAATTCAACCAGGCCATACGTAAAACTTAACATGTTGTTTTACAATCATGGTTGACCTGCCCACTCATAATGAGCATTAACTGAAAATGTGTCCGAAATATTATTCATTGTGTAGTGGGTCCAACGGAGTCGCAGATGTTCCTTTTAGAGGCAACACTTTTATTTGTAACACCGTAACACTGTAACACATAGGGGTAACTGCCCCTTTACCAGACTACAGCGAGTTACTGCTACGAAGGGTCGATCCCTCACACGGGTCTCCGACCACATGGATGCCTTGTAGGACGGAGAGCTTCAGCTTGAGACGTAGAGTTTCCCGCTTGTAGATGGTGAGCTTCCAGCTTGTAGAATGCAGTGACCCTGGTCCCTCTCAGGGACCCGCCTTATATCCCTCTCTGGTCAGGGCCGCTCCGCCCTCGGCCCCGCCCGCCTTCCTGAACATTTTCGTTCCCTCTCGAACCTTCTCAAGAGCTCCCTCCGGACACGTGATCACCCACCAGTCCCCCCACCCGGGGCCCCCTGTGTGGACATTCCGGATCACGTGTTTACGGGGTCAACCAGAGTGCCATGGCTCGGGGCAACCCTGCCCCTGGGCTGACGCTCACCCCCTCCCCCTCGAGGGAGCCCCCACCACATGCTGTGTGTGGTGCCCGCACTATCCCAGTGTTCGCCAAGCACCGCTAGGGCTGGTACTACACACAGCCACCCACACGGTGCTGTCCACGATGTACAGTAGGAACATCGAACGACACGACCCTTCCGGGCCGGCACCATACAGTGACATCCCTGATGTCACTACATCACCCCCCCCCCCCCCTTCGTAGCATCCAGCCGTCCCGGCTGTCAACTCCCCCCGCAATGAACATTAAATGAAATGCAACAAGCAAAAAAAAACACTGTGCCTCAACGATAATAAGAACAGATATAAATACCCCAACCCACCTGTACAAAAATTACACTATATACAAATGTACAAACCAACAGGGAGAAGAGTGGAAACCAACAAAACCATAACCACACCATCTTAACAACAATATAAAAGAACAGCGTGAACCACGGGATCCCCCATTAGCATCAGATCTCCCACCTTCATCGTGTAACGACGGACGCGAGCACAATGGCAGCAAGGTTAAATCAATGACCACCGCGACTCAGCGAGCGCGACAAGCAACCGAAAGCTTGGGAGCGAGCGTACAAGTGAATCACGATACAACACCATACCAACAATAATAAAAAACGTGTAACACACGGGATCCCCCATAACCATCACACCTGCCATCTTCATCGTGTAACAATGCACTTGAGCACAATGGCGGCCAGGATGAACCAATAACCGCCGCGACTCAGCGGGCGCGACGAACAACCGACAACGCGGGAGGGTGCGTGCAAGAGGATCGCGTACGAGTCTTTGAGCAGGTCCGTGATGCCGGGCCCCCCCCCCACAGGGGAGGTGGCTCGCACCACTGGAGGAACCGCAGGGAATGTGTCAATGTTCCGCCAGACCCGGCTCCTCACAAAGAGCAGCAGGCCAGGCCGGCAGGTCCATCCCCCTCGAAGCCTGCGAAACCGGCACGCGCGACCGTTCAGGGGATGCCGGACGCACTCAACACTCGGCCCCAGCAATATGGAGATGAGATGAATTCGCGCGGCGTGATTACCGGTTCAAGGCGAGAGGGGCGGACAGTACAGCAACTAATCACATCTCTGGTTCGTCACGTGCAAGGCTCCACACTCGCATTCCCGACAACGCCCCCTACCGGACGTGCCGGAGCCGCATGAGCCAACCCCGTACTTTCCTGAATGATCTTGGTGTCCAACCCAGCATTTTGAACCTGAACACAAGGTTCCTGGTCATCAGACACCAACGTTTGTGCTATAGCTCGGTACCCCGCAGTACCCAAATCGAGCGGCTCCCTCAAATGGAGGGGAACAGACATTCGCGCCGGGCGGGATTTCCCCCGTTCGGCGCGCGGACATTTGTACCGTAGCGTAAGCCGCACACAGCCGGTTAGGGGAAGGCAAAAACGCCAGACTACAGGGCTGCTGTAACTGCAGACCCCCTTTCCTGCCAGCAGTGTAACATTCTCTATGTAATGAAGGCACCGAAGCCCCTCCTTTCGAATCAGCACCAGCTTCTCCACAGTTTTGAGATCTTCACTAAAAACTGCTGCCACTGCTATTCAGTGGCCTAAAACAAAATGTTTAGCTTCGGATGACCGCTGCAAAGTATTATCTGTATTTTGATTTAGTGTGCTGATCTTAAAGGTGCATTGAAAAATGTGATACTCCGACTGATGCTCCTGTTGTTTGTGGAGTGACTCATGCAGCCAGCTGTGGCTCTAGGGTTTGGTGTTACATGTTTTTTATGTAGTTTATTGTTTAAAATTCGGTCACAGTTCCTATGATCACTGTTACATTGCATTTATGGCTTTATTTTGGTGATTTCTAAAAGTTTTTTGGTTTACCCATGTTTTTGTTTATGGTAGTATGGAGTTATACTGATGGCCTTAATCTAAGTTTTCTTGTTGTTGTTTGACTTGCATCCCACTGGGATTTTTGCACACAGCGTTGGTGTACGGTGCTATTTCAGGAATATTTTGATGTTTTTTCCTGGATTTTCTGTTTGCACAGTCACATAGTCACTTTAAGATGTTTTTTTGTTAATGTTTTTGTTTTTTGTTTGTTGCGGTTGCACCCGATTCAAGAGCCAAATGGCTCACAGGGCTATACCAAATAAATGAAAACTATGAAACTATGTCTACAGATTTACCAGCAACTGAATTTCCAACACCAACAACAAAGTCACCATCAGCAATATCATCACCAAGTAAATGCACACATTATAAAGATGAAAATACTACAGCACTACATCAAGACATTTTACAACGAAGCATAATTCATTTTGCTGCAATAATAAATACAATTCTATTGTGTACACTCTTGCACTTAAAACCACACGCATAAACCGCTTTCAAAGATAATAAAATTCAGAACAATAATTTATCGAGACTCATTCCAATTTTAATGCTGAAAGATGTATTTTTCACAATGACGACTGAAGCACCAAAAAAACATACATTTCCCTGCTGTGCTCTTTGCTATATAAAGGCACTGAGGCTCCATCGTTCGAATCAACATCAGCACCAAATTCTCCAGCAGGATCAACAACAGGTAAATATGCCCAAAACAAATGACACTGAGATCACAGCACCGTCATTGTTATTGTGCTTATTTCTAACAATGCCTGATGGTAAATTATATTTTTTAAAGGTTCACGATTATTATAAACATAAATATTATCCTTCACAAATAATTCAATTCTTGCCTGTAACGTTCTGTATGCAATGAAGGCACCGAGGTCCCACCTGTTGAATCCTCTGTGTCTAGAGATGTACGAGCAACTGCATTTCCTACATAAATACAATCACCATCAGCATTGTCAACACCAATTATATATGGACAGCACAGACATCAACCTGAGATTACAGTGCTCTTAACTTTCACAGTAATGATGAAAGTATCATAAATGAGAGCCTATGAAAATAATATCCAATATATAAAATGTTTCCATTTAAAGCATTCGTGACTGCAGGGATTCGTATTCTTGGTTCTTTCGGTAAAGTCACGTGGAAGGGAAATAATAAAAGAATAAAAATCCACCAATTAAATTCTCACGACGTTTCGATTGCAAAAAGAACCAAGAATATATAAATTGTTGCTTCATTAGGAATTATAAAATGTATATCAGGCTAAAGAATCAGTATTATAAATATAAATGGCAATTCCAAATGTTGTGTTTTTCAAAAACAGGCATAAAACTAAATTTCGTAAATCATAATCACTTGACTAATAATAATACATTTAAAAGAAATTACCTTTTCTGGGAACTCACAAAAATATATGATTGTTGGAATGAACTGAAATATGATGTGGAAGCGTTAGTGTTGTACTGCAGGGATACCACGGATGGATGATGCAACCTCCCTGATGCTTCTCGTTTGATCTCATTGCACGTGCCGTTTGAAATTTAGTGAACGCAGAATTCGATTCCGTTGTGTTAAATATTCTAAAAGGTTCAATAATTGAAAAGTGTCCATAATTAGTTAATTCTGTAAATGCGACATTTCGTCAAGCAAACATTCCTCCCATTAGCATCGACGCCCGGACCAACTCGTCCGCCAGCAAGCACGACCACGACCAATACGACAGCAGCTCCTCCAAGTAAACACTGCACACACAGCACACGCTTTGGTATATGCCAGTGACTGAGAGAGTGCCCTTAGATAGAAATGGATAGGCTGATGGCTTTATGTCTGTGAAAAAAAATGTTTTCAGTATTGGAAAGTAATTGGAGTGAAGTGATGGTTTGGGTCAGACCTGATTTGATCTTGATCAGATGGTCAAATCCAGTTTTATTGTCTGAATAGGATCAAATTCTATCCCCAGTTTAGTAACAAGATATCCCCCCTCCTCTTTTCAGAACATAGATGGACTCGTCCTTCTAAACAAACTGCCAATTCGTTGCCCGTGGTGCTAACGTTTTTTTAAAGTAAATAAATACAAACACCGCTTAAAAATAAATAAATAAATAAATGCGAACCGTCACTTCTTTCAAATGTTTCTTGCCGTTGCTTTTCACACCTGATGACGACCGTTTGTGTTATGGTCGAAACGTCGTGAGAATTTTTTTTATTGTTTTATATATATTTTATTATTTTGTTTCCCTTTAACGTGACTTTACCGAAAGAGCTAAGAATAACAAGATATCCATTACTGAATATTTTTTTCCAACATGCGATAACTCTAGAGGGACACAACCAGAAATCACACCAGGATATGTGTTTTTATAGGATAATTATTGCAGGTTTATTGGTTCATGATGACATAAAGAGGCAAACGAGCTGAAGAGGAAATATATCAAACAGTGCATATTACACTATCAGTGATAGATCAGCAAAATTGAAACTGACTAAAAAGTCCATAAATAAGCACGGAGTAGTGCATGCTTGATATTACACTCGGAGACAGAAATAGAAGCACATGGATCAGAGAACATATGCCGGTTGAAGTTTACAACTGAATTTTGATTATAACTCAATCTCTGGGTTGTCGAGGAGTGTCTACCAATTACTACAATTTTTGGGTGGTTGTCTTGATTTTATACAATGCTCTCATAACGCAGTTACTTTATTCTTATCAAATGTGTGGCTACTTGTACCAGATATAATATGACCAGCCCATGAAGATGTGATGAGATGTTTAATTAAATTGTTAAACATCAAATGCTGTATCTGACGAATCGTGCACCACTATGCATCATATGCCACTTTTGTGAAAAAAATACATTTTATTTCTCTAATTCCAGAACCTGGTGACTGCGTGATCACTGGAGACCCTCACTACATCACGTTCGACAAGACGACGCACCACTTCATGGGCGAGTGCACCTACACGGCAGCCGTCCCGTGCAACCAGAGCTCCACCCTGCCGCCCCACTTCAACGTGGAGACAACAAATGAGTTCCGGGGCGGCAGCACGGCCGTGTCTTACGTCAAGGAGGTCCACGTGGAGGTCTACGGCCACAGGTTCACCTTGGCCAAAGGACGCCGGGTGCTGGTGAGCGTTACACTGTACCTTCACGGTGCTGGTGAGCGTTACACTGTACCTTCATGGTGTTGGTGAGCGTTACACTGTACCTTCACGGTGCTGGTGAGCGTTACACTGTACCTTCAAGGTCATGTCTATGGGTTGCCAAACTCAGGCAGATGCTAAAGGGGAAAAAACCCAAAGTTTACATTTTCTCCTTTGGCTGAAAAAGGCAAACTTGTCTCCCAACTGTGCTGCACAGTATACCAGAACTTGCTAACCTGATGAGTGCCCACTGAGAGGGCAACTCTCATCAATAATAATTATAGCTCATATAGCATCTTTCACACTCATTGTAAAATATCATAAAATACATCAATTACGATTAAGAAGTGGTTAAGTTAAAATAAGATGCTTTCTGAAAGATATATTTTTTTAGGCAGGAATGGACAAACCTAAATTTCGATTTAAAGCTTTCGTGACTGCATTGATTAATCTTCTGGGTTCTTTCGGTAAAGTCACGTAGAATGGAGATAAAATAATAAAAATAATAATAATAGAATACAATTCTCACCACGTTTCAGCCACAACACAAATATGCTTCCTCAGGTGAAGAAACAGGACTGTCTGGAAGACAGCGCTTGAGTGAACCCTGCCAAGCTTGACAGCGTCTTTTAAGCTTTGTAGGAGGAAGAGAGCGCCTTGACAAAGGAGTTTACATATAAATTAGCATGTAACTGGGGGATTAGCATGATGTTGGTGTCGGAACGGAGGAGGGGGAAGAGGAGTTTACATATAAATTAGCATGTAACTGGGGGATGAGCATGATGTTGGTGTGAGGGATTAGCACCACGGAGAGTGACGAGCTTTGTTCAGACAGACGAGTCCATCTATGTTCGGAATGGAGGAGGGGGGGGAAAGAGGAGGAAACGGCCACAGTGCGTTGCTCTGTCCTGTGTTGCGTTATGACTATGCTATAAACGAGACTACTATACATTACAATATTATACCTTCCAATCTAAACTACATTGTATAATGTATCCATGGACAAACCCCACCCTTGAATTATACAATGCGTTACTATACACTACCCTATACTTTAGACTATAAAAGATTAGACTTGTATTGTTACACTATGTATTATTCTACTAACCCTACTGTATACCACACTGCTGTATATTCACTATACAATTATGGTACTATATATTGCCTTATGAATTATGTTAAACATTACACTGTTATACTATTTATTATTATACAAAATGCTATAAACTATACTATTGACCGTCGTGTGAAAGGTACTAAGAGGCAGTGCCAGCGCATAGACTGCGGTCTGAAAGTCACCGTAAAATACAAACAATCAAGAACCGAAATGGTTTATAACGTCTTTCCAATGGTTACTAAGCCGGAATCCATCTTCTCTGTTGAAATTGTCTCTGTGTTTGTATATGTGGATAGCCTCATGAACAAATCTCTCATGGTAGCTGGATGGCTTGCAGAGAACCACCGTCTTGGAGAAGTCAATGTCATGTGAGCCCACTGAATTATAACAGTGATCTTCCACGGCTGAGGTGTTCGTCCTACCGTGTTTCAAGTCTGCTTTATGTTCACAGATGCGGTCCGAGATATTTCGTTTGGTTTCTCCAATGTAACTGCTACCACAGAGGCAACTTAGTTTGTAGACGCCCGGGTACTGTATGTCTGGAACCACCTCTTTTACAGATGGAACCAGATCACGGATTTTATGTACTGTGATGAATCGGACCTGGATCTTGTGTTTATTCAGGATTTTGGAGATCTTTTTTTGTGACCCCCGCAATGTAGGGTAAGGTGATGGTTTTGAATGGCTCCTCAAGAGGATCTTTCTTCATGGTTGGAGTGATGGCTTTGCGGATTGTGTAGTCGGAGTAACCATTAGCCTTGAGAGCTTGGTGTACATGCTTGAGTTCACTAGCAATGTGTTCCTGGTCGGAAATGCATTGGGCTCTATGGTATAGAGCAGTGGTTCTTAACCTGGGTTCGATCGAACCCCAGGGGTTCGGTGAGTCGATCTCAGGGGTTCGGCAGAGCCCCCGCCACGGAGGTCCGGACACACTTGAATTATTGTGTAAATTTGTGATGACACACACGGCCCGCTTGGCCATCACTGGCTGCAGATGATCATGCTACACTGCTTGGCCAATCAGCGCTGCGGGGAATTTAGTGCGTACTCAGTAGTCAACGTGTGACTGTTGTTGTCGTACGTCGTGTGATTTCTTTAATATTTTATCCATACTAACTATGTCGGGCAAAAGAAGAAAGTGGTCGGACGAATATGTACAACATGGATTCTCATGTATCACGGAACGTGATGGGAGTGAGCGTCCTATCTGCATGATTTGCAACGCCAAGTTGAGCAACTCTAGTCTTGCACCGGCAAAACTAAAGGAACACTTCTTGAAGCTGCATGGAGACGGGGAATACAAGAACACAACACTTGCTGAATTCAGGGTGAAGAGAGCCAGATTCGATGAAAGGGCCACTCTGCCTGCTCTTGGATTTGTACCTGTTAACAAACCGATCCTGACAGCATCGTACGAAGTTGCTTACCTGATCGCAAAGCAGGGCAAGCCACACACCATTGGTGAAACACTTGTGAAACCAGCTGCATTAAAGATGGCGAATCTGATACTCGGAACAGCGGCCGAAGGTAAATTATCCCAAATTCCCCTTTCCAATGACACCGTCAGTGACAGAATAGAAGACATGAGTAAAGACATCTTGGCTCAAGTAGTCGCGGATCTGATTTCAAGCCCGGCAAAATTCAGCCTTCAACTCGACGAAACCACAGACGTTTCTGATCTAAGCCAGCTTGCTGTTTTTGTACGCTATGTGAAAGACGACATGATAAAAGAAGAGTTTTTATTTTGTAAGCCTCTTACAACAACAACGAAGGCAGCCAATGTGAAGAAGCTTGTGGATGACTTCTTCAGAGACAACAATCTTTCATGGGATATGGTTTCTGCAGTTTGTACGGACGGAGCTCCAGTCATGCTGGGAAGAAAGTCTGGTTTTGGTGCGCTAGTAAAGGCCGATGCACCACACATCATTGTGACGCATTGTATTATGCACAGGCATGCGTTGGCAACAAAAACCTTACCTCCAAAAATGGCAGAAGTATTAAAAACTGTGGTGGAATGTGTGAACTATGTGCGAAAAAGTGCTCTGAGGCACCGCATCTTCAGTGAGCTGTGTAAAGAAATGGGCTCTGAATTTGAGGTACTTCTGCTCCATTCTAATATTCGGTGGTTATCCCGGGGACAGGTGCTGAATCGTGTTTTTGCCATGCGTGTGGAATTAGCCCTGTTTTTGCAAGAGCACCAACACTGCCATGCAGATTGCTTCAAAAATCCTGAGTTCATTCTCATTTTAGCGTACATGGCTGATATATTCGCAGCTCTCAATCATCTCAATCAGCAGATGCAGGGTGGTGGAGTCAATATCATGGAAGCGGAAGAACACCTGAAGGCTTTTCAAAAAAAGCTACCGTTATGGAAACGACGAACAGAGAACAATAACTTCGCAAACTTCCCGCTTCTGGACGACTGTGCAAGTAAGATCGAAGATGTGTCTGGAATCGGAGATATTTCTGTATCCACGGAACTGAAGCAAACAATTGCCATGCACTTAGATGAGCTTGCAAAGTCTCTCGACGGATATTTCCCTACAAGAGAGTCATATCCAGCATGGGTGAGACAGCCGTTCACGTTTGCTGTTGAAACAGCAGATGTCAATGATGAATTCCTCGACGAAATCATTGAAATTCAGCAGAGCCAGGTTCAACAGCAACTCTTCAGAACAACAACGCTCTCAATGTTTTGGTGTCGACAAATGAACAAGTATCCAGTTATTGCTAAGAAAGCCCTGGATTTTTTTATACCATTTGTTACAACATATCTTTGTGAGCAATCCTTTTCGAGGATGCTGGACATAAAAACGAAGAAAAGGAACAGACTTTGCTGTGAAAATGACATGAGAGTGGCACTTGCCAAGGTGAAGCCACGCATATCTGAACTGATCTCTCAAAGGCAACAGCAGAAGTCACATTGATTTCCAGGTATGTAATTTGTTGTGAGTTTATGCATTGTGTTGGTTTTATTCTTTGAACAAGGTAATGTTCATGCACGGCTCATTTTGTGTACCAGTAAAAAACATATCTAAGTCTTGAATTTGAAAAAAATCACATTTTATTTTTCACTAAAGAGGGGTTCGGTGAATGCGCATATGAAACTGGTGGGGTTCGGTACCTCCAACAAGGTTAAGAACCACTGGTATAGAGTCTTGATGAGGGAATTCTTCTGGGATGGATGGTGGTGGGAATCCGGTTTTAAGTAAGCATCCTTATGGGTAGCTTTCCTGTAGACAGAGTGGCTCATTGAACTATCAGGTCTCCTTTTAATTAGGACATCCAAAAAGGGTAGTTTGCCATCTTTTTCGACCTCCATGGTAAATCTGATGGCTGGTGTATGTAATTGATGTGGTCGAGGAATTGGTCTAGAGCAGGCCGGCCATGTGGCCAGATGACAAAAGGGTCATCCACGTACCTCTTCCATAAGGTCGGGCGTAGAGTGGCAGTCTGAATGGCGTCAGTCCCAAATTTTTCCATGAAAACGTTGGCTACAACCGGCGATAGGGGGGAGCCCATTGGGGTGCCCTCAGTTTGTAGAAAGTTCCATTCCAGGTGAAGTATGTGTTGGTTAAGCAGTGTCTCACCCAGGGGGTACATCAGTATGCAGTCCTTGTTGAACCAAGTCTTCAATGATTGCGATGGTGTCAGGTACAGGAACTTTGGTGAATATGGAAACCACATCAAAACTGACAAGCAGGTCTTCTGGGGACAGGGAAATACCCTTGATTGTCGAAACCAGGTGAGTAGAGTTTAGTACCGCAGAGGTGGTTTTTCCAGTAAAAGGCTCAGGATTTCAGGCAGAAAACGAGCCAGGACGAAGGGGTGTATGTTCTTTATGTATCTTTGGAAGGCCATATAATCTTGGTAGCCTTTCAAAGATGAAGAATCGCTAAATCAAGCTAAAAGCATCTCTAATGCGCATTGTCGTCTCATCAAACTGTGTTCATCAAGTGAATGCTATGGTCTCACTTGCAGTGTTTGAACTCGAGGTGTTCTTGAGTTAGTCTGGTCGGGTGTTCCATGTAACGAGGCAAGCTTTCTGAAAGCGCCTGTGATGTTGTTTGCCATGGCTGGGAATCAAACTCAGGTCACTGGATTCATAGCGCAGTATGTGAACCCCTCCCACTTCTCCCCAAGTCTCATTTGATAATGGATTATTTTTGCTGTGATGGTTATGTTTACAATGAGAATATTATTGTATTTATTAACCATCATATCTGTAATCATGTATTATACTTAATAGTATTATGCGTAAATCAGTGCATCCGCTCCACCACTCTCTGCAATATTAGGAAATATTGTAGCAAATATATGTTGTACGTGTAATATATATTCTAGGGTTTGCTTACTAAAATTGTTGAACACCAGTGTTTCAAATCTATGACAGAAATTATCATAATTTAACAATAGGTCTTTTTTTTTTTTCAAAATATGTTTTTATATCTTAAACAAAACGTTTCGTTTCTTTAATGAAGCCAAGGGTGGGAGCAGAAAGGATGGAGCGAGTGGGAAGTGGGGCATGATTCTAGCGGTGGACCAAGAGTAGTGGGTACAAGTTTCCCTTAGCCTAGGGCGGCGTGTGCACTGTGTGCAGCACATGTACGGTACACGAGAAGGTGTGAGATTGTATTAGATGCACGAATGGGACCCTCACTGGAGCTGTGCGTTGTTTTACAGGTGGAAGGACGGCGTATGACCACTCCACTGCTGCTATCGGGGGTGCACGTGTACCTGAGTGGATCCTACGTTGTGCTCGAGATCGATTTCAATTTGGTTGTTCGGTTTGACGGAAACCACCATGTGGAGATAGTCGTTCCGAATGAGTATGCTGGGATACTGTGCGGCATCTGTGGTGAGTGCCGACAACAGGCTTTTAGATGTGCTTCTGCGGCCGTCTGGAACGCTCTTCTGATATGAGCAAGCTACAAGAGCTATGCACTTCTAAATCTAGATTGCAAACTAATTTCTTTCAAAAAGATTTTTGTGTTTAGTTTGATGTCCTTCCCCTGCACCTCCAATTAGCACGGTTGGCTATGTACAGTGCGAAAGAAGTTCAACATATGTAATGAGACAGCGCCACCTGGGGGGTAACAAGGGATATTTGCATGGCCACCCCTGGGTTACCAGTATCCAATCTGAAGCAGAGATTACATCTGGGCCAAAGGTAACGGGCGGAGCTACAGAGAATACATGGGAACCATCGAGAGGGATTCACGAGGGGGTATTGGCTGAGGGCGGAGCTTGCTCCGCCGAGAGGCAGAGGAGGACTCGAAGTCTTTGTGGGAAGCTTCGGTCAAGACTGCATCACCGCTCAACCTCTCTTCGCCAGCGACCACGTGGCAACTCCCAGCGAAGCAGCCTCTCTTCCCGGCGCGCCGCAAGCCAGCGACGCGAGCGGAGAGATAGGGAGGTGCGCTGGACGGCAGACAGAGAGCGGCTCGTCAATGGTAGTAGAAAGAGAGGGAAATTATCCGGAGGGAGAGAGCGCGGAGTCGTGCAGAGATTCTACAACGTAATGTAACATACACTCGGGTGTTGAACATACACTCGGGTGTTGAACGCCCATCTAATCACGCTACAGCAGAACTGGACATGGTCCCGCTATCCCGGTCCGGACCACAAGCTGGGTTCCGGACCGCATGGCTAGAGGCTTCTCCAACTCGACGTGGATCTTCTCTCACCAACAGATAAAACCCCGGGCTCCTCACGGGGCCCCCGTTATATCGGCCTGGATTGGGACTGGCTCCGCTTCTCACCCCGCCCACCTTCTTGATCTCTTTCCCGAAGGCTCCCGAGAGCGCTTCTATACAACGTGACCACCCCGCGGCCCCCTTCCACGTGTTGGCAGGTCAATCAGCGTATCATGCCCCAACGTAACCCTGGCTGGCTGACACCCTCTCTTGCTCCCTCACAGGGAGCCCGCACCGCACACTGTACATGGTGTCCCCGCGCTAACCAGCGCTCACCCAAGCCCCGCTAGGGCTGGTACTACGCCCAGTAACCGGGCTGCACATAATGAACACACATAATATCCGCGGTGGCCTCGCAAGCCCGGCACCACACAGTGACATTCCCAGTCACTACACATTGGAGTCAGAAGTGGTCCTTCAAGAGATGGGAACATACAATGCAGAGTAAAATGTCCAAGCATCTCATGAAGAAGAACCCACCTGTTGCGTCTTCCGACGACGCCGAAGCGGTGACCCAGGACCTACCGACCCCGGGATCCGTCATTCCGGTCATAGGAACCACGGCTGGTGAAGTCGCTGCACCAGAGTCGGGCGGCATGGCTGCGGCTTCTTCGTCATGGCGGGTTGTAGACGGCTGGAGAAGGATGGAGGAGCAGCTGGATTCACTACGGACGGTGATTCTCCAGCTGGTGTCACTCGACGCGTTGTCCACGTCGTTGGGGTGCCCGCAGGAGGTATTGCCGAGGGGTGACATGCAGAGGCTCGGGACTGGAGCCTCGGAGGGTCCCCCTGCGGAAACGACGGCCGCTGTCGCGTGCACTGGGGAGGCGTCCGCCATTACGCACGCTACGGACACCACGCGGCAAGACGCCGCCATCTTGGGCGGCGCGGCTAGGGCGCGGTCGGAGCCCGCCATTTCAGGGGAGCCGTGTAGTGCACTACCTACGGCGCCGCTGCTCCTGCTGGGCAAAACAGGGCTGAGCGCACCCGACGGCTTCCGCACGTCAAAGAATTCGTCCCTGCCGGCGGCGATTGAAGCGCCTTCACGTGCAAATTTGAGGTGGCGTTCCGGTCAGTGCAGTGGTCGGAGGAGAAGGCACTGGTTGCTTTGCCGACTGTGTTGGACGATGACACTCTCACGGTGTTCAGATAGATTCCCCCTGAGAAGAAGAAGATGCTTCAAAGTGTTTATGCTGAGATGGTGGAGGTCTACAAATCACCATCTGACACTCGACGAAAGTTCATGCAACGGAGGCGGGGGAGCTCTGAGTCTCCCCTCGCCTACCGTGTCCTGATGGTGTTGGCGGTGGCTGCCTACCCCGATGTTAAGCAAGAGGCCCTAGACTCGTTGGTCATGGACCGCATGCTGGCTTTGGCGAGAGACATGGGGGTGGTTATGCCCACTTGCGGGCACGATGGGCAGACATCCCGGTGGGCCGCCAGGTGTCTTCATGCACACGAGAGCCTGCAGCGGTGGTCTCAGATGGCTGCATGGACGGGCGACCCTAGTCGAGACGGTGAGCCTAAGGGCTGGTTGCCAACTAAAGTGGTGGATATTCCCCTGGAGGAAGCGGCCTCTGAGGGTGATCTGGCCGCTGCGGTTCTTTGTTGGGATCGGAGACGGGACGACCCTTGACGGTGCGCCGAAGGTTCGCCGGTCCACGTCAGTGTGAGGACTGGGGTGCTCGACAGACGGCCGTCACCTGCTTCAGGTGTGGCCAGTTGGGCCACTTCGTGAGAGATTGCAGGGGTCGGCCTCGCTCACTGACTCCGCCTGCTGCTCCGGCTCCTGCTGTTTCTCCAACAGATCAATGTCGTCCCTCACAGGCGAGTCGGTACATGTCGGACATCCGTCCAAATTCGCCACCTCAGGCATCTCATAACACAGGGCACAGTTGTTCACATCACGTTTCGGGGGTTGACGGTTTGCATTCGGGGGAAGGTTGGCCTGTTTCGGTGACCCAATGAAATAAATTGGTGCGTCGTGTGGTCGTGGTGGCTGCGGGTTCCTCGGCGGTGCCTGGTTCTATTCAGGGCGTAGATGTTCGCGTCTTAGTGGACACGGGGGCTTCCGCTACAATTATTTCTGACGTGATCTTTCAGTTACTATCGATTCCCGTAATGGGGGTAGCATGGCCATCATCGGTCAGGTGGATGCTCATATCGCGATCGGAGATATCGCCGCGTCAGCGCCGGTTCTGATTTCTAGGTCTTTGGCCGTGCCGTGCTTGCTGGGTACTCATTTCCTTGGGAGGATGCCTGTAAAGATCCTAGTGGATCGGGGTTGTTTGGAAATGCCCTCGGGTCATAAATTCTTTTTTCTACCGTCACCTCTGGGACATTCACCTCAGTGCGTCGACGTACAGGCGCTGGTAGGTGTCACGATTGAGATTCCACCGGGTTGCCAAATGTTGGTGCCGCTGCACTATCGTAAAGGGAGTGGCTGCAATAATTCGGCGACTGGGGTGCTCCTGGTCTGACGCTCGTCGGTGTGCAGACGATCGTTCATTCCGGACAGGCACCGTTTCTGCAGGTTCTTAACGGGGGTCCAGATGAGGTTGTCGTTCCCGCGGCACTGTGTTGGCCCATGCCACCACCGCCTTTACCGAATGCGACGAGGTTGAGCCGTGTCGATTTGTAGGGGCGACTCATTCTTTCCCTGGTTTGAACGATAGATGGATTGCCGAGTTATGTCGGGAAAATTCGACATTGTCTTCCAACCAACGGAATAAGTTACGTGCGCTTCTGCGTGATTTTTCGGACGTCTTCAGCAAGAACGATTTCGATTTGGGACGCACGTCCCTTTTGTCTCACCACATTGATACGGGTGAGGCCAGCCATTTTCGCCAAAATTCGCACCGGTTGAGCCCAGGGGAGAAGGAACGCGTGCAGTGCGCTGTCGATGACATGTTGGCTGCTGACATAATTTCGCCATCTAATAGTCCTTGGGGCACGCCAGTTGTGCTTGTTAAAAATAAAGACGGGAACCTCAGATTTTGCGTTGATTTTCGCAAATTTAATAAAGTTTTGGTGGCCGACACGTATCCGCTTCCGCGTATGGATGACTCCCTTGATGCGTTGGCCGGGGCACGGTATTTCTCCACTCTCGATTTGTCTTCCGGATTTTGGCAACTACCCCTGGATGACTCGTGCAAGCCGAAAACCGCTTTCTGCCTCAGGGACTCTTTCAATTTAACTGCCTTCCTATGGGCTTGAATTCGGCTCCGGCTACCTTCCAACGTTTGATGGAGCTTGTGTTGGCTGGCTTGCAGTGGGACACATGCCTTATTCATTTAGACAATGTGATTGTGTTTAGTCGTACATTTGATGAACACCTCCTACACCTGCGCTCCGTTTTATAGAGGATGCGCTCTGCTAACCTGTAGTTTAAACCGAAAAAATGTCATTTGCTGTAAAATTCGGTGTGTTATTTGGGTCATATGGTTAGTTTCGATGGTATCGCCACAGATCCGACGAAAACTGCTTGTTTGCGACTGGCCTACTCCCACGTGTGTTGGTGATGTACGCAGTTTCGTCGGCTTCGCGTCGTATTACCGTCGGTTCGTGCCGAATTTCGCTACGGTCGCTAAGCCCTTGCATGCGCTGACTGCCAAAAATCAAAGATTCAAGTGGGGTCCTAGGGAGGAAGCGGCGTTGGTGGCACTTCGCACTCGGTTGTCCTATGCGCCGACGCTCCAATATCCCGATTTTCGTTACCATTTATCCTCGACACCGACACCAGCGATACGGTGTGGAGAAGGTGGTCGCGTATTGCAGCCGTGTCCTGTCCCCCACAGAAAGTCACTATTGCGTCACTAGGAGGGAACTTTCGACTATTGTTTTTTATTGTGCGACCGTACAGGCCTTACCTTTACGGCAGGAAATTCATTGTCCGCACTGATCATGCGGCTCTCCAATACTCATTCAAGGTCGAGCAGCCAGCCGGCCAGCTGTCTCGTTGGCTTGAGATATTACAGGAGTTCTCGTTCGATGTTATTTATCGTAAGGGTTCCCGGTATTGCAACCCGGATGCACTGTCACGACTGCGACAGGTGACTTGTTGCGCGTGTTCCTCCGGGACGAGTCGTTACTCGCCTGTCGCTTTGCTATCACGTTCCGTCATGTCCGCGGTGAACGAATCACCCTTGCATGGTGCGGATGTGCCGGCTGACGACGTATTGCAGCTGCCACACTCCGTCTGGGTGTGCGAGCAGCTGCTGGATGACTCCTTAGGGACTCTGCGGCGTCAGGCGGAGCATGCACATGAGTTTTCTGTGTCAGTGGAAGGTGGTCGATTGTTTTTTCTGGATGGCCTTTTGATGTGGAGGGATGATATAGTGGATCAATAGCGCATTGTGGTTCCCCTTGCTGTCCATGACGACTTTGTTCGCGTGTTGTACGGTGAAAAGCTGTTGCACCTTGGTGTTCAGAAATCCTTACTGACGTTGCAACGGGATTATTATCGGCCCGGTATGACAGCTAGTGTCACTAAACTTATTCGTTCCTGCCATGAGTGCACTCGGCGGAAACTGCCACACCTGAGGTGCCATTTGTCGCTGCAATCTATTTCCTTCATGCGCATCAATGAGTTGGTGGCACTCGACATCCTGGGCCGTTTCCCGATCACTCCCAGGGGTAACAAATACCTTTTGGTGGGTGTGGAATATTTCTCTTGGTTGCCAATGGCTTGGCCTTTACCTGACCAATCGGCGTCCTCCATCGCTGATGCATTTTTAAATGGCTATGTTATGGACAAGGGCGCCCCGGAACGATTGCTTACGAACCAGGGTCGAAATTTATCTTGTAAATTGCTACGCGATGTTTGTGTCACTTTGGGCACCAAGAAAATCAGGACGTCGCCGTACCACCCTCAGACTGATGGGATGGTTGAGCATCTGAATCGAACTTTGACCGCCATGCTCTGTCAGACTGTCAATGCCAAACAGGCCGATTGGGATTTGCACGTGCCGAGCATGCTTGCCGCTTATAGAATGGCTCCGTACGCTTCCACGGGATTTTCTCCATTTTTCCTTATGTACGGAAGGAAAAACGTGCCGCCTATTGACATTCAATTGGGAACGCCTGTTGGGAGCGCTAAACTGACCCTGCCTGACCATGTGCGAGACTCCTCGCGCCGGATTTCTGAGGCGCGGGAGGCGGCTAGGGTTAACACGGCAAGAACGCAGGCGCGTAATGAGCGCTGTGCACGCAGGTCCGGCCGCGACATGTCATGGGCCGTCGGCGACCGGGCCTGGCTGCATTGCCCTCAGGTGCCTGTTGGCACCTCTCCTAAACTGCACAAGCCATGGCATGGTCCTGTTGAAGTGGTTGAGGTTAAGCGTCCACCGTGTGTACGCATTCGGGCGGGTCGACATCGTTGGTTCGTCCACCCGTCTCTTTTGAAACCTTTCATTCCTCCACGTGTTGCTTCGTCATCCCCAAATATTGGGTTGCCGGGGTCTGGCGTGACCGATGAGCCGGACGTGGTGCGGTTGCAGGAGCTGGACACGGCTGCCATGGATGATCTGGCATTGTGGACCCGTTCTGAAACACCTCGATTGTGTTAATGTTGCCATTTTTTTTATCCTCTCCCGTGTTGGGGATTCGCCTTTGACTTCTTGCTCTTAACATTCACGTCGTTCTTGTGTGCATGCTTGTTGGTTATGCACCTATGTCTATTACCACGGGGTTTTAAATAGCGTCTCACCATTACTCATACCAAATTTATTCTTAACTGGGACGGCTAGTCTTTTTATCATGGGGGGGGGGGGGGGTGATGTAATGAGAGAGAGCGCCACCTGAGGGGTAACAAGGGATATCTGCATGGCCACCGCTGGATAACCAGTATCCAATCTGAAGCAGGGCCAAAGGTAACGGGCGGAGCTACAGAGAATACACGGGAACCATCGAGAGGGTTCCACGAGGGGGCGTGGCTGAGAGCAGAGCTTGCTCCGCCTAGAGGGATATAAGGGGAGGCAGAGGAGGACTCGAGGTCGGTGTAGGAAGCCTTGGTCAAGACTGCATCACCGCTCAACCTCTCTTCGCCGGCGACCATGTGGCAACTCCCAGCGAAGCAGCCTCTCTTCCCGGTGTGCCGCAAGCCAGCGACGCGAGCGGAGAGAGAGGAGGCGTGCTGGATGGCGGACAGAGAGCAGCTCATCAACGGCAGTAGAGAGAAAGAGGAAAATTATCCGGAGGGAGAGCGCTGAGTCGTGCAGAGATTCTACAAATAAAGAAAAGACACTAGTCAACAACTGTCGTGGAAGTCGTTTATTACACATACATACATACATGCAAGGCAGATGCACATCAAGGTCATGAGCTTGCCAACATGGTCTCTCAACCATGGATTTTGTGGACGTAGAGTTGAGACCTAAATGTGACTCTCAAAGGAAATTGTAGCCAAACACAAATTAATAGCAAATCACCAGCCAGTCAGATTTTGGTTCACGAGTAATCTAAAGTATATATATGACCAACCCGTGACTCGGCTGTTGGGGAATAGATGTGGGGGGTAGGCAGAGATGGGCAAAGATATTTAATTATATTTGCTGTATTTTGCAAATTATGAATGTAAATTACATGCAAATTAAATAATGTTCATATCTGTGGATAGGTTGTATGAGCACATCTACATCCCAGCCAACAATGTATAAAACCTAGTGAAAACCTATTGATATGCAAAAGAAAACTGGTATTTTAAATAAGTCTATGCATGAATACATTTTAATTATGCTTTAGTTCCATTGTATTGTATGCACATGGACCAAGTGGATATTATATAAGTTGGCATCTGCAAATACTTCTGAGCACGATTGTGACTAAACGTCACACTGCACTTGTTGCAATGCTGACCTCGAGTCACGGTTTTGCAACAAATGCAGTGGTTTACCCAGTGTGAATTGTCATTTATACTCTTTGGTTCTATTCGGTAAAGTCACGTACGTGATCCTTGCAGTCACGAAAGCTTCAAAACTAGAATTGTCATTTATAGTTTTTTCATTTTTAAGCCTTCCTTTATTTAAGTGCTCAATTTAGTCGTGCATTGAGATTTCTTGCACACAAGCGCAAGGCACAGCCAGAGTTGAAACTTACTTTCATGTTGTTACCTTGCAGGAAACTTTAATGGCGATGGCTCAGATGACAATCTGAAACCAGACGGCTCAGTGGCAGCCTCCTCGGCAGAACTGGGAAACAGCTGGCAGTCGGTGAACAGCTTGGATGAGTGAGTAGCCCCGCAGTCACCCTGGCACTGATCTCTTGCTGTAGCTGAGCGTAATGTACTCATGTGGGCCCAATTCTTTGTTAATCGTTCTTTTGGTCTTGATTTTGTGTGATAGCTTACTGTTTCATATTCTTGGGTCTTTCGGCAAAGTCTCGTTGATAGGTTTTCAAAGAAAATAGCAAAAAAACTACGACTTTTCGATCGCAACACAAGCAATCGTCATCAGGAGAAAAACGAGCGGGAAAGCTGCTGAGGCAGGCTGTTTTAAAGGTTTGAAATGGGTGTAGCCCAAGGGTCATAAACGAAGTGGGCAGGGCTAGTGATGTTAAAGTGAGAAATTTGCATGTAAATGTAAGGTCGGAGAGCTACCTCCACGACGACGAAGCTGCGGAGGTGGCCATTGTATTGTGAGAGAGTAGCATGTCAATGTAAGATCTCAGAGCCACCGCCACATCGAGGACACGAGCGATTGGCTGTGTTAGTGTGAGACATTTAACCTGTTAATGTAAAACCAGAGAGTCGAAAATAACTACTAACATCAGAAGGTAGGATGGAAACATCACAGCCAGTTATGACTTAAACTGGTTAATAACGTCCTTCCAATGATTGCTCAGTTTGTACCAATCTTCTTGGTTGAAATTGTGTCTGTGTCTATATATATGGATGGCTTCATGAACTAATCTTTGTTGATAGCCAGTGGGCTTGCAAAGTAAATTACCTTCGTCTGAGATGATTGCTTGTGTTGTGACCGAAACGTCGTAGTTTTTTGTTATTTTTTTATTTTCTTGGAACCTATCTACATGATTTTACCGAAAGACCCAAAAATATGAATTCCTGCAGTCACGAAAACTTTACCCTGGGAACTCTTGCAAGGGTATGTTCCATCTGAATGGATTTTCCAGTTAACATTTTAATATTATCTGTTTACCTTACAACGGATTTTACCCATCAATCCCTTGAAAAATCATACATTCTCACTACATTCAGAAAACAAACTTCTACTCATAAGCAGCTATTGTGTGTGTTTGGAAAGTATTATTTGCCCATGCACTGAGCCCAGCGACCTGAGTGTGATTCCCGGCCACGGCTGACACCAGTCACAGCTGATGTCTAAACCGGTCTTGGGTCCCCTTTCACCAACCCACAATGACTTGTGTGGTGAAGCATGGTCCTCAAACGACCCCCATTACCATACCAATACGGTGTGGAGATGCCTTCATCCAACAGTGGATTGCCAAAGGGCTGTGAATTGTGGCAGGCGGGGGAGGGGGGGGTTCCTGCTATGACATTTGCACACTTTCGCTCATTTGAAAAACAATCTTGAAATTATTAAATATCATTATCACAAGCAGATTATTATTACTGGTACCATAACTTAATATTGAAGTATTGTTTTTCATAGGACAGTGATATGCCGGTATTCCTTGATGTTTGTTTTGGCAGATGCAAAGATGACGATGGGGGAAGACCCGAGTGTGATCCAGCGACACAGGAGGAGTTTGAAAAGGAAGGATTCTGTGGCTTAATCACCGACCCCAATGGTAATGTCAATTCTCAGCATCTGGGTACTTTAATGCACATTATTGTGTAACCACTTTCATTATTCACATTATACAGTATTACACAACATAATGACGAAATAACCTACTCGTGCTTGTTAATTCACTACTGAATTAAAGCCTCCCCTCGTTATGTCAGTCATGGTTTTTTAAATCGTATTTCACCATGCTGGTCAGCGTGGACTGGTGAACGTTTGAGTAGCGGGTGGCCAGAGACAATTGATATGTCACTCTCCACCTGTGTTTAGCCATTGCCGGGAATCGAACTCGAATCGCTGAGTGCATAGTCCAGTGCACAAACCACTTTGCCTCTACTACAACCACACACGTGCAGTATTACTCTCCAAATAGTGCAATTCTTTTACATTGTTTTCAAGGCCTCGTTTATAAAATAGTTAAGTGAATGCGACTAGAGTATTTTGTATTTATAGAACATCATCGACCATACAGGTAGTACAGCAGGTTTGATGCATGGCATGAGAAAGCAGATCTACTTTGACAACAGCAAGGTAGAGGCAGCGATAACTCTACATTCAATAATTGGCCAATCACTTTGTTTGCATGTTTGACCACAAGCATGTATGGTTAATGCAGAATTAATACGTTGCAATAGGTGTACATTTGGTGTATGAACACCTGTATTATTGCTGAAAACGTTGAAGCCTTTATTTTTTCATCATAGTGTTAGGACTAAAAGAGCTGTCATCAAAGGTAAACTGTTCAGTGTGATGGTATGGATAGCTAGATGTGTCCAGCGCGTGTTGAAATGTTAATCAGTCTCGTTGATTTGTAATTATTATTAGACTTGTGAAGAACTAGAGGTTAACAAAAGGGGAGGTTGGTATGGTTTAATTACTACTGTATTCGGAAATGGAACCATACAAAAGCCCAAATCCCTCCTTATGCAAGTGAGGCTAGGCAAATGCCTGCAAAGTTTAAAATAACAAAGCTGCATTCACCCGACGCAACTTTCCTGACATCAATGTGACCAGGAGCTTTCAAAGAGTGCCACGCGGTGCTGCCTCCACAAGTCTTCTTCGACAACTGCGTGTTCGACCTGTGTGCCACGGGCGGCAACCCCCTGTCGCTGTGCCAGGCCCTGCAGGCCTACGCCGACCAGTGTGCCCAAGCTGGGGTCATCGTCACGTGGAGGAACAACACCTTCTGCCGTGAGTGCAGCGCCCGCTGTGATGTCACCGCCACATGTTATAATCCTGTGCTTTGTTCCCATCAGAACAGGATTGTTGAGTAAGAATTAATGGATACCCTATATGTCGTGTCCATGTTAAAAAAAATCTAAAGCCAAAGTGGTAGAACTGAGATGCCACTCCCAGAGGTGAGTTATCACACATGTGGCACAGCTTATTCTACCGTTATAATCAGTTGCAAATTATTTCTGTTGGGCCGCATCACCATTCTCAACTTAGCAAAGTTACCGACATGTATACGTATTTTGATGTTCGTAGTGTAAACAGTAGAGGAGAACTCCTCTTTGTTTTTTTCAGTAAAGTCACGTATAAATAAAAAAATAATAAAATAACAATAGCGTACGACGTTTCGGTTGCAACACAAGCAGCCATCATCAGGTACATAAGAGCTAAATTTACGAGAGAGAGGAAACACATAACCCCAGATGTATATACAGACACCCAAGTAGGGGGGAACTAACACAGATACAACAGAGTACAACAGAGAGAGAAGCATACCAAACAATCAGGGTTTAGCAAAATTTGGAAACCATATAAAGCAACACAGACAGTCGGTCAAAACACAATTAATGTATAGTCTAGTTGATTACACTATTTCAAAGATTGTTAAATTGCAAGTTAAGTATGAAATTTAAAATACAGACCGCGCACACACACATAGACATCCAAGTAGAGTGAACCAGCACAGACACGCACACAGTGAAGTCGCCTTAAATAGGCAGAGAAGGTAAGGCTGAGAGACAATGGGACAAATTAGCATGAGGTATGCATGGAGCAAAGGGGGCGCGGCAGCACACACTCGGAAACACCAAGGCCCACACACAGGCAGAGACAGCACAGAGACACAAATCCAAGCCAAGACACAAAGGCAGATGCACAAGCAGAGAACACAAAGACACAGACCTCATACCTCCCCGTAGAGGTGGTTCAGACTTGATTCGAAGCTTTCGTGACTGCAAGAATTACTCTTTGTTTTTTTCGGTAAAGTCACGTATAAATAAAAAATAATAAAATAACAATAGCGTACGACGTTTCGGTTGCAACACAAGCAGCCATCATCAGGTACAGAAGAGCTAAATTTACGAGAGAGAGGAAACACATAACCCCAGATGTATATACAGACACCCAAGTAGGGGGGAATTAACACAGTTACAACAGGGTACAACAGAGAGAGAAGCATACCAAACAATCAGGGTTTAGCAAAATTTGGAAACCATATAAAGCAACACAGACGGTCCGTCAAAACACAATTAACGCATAGTCTGGTTGATTACGCTATTTCAAAGATTGTTAAATTGCAAGTTAAGCAATTTAACAATGATGGCTGCTTGTGTTGCAACCGAAACGTCGTACGCTATTGTTATTTTATTATTTTTTATTTATACGTGACTTTACCGAAAAAAACAAAGAGTAATTCTTGCAGTCACGAAAGCTTCGAATCAAGTCAGTAGAGGAGAATTCATAGACAAGAGGAGTTTGCGCTCTCTTTGCGCCATGCCAGATGTATTCCATTATTTCAAGCTACAAAAATAGATAAACATTAACCAAAACATTTGTATGCCATGTAATTGGTTCCACGGGCGCCACATTCCCTTGAAGCGTGCAGTCTCGAGACAACCCATCAATTTGTGATGGTTGTGTTGTCACACTGAGCAGACATACAGAAGGGACGTGAGGCATGGGGCCTTCCCGTTCTGCAGGTGTCATGCCTCTGACACGAGAGGAGTGTCAGTCATCATGGAATTGGGTTTAAGGTGCCCACCATACGTAATCATCACGTACATCCAGCACCTTTACTTCCCTATGATAAATAATAGAGGGGCAAGGTACAGCTCGATTGGTTTAAATGTCAGCTCCTTTCACAGTTGCGATGAAAGAAAAAAAGTTATCATTAGTTTAATCTGCGCATTCCTTAAAGATCTGTGGATATTTCATTGTCATGGCATTAAAATGAAATAGAATAAAACATGCACATTTAAATGCAACCAAAATGAATATGTTAATATTGCAGATGTTTTGTAGAGGTTTTGTTATTTAGTAGAAATCATCGTGTGTGTGTGGCACCCACAGCACTCACTTGCAAACCGGGCAGCCACTATGAGAGCTGTGCACCACCCTGTCCAGCCACCTGCAGCAACACAAGTCTCCCGGGTGGCTGCAACCATCTTTGTGGGGAGGGCTGTGTCTGTGACGACGGCTTCGTCCTCTCTGGGGACAAGTGCGTCCCGGCGGAGCAGTGCGGTTGCCTGGATAACAACGGAAACTACCACCCGGTGAGTTCTACTCATTCTTTCACCCTCGTGTAAACCCACCGTATCTTCCCAGTCGGCATTAATGGGTGCACAAAGCCTTTTATTATTAAATTTTGGATCAGTTTGCATAAATAGTGTGTTGTAAACCCTCCTCCACCCGACACAGCCAATTATAAAAGTTGTCACATGAACAAACATGCCAGTTTATTACTGCTTTAGCACACCAGTGTGTTGAAAATAAATCCACATGCCATTTAATGGGTTGCCTAACGTTTCACTATAAGTAACAACCACCTTAATCAACTTTACTAACTAGCTGTGTCGGGTGGAGGAGGGTTTACAACACATTTTTACATACATGATCTAACCCAACATTAATTATGAATCATATTATTAATTGCAGAAGCCGACGTGTTAAAATATTGTGCCTTTATTCACTGTTTATCTGCTCGCATTTGATGAACATTTTTCTAAAATACAAATTCCACTATTTGTGGTTATCTGATTACACAAAATTCAACAACCAATGACAATGGAATATGATGAAAATTATTCGATTCATGTGGCGTTCTCAAGACTTTGTCACTGCCTTCACGATCGTGTGGTTGCAGCTCGGGGAGAACTGGTTTGAATCGGAGACCTGCGACCGGCGCTGCACATGCGTGATGCCCGGATACGCGAGTTGCGATGCCTGGCACTGTGGAAGGCAAGAGGTCTGCACTGTGGATGATGGCATTCTGGGCTGCCACAGCAAGGGTATGTGTTTTGTCTAAGACACAAATATTGAACGATCAAACACAGACACTGTGGCAGAGCGCCATAGTTTCATTTGGAAGACAGTGAGTTAAAATCATAGTTATAATGCAATCCAGCCCATCATCCCTTCAGAATTACAAAAATTATTACTGCCTTGTGGAAAGATGTATCCATGGCACAGGAGCGTGGAACTTCCATCTGAATTGTAAACACCAATGCAGATGAAAATTATTTCCTGCTCAAACGAGCATTGAGGCAGTGCTCATCTCCTGTTTAGAGCTCTGCGCCGGTGATCTAAATTCCATGTTCTTGTAGTGGGTACGAGTCTATCCATAGAAGCACCACGGTGGTATGCAGGAGTTTATAGCTTCGATATTTGGAGTTTGCATATTCTCCCCATGGTCGTGTGGAGTTTTTGCGGGTTCTCCGGTGCTTCCCTCTACATGAAGCAACATGTGTTTAGTTTAATTGACTGCTACTTTAAATTCCCACATATAGTATAAGCCACTTTGATGGCCTATCACATGTGCCCATGCCACCTGTGAATATTAGTCCAAAGCTCAATTAGTTAGTTTAACCACAATCGACTTTCCCACAAAGTGGCAACCATTTTATCAAACCCAGAGGAGTGATGGGCTAAGTTGACTTACAACCAGGATTTGAACTTGGAACATTCCGATTGTGAGCCGCTCACTTTACTTTTGAACCAATAGAGATGGATATCACCCAATCTGTGTTTGAATATGGGGAGACATACCCATTCTTTTTTAAATTGAATAAACAATCATTTTTTTTAATCCAATCTCATCAGTGCCCAAGCTAAAACCATCAATCCTCTTACCATTGATGTCGAACCAGGAGTTTAGTTAGTCTCAAATGGGCAACTTGGACTTAAACCTCAGGTTAAGTGGTCATGGCTCAATACACCAACAGGGACATTCATCCAAACCAACTTGCTCTCTTCTTTTACCTTTACATTACAGATAATCTAGCTTAACACGAATTGGCTTCATCAGTCATGGCCGCTTCCTGTATCAATTACACTACTTTTGTCTTCGAAATACCATATGGTTTCACAGTTGTTATTGCTTTAGAAAAATCTGCTTTAAGTTTCCCTTCAGGGTTACAAAAAATGTGTAAGTTTCATCAGCATTTTTTATTAATACGTCTGTATGTGATCATTGGTGACTGGACATACCTCCAGTTAAATTTCATAAATGATTGTCTGTGGGTTTCAGTCGTTTGCAACTGCCTTTTTGAGTGCGGAATACTTATGAGTGAGGGAGGGAACAGTAGCACCCGCTACTTGCTGTAAGAAGGGCCTGGTTGTGTTTCTGTGCCCCAGGTTATGCCACGTGCCACGTTGCCGGAGATCCCCACTACTTCACCTTTGACTTGATAATGATCAGCTACATGGGCACATGCACGTACACGCTGGTGGACGTGTGCACCGACACCAACGTGACGCCCTTCACCATCACTGCAAAGAACGAGGAGCACGGGCAGGCTTCCGGCTCCTACCTCAAGCACGTGATCGTCGACATCGCGGGCCACCGCGTCACCCTGCAGAAGCGCCACCGCATGCTGGTACGCACGGATTGGGCACCGTGAGACCGTATAGTCGCAGTTGAGAAACAGAATATTCATAATTATGGGCAGAGTGGGTGCGGCAGAGTGCCCATCTCACAATTTGATTGCTGGCCGTAGGCCTCGGCAAGGTAAGGTAATTTACCCTTTTTACTGGGTAAAAGGGTAAAGGTAAAGGGTAAAGGTGTCGACATGCCAAGGAGAAAGGTAAAGTGTAGGGTAAAGGTAGCTCGGAAGAATTACCCGGTATCGTAGAGGTAGCGCAAAGTATTACCCGGTAAATACCGTACCTTGTTTGACGCTAAAAGCTCCGTGGCGCAGTCTGTGGCCTCCATTTAATAAGTGATATTTTTAAAACTTTTTTAAAAACACGCTTTAATGAAATGTACCGCACGAGTAATGGCAGAACTCCACGACTCCAGGAAGTGACCCCGAAGCTTGCCATAACGTAAGGAACCGTGGCCAATTACAGCCAATGTCAGTTGACAGTGGACAATTAGACCCAAGCCGAAACATAACATATAAAAAAGAATGTTTAAAAATATATTTTCTATTTTTAACGATAGAATATAGTATTGTCATCAGCATGACATAAGTATACCAAGTTCGCAGTCGATACCACATTGGGAAGTGGGTTAAAATTTGAGGATACAACAACAACAACGACAACAACAGACAGTGAGTTAAAAGAAAGCGTGTAAAATTGGAATCATGGAGAGTATTCTATATGAATAAAGTGCTCTACCTAGCGTTTACCTGTTATAAACCTTGTTCATGTGTAGTAGTACCCCAGTAATTACCCTGTAATCGGGTAATTTGTATGAGGTAAGGGTAAAAGCTAGGGTAAAGGTAGGCTCGTTGCTTTTAACCTTTTACCTTACCTGCTGATGGGTCAAAGGTAGAGTGATTGTATTGTGGTAAGGTAAAAGGTAGGGTAAAGGTAGGCCCGTTTTTACCTTTTATCATAATGAACCCATTATGATTTAGGCAATGAGCAGAGATGATTAACGTACAATGTGTTTTGTGATATGTAGTTAGTAGTGCAAAGTAATTATGCGGTAAAATGAGAGCTGTTGTAAAACACATCATGCATCGTGGTTCATTTTTCTTTATTAACAGGTCGACGATAAGCGAGTTAAGACCCCCATCGAAGATTTGGTCCCAGGGGTTAAGATCGGCATAAGCGGAAGCTACGTTCTCCTGGAGACTGATTTTGGCGTCACAGTCAAATTTGATGGAAAACATCACCTTGAGATCAACACTCCAAGTACTTACTTTAACAAGGTCAGTTTGGTTCGGAGACTCAGCACCTACATTGCAACAGAAAATATCAGAGGCACACTCGAAGGAATGTTTTAAATAACATTCACTACTCCTATACCCAGGGCCTGTATCACACAGTGGCAGTGGCAGAGAGAACCACGGCAAGGGTAGTGGACCTGAGAGGTGATAATCTTCCTACATTGAATCATGGGGTTGGAAGAGAAAATGGATTACTGAGCAAAGCTGTGTGAGGAAAGAAGGAAGAGCATGAATGTTCCATCCTAAAACGAGGTGGCAGCATCATCATCATCAGATGCGATCGGTTCACTGATGAATGAAGGCTCTCCTAAGCTGGCACCATCTTTCATGATCCATAATTTGAAAATCCCCACAAAGTACCTGCACAATAACTTATTTCATTGCTCCATCTTCATGGTGGATACCCTCTCAGGAAACAGCAGCATGTGTTTGAATGGATTCATGGTTAACAATGTCCTATACAGACAGGTATATTGTTAAATCTCTTTACACTGTCACTTAAAATCCGTTTAAATGTTTTTTCCTGTCGCTAATACCATAGTTTTATTATGACCACACGCATGCATTTGTAGTGCAAATATTTCTACCCCTGTGATTCGGGGGTAGAAATACTCACGGGATCCCAGATTACAGTTAAAATGACGTTATGAAGGAAAGGAAAGAGAAGACGGGGCGAGAGAGACAGAGAGGGAACGCCCAGGCAGAGAGTGGGGACGTCACTGGATGAAGTGGGGCCATCGAGGTGCTTCCTGGAGGGATTTGGAGTGGAGTGGACGTGCGCGGCTTGAGCTGGCACATAAAATAAAGAAGTGTGTGTCATCCTTATCTTCATCTGGTGGACTCATTACAACTGGTGGCAGCGGTGGAATCCCGAAGATGCCTCGACGCGGTAATGGAAAATGACCCCGACCAAGACCCCAGCGAGGAGGGAGAAGAACGTGCCTCCACTCCCAATGCCCCAGACAGCTGTGATCCAGAGACAGCACAGTCTACAGACAGGATGGCGAAAAGCGAGGAGTAACTCGTCTGAGAAGCCTCGACCCCGCGAGAGAAGGAGGCCCTGGGCGGACCGAGTCCATCAATTCAAAGAGGCAGTAATGCTACTCCTGCAATGGTTACGGGAAGACAAGATGGCAACTAGCCCAGCGACTGCGCCGTCCACGAGCCCATGAGGGGCCCCTGTCGTCCTGGTAAAGAAACCAGCCGGTTCAGTGCGGCTTTGCATCGACTTCCATAGACTGAATCAGGTCACAATGGTGGATGCTTATCTGCTCCCGCGGATTGACGATTCCTTGGACGCCTTAGTGGGCACCAAATACTTTTCTACATTGGACCTATAATCTGGGTTTTGGCAGCTACCGCTAGATGAGGATTCAAAAAACAAGACTGCCTTTGGAACACTGCAGGCGTTATTTCATGTTAACTGTCTCCCCATGGGATTACAAACGGCCCCAGCCACATTCTCATGGAACTAGTACTAACGGGTCTCCAATGGGACATTTGCCTGATGTATTTGGATGACTTAATTTGGTTCAGACGCTCTTTCCAAGAACGCTTACACCGGCTGAGGCTGTATTTCTCACGTATCAGCGGAGCACAATTGAAACTCAAGCCTTCTAAATGCCATTTCAAACAGCCTTCCGTCAGATACCTGGGGCACATAGTGCAATAGGGGTGGCAACTGCTCCCAAGAAGACACGGTGTATTAGAGAATGGCCAACCCCTGGATCCGTAGCAGATGTCAGAAGCTTTATAGGCTTTGTACAGGATTTTGCGGCCATTTAAAAAAACCCTACACACACAGCTAAGGGGCAGAGGTTCCAATAGGGTAAAGAAGAGAACAGAGCTTTGAAAAATCTGCGGACGCTCCTCACGGGGGCGCCACCATTAGCTTACCCAAATTATTCATTGCCCTTCACGCTATATATGGATGCAAGCGATGTGGGCATTGGGGCTATCCTATCTCAGGTGCAATCGAGCAGAGAGGTAGTGATAGCATATGGCAGCCAGGTATTGTCATTGACCAAACATCACTACTGCGTAACGAGGAGGGAACTCCTGGTCATTGTGCATTTTGTGCAAAAATTTTGCCCATACCTATGCGGATGGAAATTTGAGGTGCGGACTGACCATGCAGCACTGCAATACTCGTTGTGTATCAACCAACCCTTTAGTCAGATGACCAGATGGATTGGAAGACTGCAAAAATTGTCCTATGAGATGGTCCATAGGAAGGGGTTGCACCACACAAATGTGGATGCTTTATTGCGTCTGCCAGAGGCAGGTACTTGTGAATGTGCTAAGGGGTCACCCAGGTGTAAACCACTCTCTACTGACATGGAGTGCCTCACAACACCTGTGCACATTCGGAAAGACAAGCCAGAGCCTTCCCTGGCCAATCGAGATTCGATATTCGTAGATTATGAAGGGCTGTTGATGCATTGGGTGATCAACACACAGTTCTAATGTGTCGTAGTGCTGACCTCCTGCATTTGGGGGAGCTGAAAACACTCTCTACCGTTAAGACTAATTATTTTTGGCCGAGCATGATGACATATCTGTGCATGGACAACCTCATGTGTAGAATGTAAGCGGCGACAGACGCCAGCATACCCGATCAAAGTGCCCCTACAATCAATCAAGGCTTCGTGGGTTAATGAATTGGTGGCCTTGGATATATTGGGACCCCTACCTCACACTGACAGAGGTCACAAATATCGACTAGTAGGGGTCGAGTATTTAATGCGATGGCCGGTGGCATGGCCCCTAGCGGATCAAACTGGTCAGTCAATAGCAGAAGCTTTTGTTCATGGACATGTTATGGATAAAGGGGCCCCTAAAAATCTTCTAACAGACCAGGTTAAAAAATAAATAATCAAAACTGATAAAGGAAGTGTGCGACATCCTAGGCATTAAGAAAGTACGCATTTCCCCATACCACCTGCAAACTGATGGGATGGTAGAATGCCCAAATCGCACCATCACATCCATGCTGTGTCAGGTGGTCAATGACACTCAGACAGACTGGGACTTAAACATAGGTGGGGTCCTGGCGACATCGGTTGGCCCTGCAATGCGTCAACAGGATACTCTCCATTCTATTTGATGTATGGTCGGGAGCCGGACCCTCCCATTGAGTGCCAGCTTTTGAACTTCTAGCTGGGGCTGCGAAATGGCCTTTAGCGGTACGACAGGTCATGCAGCAGTAGGAGATGGCAAGGGAAGCAGCACAAACTGTCGCAGCTTTTTCCCACTCTGTGAATGAAAGGGCTAGGCAAAGGGGAGTGACGCCCCAGCTTTTAGAAGTAGGAGATAGTGCTTGGCTACACTACCCACAGGTACCCTTAGGGACCTCACCCAAACTGCACCATCTATGGCAGGGCCCTGTGAAAGTGGTAGAGATACTTAGGCCTCAATGTGTACGTGACCAATTGGGACGTCAGTGATGGCATGTATATCCCGCCCGTCTAAAGCTTGACCGGTCGAAGCCTACCATGGATACTCAACAAGACTCGGAGGAGCACTCACTAGACTCACCAAAAACCGGGTTACCACGAACACATACACGTTCACCCCTTCACTCACCTCTATCATCACTGCCGAGGCCGGGGAAGCTACTTGCCGGGACGAACCAACCTCAAGAAGGTTGCCTTCCTTCCCCAGGACTGCCTGTGACCAAGAAGGTGCGGCAGCATATGACCGAGCCATGGCTACGCAGCCCGGTTACTCGGGCACGGGCTCGGGCGATTATCTCACGGTGATGAACAACCACTGCATGCAAGACCATGGAACTGTGGAGGAAAATTACATTGTTGTTCCTTCGCGCTGGAGACTGTCATCGGTTGTTCGCTTGTTACAGTTGGAAGTTCCGGTTGAACTTTCTGTGTACCGCCTCATCTATTGGTTCCTCGGTTTATTACTGTCTTTAATTCTGTACACACCACACAAAGTGGCAGGACTCCGGTTAAATTCTACATTTCTTGTTTATTGACCGACAAAAGTTTATTTCTCCCCCCCCCCTTCATCTCTCCCTACTCCCCTACCATCGGAATTACCCTGAATCCCTTGGATTCGCACGGGTTGTGTTGAGTCGCAAACTACTTTTTCTTCAAGGGGGAGGGGGTGATGTAGTGCTACGAACGGGATCCCAGGTTACAGTTAAGATGACGTCATGAAGGGAAGGAAAGGAATGAGAAGGTGAGGCGAGAGAGAGGGGACGCTTAGGGAGAGAGTGGTGACATCACCTGATGAGGCGGGACGATCGGGGTCCTTCCTGGAGGGATTCGGAGTGGAGTGGACGTGCGTGGCATGAGCTCACGCCTAAAATAAAGAAGCATGTGTCACCTTTATCTTCGTCTGGTAGACTCATTACACATTCATTGCAATACAGGGGAGAAATGCTAAACCTTCTAAGGGATGAGATTGGTTGAACGTTAAAACCAGAAAAGTAACTATTGGAAGTTTTATTAATTACTTTAATGTGATCAATTCTTGGATGCTAAGAGGAATACTTACGCACGAACGATAACTGCACAAAGGGACCCACAATGCATCATTAACCCCATTTTGCAATATAAATGCACATGGTCCAGGTTATCTCAGAAACATTTTATATATTTAAATGCACTGGTTATCATTGCAGTCAATAATTACCAGGATTAAATAATGATTCTAAAGTACATATCTTCTTTATACACCCATTAACCCATGACACGTCTTGATCATGTAAAAAAGCGTACATTGGTTTTTGTTTGACCATGCAACAGCTGTGCGGCCTATGCGGCAATTACAACCAGAACGGCACAGACGACTACCTGATGCCCAACGGGAAGCTTGCCACCAGCGCCGCCCAGCTCGGGGACAGCTGGAAGGCCGAGGGAGACGATGATGCTGGGTGAGGCAGCCAATGTGCACTGTTTGGTATCGTACAAGCCACGCAGAATTAACATGTTCCATGTGGTAATAGCACATTACAGTGATGTATATAACACCTTGTCAATCCAAGCTCTACATTGTGGGTTGGTGAAGTGTGGGGGGCTCCAGACTAGTTCAGGTGTCATTTGCCACTGACGTATCCATGGCCGAGAATCAAACTTGGGTCGCGTGGTTTTATAATGTGGTGTGCTAACCACTGGACCACCGCTCCACACCATTGCTTAATGTACTCTTTCATTTACAATGAAAACAGGTACCTGAAATATTTATCAATATTTCATGTAGTGGAGTAGTTTCCAGCAACTCCTATAAATGTACATCAATGTGGCATTAGTCTATCACATTATTTTTGTCTAAATCACGCATGTGTTTATATCTTTAACAAAACAACCATGCGTGTGATATATTTTTTCACAGTTGCAAACCAGACGAGCCGCACATTCCCAGCTGTGACCCAATCAATGAAGAGGCATATAAAAAGATGTGTGAAGTCGTTATCTCTACCTCAGGAGCCTTTGCCAAGTGCCATGCCGAGATAGATCCCGAGCCTTTCCTGAAGACGTGCATCTACGACATGTGTCAGTTCCACGGGATGGAGAGCACGCTGTGCGATAACTTCCAGGCCTACGCGGAGGCCTGCCGCGCAAAGGGCATCAACATCCTGTGGCGCAATGAAACCTTCTGCCGTGAGTTTTCTGCATGAGGATTTTTTTATATATTTACAGATATCCATTGTGAGAAAAAAAATATTTTAGACCGCATCAGCTTTACCTCCACGGTTGAAATATAAGCAACATTCCTTATATGCTTGTGTATCTAAATCAAAACTTATTAACTAAATCTAAAAAGCACATATGGTGTAGATGTGGATTATGGACCATTTAGAAAACCACTGTAGTCTGCACTCATTCAATGGAGGAACAGCAAGACTACACAAACTCTCTCCTGAAGCCCTGTCATAGAGTCTAGCAGACATCGACATTTGCATTAAGCTTGTGAACATATTGCTGCCATATGCAAGAATATAAACAGCACATAACAGAAGCATTTGAATTACTGAGATGTTGAAGAACCTGGGACTCTTTCAAATTTCCATACGACATACAATGCCAATGCCACAGTGAACATAACCATGACATACTCTTTGATTCTATTGGGTAAAGTCACATAGGTAAAAAAGAAAATAACAAAAATTATGACGTTTCGCCCACAACACAAGCGGCCTTCATCAGGTGAAGGGACGAGACTGTCTGGAGGATAGCGCTGGAGTAAAAAAAGCCACGCTCAGATCACGACCTTTAAGCTGTGTGAGAAGAAACAAAGCGCCTTGACAAAGGAATTAGCATATAATTTAGCATTGAAATGGCTGAGTGATTAGCTTGTGACTGGTCACAGAAATGGCTATGTTAAAGTTAAAGCATACACATCCGCAAAGGCACCCCTTGACAAAGGAATTAGCATAGAATTTAGCATTGAAATAGCTAAGTTAAAGTATACACATCCGCAGAGGCACCCCTTGACAAAGGAATTAGCATAGAATTTAGCATTGAAATAGCTGAGTGATTAGCTTGTAACTGGTCACAAAAATATCTATGTTAAAGTCAGAGCATATACATTCACCGAGGCACCTAGTACAAATCAAACAGGAGAATTTAGCGAAACACAACCACGCTCAGACCGCGGACCTTTAAGCTGTGTGCGAGCAAACAAGGTGTCCTGACAAAGAAATTAGCATAAAAATTAGCATTTGATTGGCCGATTTTAGAAAAGAGGTGGTGTACGTGCCGGTGGACTTGCTGTTTGGCGCGGGGGGGGGGGGGGGGGGGGGAGTTTACCTATTGATGGTGTGAAAAGGGAATTTATAAGAGCTGCGAAAGTTTGGGGTACCACTACTTGAAAAATATACTGTACCATTGAAATTAGTTTAATGTTTAGTTCGATTTAGAAGATCTTTCCAATGGTTGCTTAATTTGAAACCATCTTCTCGGTTGAAATTGTGTCTGTGTTTGTAGATCTGAATTGCCTCGTGAACAAATCTCTGATAAAAACCCGTGGGTTTGCAAAGAACCTTGATATTGGAGAAAATTATTTCGTGATCACCCACAGCATTGTAACAGTGATCAGCCACGGCAGAAGAATTCGTTTTGCCGTGTTTCAAATCTGATTTGTGCTCGCGAATTCGGTCAGAGACATGTCGCTTTGTCTCCCCGATATAGCAATCACCGCAGGTACAACTCAATTTGTAAACCCCGGGGTACTGTAAGTCAGGAATGACATCCTTCACGGATGGGATCAGATCACGAATTTTGTGTACTGTATTGAACCGGACCTGGATCTTGTGTTTGTTTAGAATTTTGGAAATCTTTTTAGTAATGCCTGCTATATATGGTAGTGTGATGGTTTTGATCGGAGTATCAAGTGGTTGTTTCTGTATGGAGGGAGAAACAGCTTGGCGGATGGTACGGTCAGAGTAACCATTCCTTTTGAGGGCCAGGTGTACATGTTTTAATTCACTGGTCAGGTGGTGTTGGTCCGAAATTCAATGAACCCTATGGTATAAAGTTTTGATGAGAGAATTCTTTTGGGCTGGGTGGTGGTGGGAATCAGGTTTCAAGTAGGAATCTGTGTGGGTGGGTTTCCTGTAGACAGAATGCCCCAATGAGCCATCAGGTCTCCTCTCAAACAGAACATCTAAGAATGGTAGCTTGCCATCTTTCTCCACTTCCATGGTGAATTTGATGGCGGGATGTCTGGAATTGATGTGGTGTAGGAAAAGGTTCAGAGCTGGGAGGCCATGTCGCCAAATGACGAAAGTATCATCCACATATCTCTTCCACAGGGAAGGTCTGAGGGTGGAAGTCTGGATGGCGTCTGATTCAAATTTCTCCGTGAAAATATTGGCTATCACGAATCACGTAGACAACATGACTGCTTCTTCTGCTGAGTCACTGTCAGTCGAATGTAAAGCTAACCTGATTTCTAAATTCAACCACCTATCAAAGAAGAACCCAGTTCCACATATAACAAAACTAGATGTTAACAAAATCGTCATTAATGAGAGTAGCACAACGATTTCGGACAATCTGAAAACAGTACTGGCTAGGGGACTAAATTTTGCTGTCATCCCAAAACACATACCAGTAGATGATATCATCTCTCAGGTCGATGTAGCCCTCAAAGGCGTAGGGCACATCCAAGCAGACGTTGCGAGAGCTGAAATAGCCACTATTCTTAAGAATGCTAAGAAACCCATTAGTAACATCAGCAAAAATGAACGCTTTGAACTCGCGAATTTAAAAAACAAAAGTGATATAGTCATCCTCTCAGCCGATAAAGGCAACGCTACTGTTATTATGGATAAAGATTCATACAACAACAAAATCCAGAATCTGCTCAACGATGGAAGTTACTCAAAAATAAAAAAAATGACCCTACTAATAGCCTAGCGATAAAAACCAACAAGATCATCACAAGTTCGACCTCCCTAATCGACCCAACTAAACATCCCTCCCTAAAACCTCCTGCTGCAAGACCCCCTAGATTCTATGGTCTTCCCAAGATTCATAAAGAAGGCACCCCACTACGACCCATCGTATCCACGATCAACTCCCCTACCTATAGACTAGCCCGTTTTCTGTCAGATACCTTGCTGCCTTTCACTGGCACGACTGCCTCAGCAGTACTTAACTCAGCCCAATTGGTCTCTATGGTCAAAGACGTTGTACTGTCCCCTGACGATATCCTTGTCAGCTTCGATGTGGTATCTTTGTTCACCAAGGTCCCAGTACCTGATACCATTGAAATAATTGAAAATTTGGTCCAACATGGACTAGACCCCGAAACACCTGCACTGGTTAGGCACTGCCTTAACAATACCTACTTTACTTGGAATGGCTCCTTCTAAAACAAAATGAGGGTACCCCCATGGGATCCCCCTTGTCACCAATGATAGCCAATATTTTCATGGAGAAATTTGAATCAGACGCCATCCAGACTTCCACCCTCAGACCTTCCCTGTGGAAGAGATATGTGGATGCCACTTTCGTCATTTGGCCAAATGGCCTCCCAGCTCTGAACCTTTTCCTACACCACATCAATTCCAGACATCCCGCCATCAAATTCACCATGGAAGTGGAGAAAGATGGCAAGCTACCATTCTTAGATGTTCTGTTTGAGAGGAGACCTGATGGCTCATTGGGGCATTCTGTCTACAGGAAACCCACCCACACAGATTCCTACTTGAAACCTGATTCCCACCACCACCCAGCCCAAAAGAATTCTCTCATCAAAACTTTATACCGTAGGGCTCATTGAATTTCGGACCAACACCACCTGACCAGTGAATTAAAACATGTACACCTGGCCCTCAAAAGGAATGGTTACTCTGACCGTACCATCCGCCAAGCTGTTTCTCCCTCCATACAGAAACAACCACTTGATACTCCGGTCAAAACCATCACACTACCATATATAGCAGGCGTTACTAAAAAAGATTTCCAAAATTCTAAACAAACACAAGATCCAGGTCCGGTTCAATACAGTACACAAAATTCGTGATCTGATCCCATCCGTGAAGGATGTCATTCCTGACTTACAGTACTCCGGGGTTTACAAATTGAGTTGTACCTGCGGTGATTGCTATATCGGGGAGACAAAGCGACATGTCTCTGACCGAATTCGCGAGCACAAATCAGATTTGAAACACGGCAAAACGAATTCTTCTGCCGTGGCTGATCACTGTTACAACGCTGTGGGTGATCACGATATAATTTTCTCCGATACCAAGGTTCTTTGCAAACCCACGGGTTTTTATCAGAGATTTGTTCACGAGGCAATTCAGATCTACAAACACAGACACAATTTCAACCGAGAAGATGGTTTCAAATTAAGCAACCATTGGAAAGATGTTCTAAATCGAAATAAACATTAAACTAATTTCAATGGTACAGTATATTTTTCAAGTAGTGGTTCCCCAAACTTTCGCAGCTCTTTTAAATTCCCTTTTCACACCATCAATAGGTAAACTCCCCCCCCCCCCCCCCCCCCCCCGCGCCAAACGGCAAGTCCACCGGCACGTACACCACCTCTTTTCTAAAATCGGCCAATCAAATTCAAATTTTTTTGCTAATTTCTTTGTCAGGACACCTTGTTTGCTCGTACACAGCTTAAAGGTCCACGGTCTGAGCGTGGTTGTGTTTTGCTAAATTCTCCTGTTTGATTTGTACTAGGTGCCTCGGTGAATGTATATGCTCTGACTTTAACATAGCTATTTCTGTGACCAGTTACAAGCTAATCACTCAGCTATTTCAATGCTAAATTCTATGCTAATTCCTTTGTCAAGGGGTGCCTCTGCAGATGTGTATACTTTAACTTAGCTATTTCAATGCTAAATTCTATGCTAATTCCTTTTTCAAGGGGTGCCTTTGCGGATGTGTATGCTTTAACTTTAACATAGCCATTTCTGTGACCAGTCACAAGCTAATCACTCAGCCATTTCAATGCTAAATTATATGCTAATTCCTTTGTCAAGGCGCTTTGTTTCTTCTCACACAGCTTAAAGGTCGTGATCTGAGCATGGCTTTTTTCACTCCAGCGCTGTCCTCCAGACAGTCTCGTCCCTTCACCTGATGAAGGCTGCTTGTGTTGTGGCCGAAACGTCGTGATTTTTGTTATTTTATTTTTTACCTACGTGACTTTACCCAATAGAACCAAAGAGTATGGATCCTTGCAGTCACGAAAGCTTTAAATCTAGAATAACCAAAACACCCCGTATGATAAAATCCGTACGTGTCTCTTCATTAGCACTGCCATGCCTGCTGAACACCCACTACACGCCGTGCGCCTCGCCCTGCCCGGCCACCTGCTCGGACATCTACGCCGAGGCCAGCTGCCAGAGCGCGGCTCGGTGCGCCGAGGGCTGCGTCTGCGACCAGGGCTTCGTGCTCAGCGACGATCTCTGCGTGTCGCTGGAAGCCTGCGGCTGCCGGGACGACGAAAACAACTACCACTCGGTGGGTAGCGAGGCTGCTCGGTCTGCATGGTCCATGTGCACTGTGCTCCTACAAGTGCCTCTCGTTTTTTGTGGTTAACACTTGCAGGAGATGATTTGTGGAATATTATGGTGGAATTTATACGCACGGTGCTGGGTGTATCAGGGAGATAATGTCTGCGTTGGAGAGCTGAGCGCCTGCAACATAATATAATACATTTGATGCCATTACTTTGGAATTATAAAATACTACAATCCCACTGAACTGCCTGTGCAGCGTTGGTCACAGGGCTATTGTCTCATTCGCTACAACACTGCGTACCCACTTTTAATCACCACTTCAGTCTGCGCCTGCTGTGTGGGAAAGGTGTGCGAGGTCTCTGTATTACTAAACTGGTGCTTGAGTGTGGCGTGCAAGATGTAAAGGATGTGCATTATTATCACGAGGTGTATTTAAGTCGCTTTTTTCATAGCAGTCATGGTATAAATGTTATTAATTGGTATTTAAGGAATTTCACCTTACGTGGCATTGCTTCCGTGTATCTTCCAGTTTGAAGAGGCCTGGCTTAGTGACAACTGCAAACGAAAGTGCGTTTGCTCGGCGCCTGGCAACGCAAACTGTGAGGCACATAGCTGTGTGGAACACGAAATTTGTCAACTGAAGAATGGGAAGGAATCTTGCCAGCCTGTCAGTAAGTGTTGAGCAATGCTCTTGCGTGCATAGCACTGGGTGTGCAAATCCCAAACGTCTTAATTTGTGCCTTCATGGGCTGTTATCTCCGCTGCCTCCCAGAAATGCAGTTTTTTCAGGAACTGGTGGGTTTTACATAATGCATGAGGCTGAGTAAGTAAGAACATTTGATATTGGGCACTCTTATGAGTCCAGTCCATGTCGAATGCGCATTGATCACACATTGAAGTAGGCTCTCTGAAACAACACTCTTTTGTCTGTTGCGGAACTGGCTCAAGGATGGATGTCGAACATGAGCTGGTAACTTGTTCCAGGTCTTTGGACCAGAGACCTTAAATCTGTATTGTCTGTATTGCTCGAAGTTTACATGCGGGTACAGCAGGTCGCCGCGAGCCGCGGATCTTAGTTGGAGTCGAATTGAGTCTGTTGAAGCTGGTTCACACTGATTGGTGAGATAGGATGGAGCAGATTTATGGAGACTCTTGAAGACGAGTAGGCATAATTCATCCGCAATCCTGTATTTAATAGGTAGCCAGTGCCGCGCCACACGTATCAAACTCGTGATAGGATCATATTTCTGTTTCTTAAATATCAGACGAGCTGCGGCATTTAACACCGACTGGAGTGGCCGCAGGTGAATAGAGCTGGCACAGCCGAAGATGTTGTTGCAGTAGTCCACGCGGCTGATGATGAATGCGTGGACGAGCATCCTCACAGTCTCCACAGTTAGAGCACGACAGACTGTGCGCAGGTATCGAAGCTGGTAGCACTGTCCAGTCAGGCGCCTGATGTGAGTGGCAAATGCCAGTTCGCTATCGACAAGGACGTCAAGGCATGTTGCCTTATCTGACACTGGGATGTCGCAGCCGTCTATGTGGATAGGCTCATATTTGACTCTGGAAAGCTGATGGTGGGTCCCAAGCACGATTAATTTAGTCTTAATCGAGTTAAGCTTCAGATGGTGTCATCCAGTTTTTGTATGTTGTTGACACACAATATGAAACATGGAACGTGAGTCAGCTTCTGTATGGAAGTAAAATTGCGTGTTGTCACGCCGATACTATGACACCGGGCGATGCCGATGACAGCGGTGTACAGTAGGAAGTGCACTTCCCTGTGCAACACTGCACGCCACCGATGACTTGTGTGATAGGTTACTGGCAACACCGACCCTTTGTGTCCGACCTGTAATGAAGGACTCAATCCTTGTATACCATAAGCAGTTCTAAGGTGGCTAACTAAGATGTTATAATCAACCATATCAAACACAGCAGACAGGTCTAATAAGCAGAGTAGCATGACTTCACCACGGTCAGCTGCCTTGAGTGCGTCGTGGATGACCTTCAGCATTACCGTCTTTGTTGAGTGACCACACACTGTTTTGCTCTAGATAGGCCATAAGCCGACGACTATTTTCGACATTAATGTCAAATTGGAGATTGGCCTGTAGTTATTCTTGTCAGAGGGGTCTGCTCGAGCCTTCTTAAATTGTGGTGTGACTATAGCATGGTACTGGCTATTTGGAAGACAACCCTGCTTGAGTGAAGGATTACACATGCTCGTGATGAAAGGCAGAAGCTCTGGAAGAAACTCCTTCAAAATTTGTGTCAGCATTGGATCTAGTGCACAGGAGTTTGTTGGAGCAGCCATGATGATCCTCTGGATTTCCTCAAGTGGAAATGGCACGAACATATCCAGTACGGATGGAGCTGGTGACAGAAATGACTCAAAAGTATTACCTTCCGTTTCTCGATGAATGACAGCAAACCTCTGAGTGAAATAATTCATGAGGTCCAGCACTGATGGGCAATTTTCTCCTGGTTTCTTTGCCATGTCCGTCCCCAGAAGAGTTGTCATGGAGCTCCACAGCTTGCTCGGCTGAGCAGACTACTCAGTGAATTTTGAGTTCCAGTATGATGACTCCTTCTCACGGTAGACAAGGTGCCGCTTCTGTTCGTGCTCTATCCCCACCTGCCTGTCCAACAATAAGTTAGCTCGACAAAAACCTCGTTCTAGCATGCGTGAGTGTCGACGAAGTTGGCAGCACTCCATGTTGCACCAAGCTGCAAATCGGTGGCGTCGAATAGCCACTTTTCTCACAGGTGTGAATTCATTAGCCAGGGACTGGATGGTATGCTGGTACAGGTAAAAAAATCTGCCCGCACTGTCTAGCTTGTGAGCTCCAGAGAACTTAGAGTTGATAACAGCAGTCTAGAATTTCTCCTTATTTAACCCACCCCAGCTCCTAACCTCTCGCTGTACTGTCAATAGTGGTTGGTGGAGAAATGCCAAGCGTCAGCGAACAATGCTATGGTCTGACGTACACACTGGTGCAGAGCTGCAGGATCAACAATAACCTGCCCACCATGTGTCCTTCTTGGATGAAGTGTACATTTACATGCACGGCTTCAAGATCAAATTTACCGACAGAAAGGATTTTGGCGTTGTTACCATTTTTGTTAGAAACGTATTGGATTGTGCTGTCAGTTACTGATGTATGCAGGAGTTTCCCCGTACACCCCTGAGATATAAACGTGTAGTATCGTATGTCTCTTCTTTTCCTTCTCTCCCTTCTCGAGGCATGTGTGTATGGGTGATGTGCGGCGCCCACACTCAGTTGGAGACGAGGTAGTCGCAGGAGGCACCGTCTTTCCTTTATTATGTTCACACCACCAACTCCGGCCCTCTCTCTCATGACCACGCTGCCGTGTGACCCGGCCCAGACACGACCCGGTCCACGTTGCACCTACGGCGTCGATCGAGACAGCCAACTACTGTCCGGCCGTGCAATGATTGGGTGAAGGCGGCAATGACGACGACAGCGACTTCGAGACGAGTCCACTCCCAGAACTGGCAGCCCAGAGCTCTTGTTCTCCGCTGTTTATATTCCCCTCGCCATAGCTTGGCTCTGGCCTAGCCACGCCTTCCTTCGCGAACCCACCAGAGGGTTCCAGGGGCCTCCCTATGAGCTCTATCGTGACCCTTGCCCCAGTTCCTCTGCCCTGCCAGCACACCCGTGTATATGCTCAACGGCGTGTGCGTTAAGTGTCCACCTGCAGTTGCAGCTGCTGTACAGTAGTCAGGGCTGTGTCATTACAAACGTATCGCATTATGCTATTAGTTAGTGATGTATGCAGGAGTTTCCCCGCACATCCCTGAAAGATTTAATGACATCACGCGGAGAGGAAAACTGAGATGTGAACGCGATATAAATAAAGTTCCAAGTGTGTTGTCACACACCTGTGACGCCAGAGAGGGTTAATGGATCACGGTAGAGTTGATGGATCGTGCAGAGATGCATCTTGATCTGGTAGGTGGTGGTGGCACATGCCTGTAATCCATCACTGTGGAGGTGAGGGTTGGTGGATCGCACAAATGTTGTGAAACTTCCATTCCCATGGGCATTGGGTGGCTCCACTGAAAGTTCTTCCAGAGCCTGTCCAATGTTCCACCATCACAGTGTATTGGCACATGGTACGTGCTGCACACAATCGAAACTAGTGAACATGTTGGTTATATGAACAGCATGTGGGTCATGTGCTAATTCTACATGAATGTTAAAAGTCACCAGGCACTATAATCTTGCACTTGCACAGAGCGATGACTTCCAGATACATGGATAGTTAAGTGAAGAATGCTTCAGTAACGGGTGATAACCTTGGATGGTAAAGCAGCAGCACAACAACATTGCCAAAGGACCCCTTGACGGAGAAGCACAGGGACTCGGACATCTTTGGATGCAGCTGTGGAGAGATGCACTTCCATGCAAGCTTCTCAAACACGATGGCTGTTGCTCCACCATGGATCATTCTGACATCGTTGCGGGATTGATGTGGTACATCCAGACAGGCATAGCCCGTTGGCGTGCAATGACGCAGTGCAGTGTCTTCACTCGTCGTGTGCCACGTCACGACATCAGAATCAGAATCAGAAAGGGTTTTATTCGCCATGTAAGTTCACACCGACACGGAATTTACTTTGGCAGGATGGTGCATACATTCAACATATAGGAATCTAAAATCTTAAATAAGTTTTAAACAAGTCTTACTATAATAAGGGTTAAAAGTCTAACACCAAGGGGCTGAAGTATATAAAATTGAATAAATATCGAATATAAAATAGCTTTAAGATATAATTTAAAAATAAAAAATACAAATAGGTTAACATAGTTAATATCGGCAAGGTGTCATTATGTAGATAAAATGTTAAAAACAGTGTAAGCCCTTGGCCTTGTTTAACAGGCCAGCAGCAGATGGGAAGAAACAGTTTTTATGGCGTGAGGTTTTGGTCCTGATGGACCGAAGCCTTCTGCCGGAGGGGAGTAGCTGAAACAGAGAGTGTCCAGGGTGGGAGAAATCGGCCATAATCTTCCTCGCTCGCCTCATGGCCCTTGTCGTGTGCAGGTCCTCGAGGGTTGGTAGATTGCAGGCAATTACCTTCTCAGCAGTGTGGATGATACGCTGCAGTCTGCTCTTGTCCTTGGCAGTGGCAGCAGCGTACCAGACGGTTATGGAGGAGGTGAGGATGGATTCAATGATCACTGTATAGCAGGGGTCGGGAACCTTTTTGACTAAGAGAGCCATGAAAGCAAAAAATTTGGAAATTTATTTCAGTGAGAGCCATATAATATATTTTAAAAGTGAATTCAACTAAATGTCAGTATAATAAGCCTCTGAATTTATTCTTTTAAATAATGTTGTTATAACACTCACCATTAATGCGACTTCTGGTGCTGCATGGATTTGCTGATGTCTTTGTAGTCGGGTTGGTACTTTGTAGTCGGGTTGGTACTTGGTGAGGTTAAGCTTCATGCAAGCGTTGAGGCTTTCATCCGTTAAACGTGATCGTAGGTTGGACTTGATGTTTTTAAGATGTGAGAATGACTGCTCACATGCATACGTAGATCCAAACATGGTCAATACAGCAATACTCACACGCTGCAGTGTGTGGTATGTGACAGGAAGCGCGTTCCAAGTTTTGAGAATCAGCTGGTCTTCGGGTTGGAGTTTTTTCATTTCTGTCCACATGTGCTTGCTCGCCAACTCCGCTTTCTGTCGTGTGATTCTTTCCAAATCTTCATTCAGTGACTTGAACTTATTCACCCACATGTCTGAGGCCTTCAGGTCAGCCACTTCTGCTTCAAAATCTCTGACGGAGACACCAGGGATGTAATTCAGGTCGGCTGTGTTCAGTGAACACTCGTTTGGATGGGTGATGAACTTAAAAAGACGAGTGTGCTCACGAAATTCTCCAAAGCGTGCTTTGAAGGACTGTAGGAGACTGGATGTGCAGCCAGCTAGCTGGTGGAGATCAAGGTTTTGAATGGGCTCACTTGCTGTGCATGCATCTTTAAATTGGCTCAGTTTTTCAAAATGTAGTAAACGACCTGTTTCAAGATCCGTGATGAAAAGCTCCAGCTTGTTTTCAAAAGCAAATACAGCTTGTTGAAGGGATAACACTGTATTTCCAATGCCTTGCATTTTCACGTTGAGCTGGTTCAGATGTTCAGTCAGATCTACGAGATAGTAAAACTTGAGGAGCCACTCGGTGTCGGCTAGCTCAGGATGCCCGACGCCTTTCATTTCAAGGAAAGTCCGGATTTCGTTCAGGCAAGCCGCAAAACGGCTAAGCACCTTCCCTCTTGACAACCAACGCACATTGCTGTGCAAAAGCAGACCAGGATAGTTATTTACAACTTCATCCAGCAGTGTTTTAAACTGGCGATCATTTAAGGCTCGGGCAACAATAAAGTTGATCACACGAATGACCAGCGACATCACTTCGCCAAACTGCCTGTCACACATCTGAGCACAAAGTGCCTCCTGGTGTATAATGCAATGGAAACTTAGGATGGGTCTATTTTCATGTTCACGGAGAAGCGCCACAAATCCTTTGTTTTTCCCCACCATACACGGAGCACCATCAGTACACACTGAGAGAAGTTTATCCATAGGTAGACTTTTTTCTTGAGCAAACTCCATGAAAGACTTGAATAAATCCTCACCTCTTGTGGACCCTTTTAATGGCAGAACAGCAAGACTTTCTTCGCGCAGTGTGTCACCAACAGCATATCTTGCAATCACGCTGAACTGCGACAAATGGCTCACGTCTGTTGACTCATCCAAAGCCAGAGAAAAGAACGGCGCTGCATTTATGTCCTTCACTTGCGTTTCCTCCACTTTGTTTGCCATCACGATGGTACGATCATGAACAGTTCTTGCCGACAGAGGCATGTCTTGTATCCGTTTGATTATCTTGTCTTTGTTCGGAAGATCATCAAAAAGTTCATTGGCTACATCCAGCATGAACGTTTTAGCATACTCGCCATCTGTGAATGGTTTTCCGTTCCTCACTATTGCTAAAGAACCAGCAAAGCTAGCCGAATTATAGTCACCTTGCCGGGTCCATACGCGGAGTTGCTGCTGGCTAGCTTGCACCCTGCTCAGAAGCTCTTGGCACGCTTTCTTTCTGCTGTCTCCCGCAGGGTATTTTGATGCAAAGGTAGCGTGGCGCGTGTCGAAGTGCCGCTTTACATTCGACCGTTTCAACGATGTAATTTTGTCATTGCAAATTAGACACACCGCAGAACCCGCTCTCTCCACAAAGGCGAATTCTTCGGTCCATTCGTCCTGAAATGTACGATACTCGTCGTCTTTTTTTCTTTTCGCCATCTTCTTCGTCAAAGGGTTAGCTTTGAGCTAATGACCGAGCAGACGCAGTCTCAGACTGATTCAAAAGGGGGCGTTTACCTGTTTTACCCAGCAACGGCAAACGTAGGCCAGTATCATCCAATTAAAATAATGGACAATTGCTCCTGCAGCCCTGAACAGGACATACGCAGTGAAAAATCGATGGATGGATTAAAACAAGTGAGAATATTTTGTTTTATCTGCGAGCCATATGCAATCATCAAAAGAGCCACATCTGGCTCGCGAGCCATAGGTTCCCGACCCCTGCTGTATAGAATTGCACCATCATTGTCTTTGGCAGGTTGAATTTCTTCAGCTGCCGTAGAAAGTACATCCTCTGTTGAGCTTTCTTGGTGAGGGAGCTGATGTTCAGTTCCCACTTGAGGTCCCGGGAGAGAATAGTGCCCAGGAAGCGGAAGGACTCTACAATTTTGACTGGGGAGTCTAACAGGGTGATGGGGGTGAGTGGGGCTGTATTCTTCCTGAAGTCCACAACCATCTCAACTGTCTTTAGAGCATTTAGCTCTAAGTTGTTCTGGCTACACCAGGTCACCAGATTGTCAGCTTCCCACCTATAGTCAGACTCATCCCCACCAGAGATCAGCCCAATGAGGGTGGTGTCATCCGCAAACTTCAATAGTTTGACAGACAGATGATTGGAGGTGCAGCTGTTGGTATACAGGGAGAAGAGCAGAGGGGAAAGGACGCAGCCCTGAGGAATTCCGGTGCTGATGGACCTGGAGTCAGAGACTTGTGTTCCCAGCTTAACGCACTGCTTCCTGTCAGACAGGAAGTCTGTGATCCATTTACAGGTGGTGTAGGGCACGTTCAGCTGGAAGAGCTTGTCCTGAAGCAGGGCAGGGATGATGGTGTTGAAGGCAGAGCTGAAGTCCACAAACAGGATCCTGGCGTAGGATGCTGGGGCGTCCAGATGCTGTAGGGTGAAGTGGAGGGCCATGTTAACTGCGTCGTCCACAGACCTGTTGGCTCTGTAGGCAAACTGAAGGGGGTCCAGGAGAGGGTCTGTGATGGCTTTGAGGTGTGCCAGGACCAGGCGCTCAAAAGACTTCATTACCACAGATGTAAGGGCGACCGGTCTGTAATCATTTAGTCCTGTTGGCCTTAGCTTTTTGGGCACAGGGATGATGGTGGAGGACTTGAGACAGGCTGGTACATGGCATGTCTCCAGGGAGGTGTTAAAGATGTTGGTGAACACCGGAGACAGCTGGTCAGCGCAGTGCCTGAGGGTGGCTGGAGAGACAGAGTCCGGCCCGGCTGCTTTGCGTGGATTCTGCCTCTTGAAAAGTCTATGAACTTCTCCCTCCTGAAAGGAGATAGTCGTCTCTGTAGTATTGGTGGGGGATCTGGCCTCTTGGGTTGGAAGGGGTGGTTCAGGACAGTCCAATTGTCTTTCAAATCTACAGTAGAACTCGTTCAGGTCGTTGGCTAGGCGGGAGTCGTTAGTGGTGTGGGGGGCTCTGGGTTTGTAGTTGGTGATCTGCCTGAGCCCTCTCCAGACAGAAGCAGCGTCGTTTGTAGAGAACTGGTGTTTTAGTCTCTCTGAGTACAGTCGTTTAGCCTCTCTCACCGCTTTGCTAAACCTGTTCTTCGACTCCTTGAATCTGTCTCTATCTCCACTCCTAAACGCTTCCTCCTTCTCCAACCTCAACCTTCTGAGCTTTGCTGAGAACCAGGGCTTATTGTTGTTAAAGTTCACCCTGGTACGTGTTGGGATACAGCAGTCCTCACAGAAGCTGATGTAGGACGTCACAGCCTCTGTGAGTTCATCCAGACTATTGGTAGCAGTCGTGAACATATCCCAGTCAGTACAGTCTAAGCACGCCCGCAAATCTTCCACAGCCTCACTGGTCCACTGTTTAGATGTCCTCACAGCAGGTTTACAGAGTTTTAGTTTCTGCCTGTATGCAGGAATCAGGTGGACCATGGCATGGTCAGAGTGTCCTAGTGCTGCTCGGGGGACGGCATGGTAGGCTCTACTGACTGTAGTGTAGCAGTGATCCAGAGTGTTCCCTTCTCTGGTTGGGCATTTAATGAATTGTATGTATTTGGGGAGTTCATGGCTGAGATTACCTTTGTTAAAGTCGCCAAGTACGATAACCAACGAATCTGGATTTGCTCGCTCCACACTCAGAATCTGATCGGCGAGCATGCATTGGGCCTCTTTAACCTGAGGACAAGGCGGCAAATAAACTCCGACCAAAATGAGCGACGCAAACTCGCGAGGCGAGTAAAACGGTTTACAGGTTATAAAAATTGATTCAAGGAGTGGAGAACAATGTTGCAGAATCACTGTGACATCTACACACCAGCCACTATTAATGTAAAAACAAATACCACCGCCTTTCGTCTTGCCGGAGAGTGCTATGTCACGATCCGATCTTACAAGATGGAATCCTGCTAGTTGTAGCGAAGTGTCCGGAATCAAATCACACAGCCATGTTTCCGTGAAGCACAAAGCAGAAGCTGAAAGAAAGTCTTTGTTTTTTACCATCAGTAGCTGAAGTTCATCCATTTTGTTGTACAGTGAACGTACGTTGGAGAGGAAAAGGCTCGGAAGCACTGTTCGGATCCCGCGTCTGCGTAGCCGTACTAGAGCCCCCGACCGTTTACCCCTTGGGCGGCGTTTCGCTGCTTGAGCAAAGCCTAGCACGGCATTGACTAGAATGCCTACTAATTCTGCCGCTGGAAGCAGAAAAGTAGGAATTAAATCCACAGGAGTTGTTTCCCTGATATTTAAAAGTTCGTCTCTTGTTAGAGAACTCCGAAAATCTTGGCAAAACACTGAATTGACAGACAAAACAAGACAAAACAGGGTGCACCGACCGGCTGAGGCTACTATCATCGGCGCCATCTTCGCACCAGCACGGGTGTGCTGAACAGCAGGACTCTCTCACCAGCACTGGTGTGTTGAACAGTAGGCCCCTCTCACCAGCATGGGAGTGGTGAACAGCAGTCCCCTCTCACCAACACGGGTGTGATGAACAGCAGGCCCCTCTCACCAGCACGGGTGTGCTGAACAGCAGGCCCCTCAACAGCAGGCCTCTCTCACCAGCGCAGGTGTGCTGAACAGCAGGCCTCTCAACAGCAGGCCTCTCTCACCAGCAAGGGTGTGATGAACAGCAGGCCTCTCTCACCAGCACGTATGTTGAACAGCAAGCCCCTCTCAAGACAAAACTGGACAAAACAGGGCGCACCAACCGGCCGAGGCTGCCATCATCGGCGCCATCTTGTTGTTTCACAGAGCGCTTCACATGACCAGGAACACGTCGTATCTGCCTTAAACAATGGCACTGGCAACTATGGTGGACTTGTTTCCAATTGACCATGTATTCAGGAGGCCAAATGACATAAATTGCAGCAAGATCCCTTGGTTGACCATCCGGTTCGGGACAACCTGACGGTGATGTGTGACAGCATGGCTGACTCGCCGGCTACCATAGCCATTTGGTTTGCAGGCAGTCGATCCTGTGAAGCTACAAAAGGATATTGAAACAGACGGCGCCACGCTCTGTGAGTACGTTCGCGCTGGTCAAGTGGCTGCCAAAGGTGGAGCCGAAAAATAGCCTTGCGTGTTGATCTCAGCAGGGTGACATGATGGCAGTTTAGCGCAATCAATTGCTCACGTGCGTAGTTCAGCATCAAAAGTTGTAGTTGTTGCTGTACTATATTTTTGCTGCTTAATGCTATGGTAGATGCTATTTATTCTGTCATTGTAATTGCTGTTTTCGTCGAAGTTGTAGATTTGCTGAGTTGGTAGTTTATTCTGTAGTAGGAGACGTTGCTGGTGTTACCACAGTTGTAGCTGCTGTGGTAATTGTAGTGTTGCTGTAGTCGTGGTTGCTGTTGTTACTGTAGAAATGTAGTTGTTGCTATAGTTGCTGCTGTAGTAGAGGTTGCTGGTGTTATCGTGGTTGTAGCTGCTGCTGTAGTAATTGGAGTGTTGCTGTGGTCGTGGTCACTTGTTTTGCTGTGCTGATCTTCCAGTTAGGCCAGTCTGTAGAGTACATGAAAACACTTGGGCGCAACTCCACAATTCACAATTCCTGTTTCAACAATCCGATCTGAACACAGTACTATTGATGCAATTACAGACTGGTAAATAAAAAACAGATAAGAAAAAAACATTAAAAAAACTGATAACAGCGGAGAACCAACAATGCGTACGTGATCACACGCCCGGATCCCCACACCCAAGTGTTTCAAGGAGAGCTTTTGTACGTGTGTAAAGACAGTACAGTGGACTAGTGGCCACGGGAGGTAATAACAGGGGAATCAGCTGGTGAATGGATTAGTGGCCACGGGAGGAAATGACAGGGTAATTAGTGGGCAGTGCGAACCGGCTGGGGGGCCACGGAAAAGATCGAGAATAGGGACATGGCCAAGTGACAGAAGGGAACAGGTGTGGAACGGTGGTCTGGGGCCAGCGAGAAGGTTCCAAAAAAGGGGCGTGGCCATGGGGCAGGGGTGTGGCCATGCACAGTATATAAAGGGACAAGGCGAGAGGCGAGGCGGCTGTTCGTGTCCTACAATAAAGAATCATCCTCAAGGAACATGTCTCAAGTCGTCATTACACGTGCATTGGACACATTTTTGTGTATTGACACTAACTGCCTCACTGCTCTCCCTCTCCAACCACTTCCTCACTGAGTTTTCTATGTTTTTTTTGCGTGATTTGTTTACCTTTATTGTACTTTATACTATCATCTTTTTGTATTGTTGTGACATTCTTACCCGCCCCAACTGGACATCTGTGTAAAAGAGCTTTATAGCTCATCAGATTCCTCCAGCATAATTAAATATTTCTGATTCTATTAAAAGAAATTACCCATGTGGAAACATTTTGCCCTTTGTGCCAGGTTACAGCACGTGTTCAATATCTGGGGACCCACATTACCAGACCTTTGACAAGAGGTTGTACCACTTCATGGGTCGTGAAACATACACGCTGGTGCAGAGCTGTGGGGACAACAAAAACCTCCTGCCCATCAGAATCCTCGGCAAAAACAAGCGCGTCGGCCACAACCACCGCGTGTCCTTCCTGGATGCAGTGTACATTTACGTGTACGGCTTCAAGATCAAGTTCACCGACAGAAAGGATTTCGAGGTGCGGCGTTGTTCCCATTAACCTTTTTTGTTAGAAACTTATTGGATTGTCCTATCAGTTACTGATGTATGCAGGAGTTTCCCCGTACACCCCTGAGATATCATGACATCACACGGAGAGGAAAACTGAGATGTGTTGTCACACACCTGTGACGCCAGCGAGGGTTGATGGATCATGGTAGAGTTGGTGGATCGTGCAGAGATGCATATTTATCTGGTAGGTGGTGGTGGCGCATGGCAGTAATCCATCACTGGAGGTGAGGGTTGGTTGAACGCACAAATATTGTGAAACGCCCATTCCCGTGGACATTGACGTGCCATTCCCTGGCCCGCCGAGAGAATGCGGTGCAGAAAAATGTGGACTCCATCTTTTCTTTCTTTATGGGATAGAGCGTTGCCTCTTATAGATGAGAGTTTTCGCTAGGTGCTCCAGTTTATTTCCACATGTAAACACTAATTAATTAATATATAGAGGACCACAGAGCTCATTCGGCACCGGCTCCTCACCGCCTGGCTGCCTTCCCGCTTGTCTGTGGTTCCTCGCTCCTCAGTCGTTCTCTCCATTCGCGAGCAGCGTGTTACAAGTTTAAATTATTATCAAACATGTGGCCTGAAGATGGCAGTACAGTGAGTGGGAGTGGGTTTTCACACCAAGACACAGATATACGTGCTGCTCTATAAATAACACCAGAGCTGGGCATCATCAGCCTTGTGATGCCACAGTCCATCTCACTCCTGCACACACACTGATCTCATTGCTTCACCTCCACGGTGGTCATTCCCTCTTGCACATTCTCTCCTTTGGATGCCATCTTGTTCACATTCCCTTTAGTCAATCAATGATGGCTCTGATTTGCATTTATTCTTTGATCCACGTGTTCCTCTTTCTCAGTCTAATTCCAAGTGTGCATTTCTCCATGCTTCTTTGCGTACTTTTCATTGCTGCTGTGCACTTAAATATATATTTCATTTATGCAATTACTTATGTATTTTATATTTTTCCCATGGTTTAGAATATGCAGTTGACCAGGCTAAACATTTGGGGGGCGGACACTGCACTTAAGTATAGGTTCCCCCACCACTGTCTACGTCACTGCCTCCATGAACATCTGTGCAAAAGCACTGTTCAGTTTCCCAATGTTCCACCACATTATACATTCTGACTTATGCTCTTGCTCTGCAGCTGAATGGGGTAAGAACGAAGCCCCCATCAAATCCCACGGAGGGACTTGAAATCGTGCACACCTCCCGCAAGATGGTGCTCAGGGCGGACTTTGGCCTGGCTGTCATTTTCAACCGCAAGTCACACGCAGGTAAAGAGTCCGGAGAAGTAAATCGCTTCCTGCTCGTCAGTGATTACGTTCATCAAGTATGCAGTTAATACATATCACAAACAAATTCTACAGCTAGTGACTTCCAATAATACCATTAATACGTGTCATCAGCTGGGAATGAAAACATGCAAAACAATGGATGGCTCGCAAACCTCTTTATTAAAGGATGATGAAGCCAAAATCACACCGTTTATATTTGCAGATGCATACCTAGTAGCAGCAGTGACTTTTTTTTATTAAGTGGGTGACACCTGTGAAGTGACTCAAGACTCAAGTGCTTCTGTGACGTCGCACTCGTGAAGGATAGCCCAGAACACATGGCCCGAGTGTGTAGCTACGAAATAAGAAAGATTTGTTTTTCTCGCGACCAAATCACCCTAAATGCACCTGAGCTCGTCAGAACTTGGAAGCTGAGCAGAGTTGAGCTTGGTCAGTGCTTGAATGGGTGACGAGCATGGGTACCCAGTCTATTAGGGGATGGTTGTGAGGGCTTTGAGATAGTTGTAAAAGGCAGTGCATAAATGTTATCAGTCTACAGATAGGTGTTTTCCACTCACTGGATTAAGCCAATGGATTGCATCTGTGCATAGTGTAGAGTGCTATACCATTTAATGTGTGCATTTTCTCCAGGTACTGTAGTTTCCTCCCACAATGAACCAAAAACGAATGAATGGTTAATTTCATACGTAGACTTTCATGACCAGTATCACGATATATAATTATTTAGTTTTGGGTTAAATCGTGGAGGTGTATATTTGTTTTTAGCCCCCACCACCCAACAGTGTCAATATTGGTTAAGCTGAAATACAATTGGCCATTACATCTGGCACGATTATCTAACCCAAAATAAACTGATTATGAATTACTCATTATTGGTACTGGGGAACATCCCAGTGTAGGATCCTCATAATTGTTTTTTTAATATCAAAACTAGGTGCAGATAATTTTCAGGGGGGGGGGGGTAAACAATTGTTATTGTGTTTTTGGGTTGTGGCTTCCTTTAAGAATCTATATATGTATGTAGAAAGTGGTGTGACAGAATCGAGTGTTGAAGGTTGTTTTTTTGTGATTGATGTAGACGTGACCATTCCCAGTTCTTATGCTGGCCAAGTGTGTGGCCTGTGTGGGAATTACAATGGAGACAAGAGTGACGAATTCAAGACTCCCGATGGATCACTCGTTACTTCCGAGAACGTGTTTGGCAACACCTGGGAAGTCAATGACCGACGCAGCCTCTTTGAGCAGTACGAGTCACCCGTTTTCAGGTGAGATTTATACTTCTTGCAGCAATCCATACTGTTTGGTTCTTTCGGTAAAGTCCCGTAGGTAGAAAATTTTAACAAAAAATAATATATCACAACGTTTCAATTGCAACACAAGTGGTCGTCCTCAGGCAGAAAAAGTAATCCAGCAGTTGAACTGCTGAACCAGCGAGAGAGCTGTTACAACAAGGCTATATATGTGGTGATGGGCAAGCAGGCGGGGTCTTAGCTGGAAAGGAATTCCATCCCTGCACGCAAGCACGTCAGTTGCGTTCATGGGGGAGATTAGGGAGAGAGAGATTAGTGAGAGAGATTAGCATGAAATGAGCTTCCGTCACCGCATACGAGTATCGTCCCCGCATATGCACACAACAGCAGTGTTAATGGGAGGTTAGCACTATGTTGATGAGAGATATTAGGCAGAGATATTAGGTGGGATTAGCAAGTTAATGTCATGTCTATGTGTAACACAAGCTGCGGCGCTGCCAACTCCGCTGTGAGAGGCAAGCGCGTCCACGCAAGAGAACCACCGTAAGTGAGACACAGCCTATCACACATCGATACATCGAGGCTAAGGGACCAGAGGTGGCCATGCTAGTGAGACCCCAGCCCATTAATGCAGAGGCACCTAACAGGGCAATGCAACTCAGAAAGTCGGAGATAACAGCCAAACGGCAGAGAAGAATGGAAGCATCACAGCAAGTTACGGCTTTGCTTGGTTAATAACGTCCTTCAAATGATTGCTCAGCTTATACCCATCTTCTCGGTGGAAATTGTCTCCGTGTTTAGAAATCTGGATGGCTTCATGGACAAATCTTTGATGGTAGCCCGAAGGTTTGCAGAGTACCTTGGTCTCGGCAAAAACAATATCGTGTGAACCGACCGCGTTAAAACAGTGATCAGCCACAGCAGAGGTATTGGTTCTGCCGTGGTTTAAATCTGCCTTGTGTTCGCGAACACGGTCCGAGACATGTCGTTTCGTTTCCCCAATGTAACTGCTGCCGCAGATACAACTTAGTTGTAGACACCAGGGTATTGCATTTCAGGTATGACATCCTTCACAGATGGGATCAAATCACGGATGTTGTGTACTGTATTGAATCAAACCAGGATCTTGTGTTTGTTTAAGATTTTGGAAATATTTTTGTATGGCAAGGTGATGGTTTTAATTGGGTCCTCAGATGGTTGTCTCCCCATGGTTGGGGATACAGCTTTGCGGATTGTGCGGTCTGAATATCCATTCATCTTGAGGGCTTGGTCTACGTGTTCCTGGTTCAGCAGTTCTACTGCTGGATTTTTTTTTCACCTGAGCACGACCGCTTGTGTTGCGATCGAAATGTCGTGATATGATATTTTATTTTTCTACCTACGTGACTTTACCGAAAGAACCAAAGAGTATCCATATTTACTTTTATCCGGGCAACCCCTCCACACCATTACACTGAATAACTTAGTGTACAGTTTTGGAGTGTCATCATCTAGACCTGGAGAACAATGTTTCAGAGCATCATATGTAGACTGAAAAGTCACGCACGGAGCACTCACCCTGTGTGTGACAGCCCAGGATGCCATCCTCCACACTGCAGATCTCATCGTCCTTACAGACCCAGGCATCACAGCTCACATTGCTGCCAGGATTGACACAGATGCAGCGCTTGCTGCAGTCATGCGACTCAAAACCAGCTCTCCCCGAGCTGAGATACAAATGCAATGTCTTTAGAAACATCTCAGTTGACCTTGTAGCTATTATTATGATGACGAGTAAATAATAAAAACACATGAATGCTTTTGACTGTGACTTGAAATCCGATTTTTAATTAAGGAAGATTCAAACTTGTGTTGGCCTGAATCAAACACAAAGCCTAGGATAGGGATTTACGTACACATCTTTGCTTAGCTCACTGGATGGTAATGGCCATTGTTATCCAGGCAACCGCACTGCCATGTGGGGACACACTTGTCCCCAGAGATGACAAAACCGTCGTCACAGACACAGCCCTCTGCACACTGCTGGTTGCAGCCACCCGGGAGACTTGCGTTGCTGCAAGTGGCCGGGCACGGTGGGGCACAGCTCCCAGGTGGCTTCCCGGTTCATACGGGAATGCTGTGGGTGCCACACACAACAATAATCTTGAATAATCTTTGATAATACATCCACACTTTTAACAATGCGTCTGTACTGCAATGAGAAACCCTCGTTAGGTTCGCATTTCGCATATATTAAAATTGCACTGTATCTAGGCCTCTATAGATGAGCAGATTTATGATGACATGTCCATCAAATCACTAAATCTAATTTTATAGCTTGGCAATCAGTGTGACGTTGACATCATGGCCGATGCTGCACTCAAGGCAAAAGGTGTTGTTCCTCCACGTTACGATGACCCCAGCTTGGGTACACTGATAATTTGCAATGGCGGTTAATCTTGTGCATCGTGAGTACAGGTCGAAACGTCTCGTTGAGGAACCCCGGAATGACCTCAACCTCAGCTGCAGCGATGAGCAATGGGCAGAGCTGGAGAACAAGAATTCCTGTGGAGTGTTTCATGATCCTGCTGGGCCCTTCGTGCAGTGCTGGATCCCTGCCCCTGTGGACCCATATTACACGTGCGTCCACAGCTGAGATGAGCGGTTCAGTGGCATAAATGTGCATTGTATTACATTAAATACGTGGTATATGAGTATTAAAATTCAGGGTGTCCACAGATGTACATAAAGGGGTGACAACCCTGCAAATTCTCACTCGCGCCACTGCTGGTGGAAGGGCCTCCACTCCAGCGAACTCTAGAGGGTATTTGGTCTACTCTTCCACGTTAATTAAATGTGTTGGAAGAGGTGGGCGTACCCACACTTTACCCCACCACACGTGACCTGCCGATCGATTTTGTTGAACACTGCTGGGTAGACAGCGGCCGTGGGGAGGGATTTGAGAACTGCCATGCCAGAAGATGGTATTGAACTGGTAACTTCTGGATTGCAAGTCCATTGCGCTCACCATTACCCCATAGCGGCTCCTTAAATAGATAATCCATTAATGGCACTTTAAAGCTATACCCACAGACCCTTGGTAGTATGAATAACTGACTACGAGTTTCATCACTCTCCAGGGAATCGCCAGGTCTATTGAATGTCTTTTAAGCTAGTTTATTTGGACACAGCATGCTGCTTCGATGCAGCATGCCAACAAACTATTGCACGTCCACGTGCCCAGTACTTTCAAAATTACGGTGACGGCACAAAATGCACATCAATCATGGCGGTGTTTTACCAAAAAATCTTTGGGATTCTCAATTCATGCTGAAAATACCCATTCAAAAATTCACGTACAACATTTAACGTTTCTCTTTATTTTTTTAAATTATTATATTGTAAACAAAAATACTCGTCCAACACCTAGCAGTAAATCATCTCAAGTCTATAAGAAATGTGTCCAACATTTCAATCACACTGTTCAACCGGCTGCGTAGTTATCATACCTCTATGGACACCATATTACAACTCAAGGGACTGTATTGACACCTCATTACCCTCATCAATGAGAGTACAAAAGGGATATGTAGCAGGGTTACATTATGGCCAGTCAGTTGCCCTTCTTCCAAGCTGAGAAATGGAAGTTAAAATATCGTCTGAGTTTTAGTTGGAAAATGCACTTATAATATGGTGCCTTATAAACACCTGGTCCAGTTGAGTTAGCTGATATAATTACATTAATTAATTTACATCCCTTTGTGAATCCGCTACTGGGAAAAGGCTTCCCCATGGCCTGCTGATCATGGATTTTACTTGACCATACTTCACCGTGCTGGTCAGTTTGGGTTGGTGAAGGATGGCCCAGGACTGGTTCAGATCACCCTCGCCACTGATTAACCATGGCCACAAATGACAAAGGGATGAAAATATTTTCTTATGAAGTTTGAAAATTACGTGTTTACATTCCGATAATCGTAAATTATTATTTTTGTTGGAGGAACTGTAAGGATAGTTTGTGCATAACTGTATTTGTAGAATAATCATGGTAATGAGTGCATGCATCATGTTTTTTTCAGGAACTGCATGTATGACATGTGTGAAAACATTGGAGACAAAGAGTTGTTCTGCAGCAGTCTGGAGGTTTACACGTCAGCCTGCCAACAGGAAGGCATCACTCCCAACAACTGGAGAATCCACACGGGCTGTGGTGAGATGAATCACCGATGTCACTCTGTGCCTTGAGCCTCTTCCACCCACATTTTAGCATTTCACAATGCGCAATCACTTTCTTCCGCAAGGGACTGCTGTCGTCACAAGAGATGTGCTTTTGTCGGAATTGGGTTTGGACCCAAGTTTTATTCATAAAAAGGGTATTTTAGGGCACTACTGAAACTGAACCAGTGCAATTTTTTGAGTCTCATTAGCACAGTGAGACATTTGGTGCATGCCTGCTTAAAATGGAAATATTTCTGGAAAACATTGGCCTATTGGCTGATCGACAAAAAAGTTGTGTTTCTTGTACTTTAAACAAATAAATCCTTGTTTGTAATTTTATTACAGACAATGCGCTGCGCATAACAGTGTGTAGTATATTTTTTAGTGTGGTGAAGTATGGTCAAACAACACGCATGACCCACACATCATGGGGAGGCTTTCTCTCGGCAGTGCATTGACGAAGGGCTGCAAATTAGTATTATATCATAAAGTCATACACATGGCTGGGACTTTTACGTATGTTGCTGTATGTATGCATTGGTACGTGCGTGTGTGTGTGTGTGCGTACACAGAACCGACGTGCCCTCCAAACAGCGTCTACGTCGAGCGCATGTCCGCCTGCCCGTCCACCTGCGGGGACTTGGCCGCTTCTTCGAACTGCGAGCTTCCCGACGTGGAGGGCTGCCAGTGCATGCCCGGGTTCGTGATGAGCGGCTTCGACTGCATCCCCTTCACCCAGTGCGGCTGCCTCTATGAGAAGTCCTATCACGAGGTAATGATACAAACAAAAAATGGATCAACCATGTGGCATATACTCTATATATACATACACTCAGATACAGTAAAGTCCCCATTCCTGCTCTTTTAAATATAAGGCTGTGAAATTCACCTTGGTGAATCTTGCTATGTGTGTGATGGGATTCGCAGTCTGAACCTGAATGATGTGTGGACATCAAGGAACGTTGTTATTCGGAAGTATTCTATGTTTTCTGGTGGTTCACATTTCACTCGTTTTGCAGAAATGTTTAATACGTTGAGCGTTCTGGGCACGAAACATATTACATTCTGAGGTGTGTGTTTAGAATGAATGCATAATATGTATAAGAGATGTAAATTATACAATTCTTCACAAGAGCCAGCTGTGCCCCAATTTGTTGTCATGAAAGTTAATATTCTCTGCTACCCTACGTGTATTCATGCAAGTTTGTTGAGTGATGTGCTGAAGTCGATTAACAACGTTAATTTGTGATCTAAAATTGCAAGTCTGTACACCAAATCCATTATCTTGCACATTTTCACTTGTGTAATGTTGAATGACGTGTATGTGTGTTTGCCTGTTTGTGCATAATGAAGGTTGGGGAACAGTTCTACACATCCGCCTGTCAACAGTCGTGCAAATGTCTGAAAACAGAGACGTTGGTGTGCAACAGATATAGTTGTAGTGAAGAGGAAGTGTGTACCATCAGCAACTTCACCATCGGCTGTTTCTCCAGTAAGAATCACGAACCATAGCGTGCTTGATGAACCCTCTCTTGCTTTTTCAAGTGCGTTCTGCTGGTAGGAGAAGTAGGGTTTTTATTGTTTTATTTTAAACAATAATCTATGAAGAGAGCCACCCTGCAGTAACTTGAGAATAGCACCTGACCCACAGTTGTTACTTTGAGATTGTATGTTTGTGTAGTGACATACGACGTCACTACTGTGTCCGGACTGTACGAACGTAGGCATATATGACGTCACTACTGTGTTGGCTCAGTATGGGTGCTGTAGGCGGGTGTCACGGGGGTCGTGTCAGGCCATAACACTCTGCGTGAACCCAACAGGACACGTGAACCGATAAAGGGGGGCTAGGGGCCCCAGGGGGGAGCTTTGGGGTCACGTGGTTGGGGGCCCGGACCTTCGAAGGATCGAGAAGGGGGGCGTGGCCTGGGGCAGAGCCGGCCACGCCACAGCGGTTATAAGCGGGGCGTGAACAGAGAGCGGGGCTGTTCAACCCTGGGATGAAGACGCCATCAACGGGCTTGGGAGTCTCCGACCTTCGTCCGTGACCAGGCAGCTCATCACCTGTCCTGGTCACGCTGTGTAGTATTCCCCGAGTGTTAGCGAGATTAGGAACGGTGGTCACCACCCTGTATATAATGTTCCAGGTGGTTATGCGTTAATAAATAGTGTTGCCTCCAAGTTGAGTGTGCGCCACAATCGAACCCATTACATATGTGTAGCGATGTATTCACGCGGACACTTTCAGCTTTTCTCCTGTGTCACTTTATTTCGTCGCATCCCGCACGGATGCTCCTCACACTTAACACCACGCACTCTTGTTCCAAACTCTCTCTCTTGCTCCGCTAGCCTGTCACTTAACACTCTGCTAGCCTATCACTTAATACTCCACTAGCCTGTCACTTAATACTCCGCTGGCCTGTCAATGAATACTCTGCTAGCCTGTTAATGAATACTCCGCTAGCCTGTTAATGAATACTCCGCTAGCCTGTTAGCCTTCTCTCACACCTCCTACCTCGTCCGTGCCCCCAACGGGGGTTCAGCCAACACCGCTGGGGAGGACGAGGTGTGGAGGGCGAGGTCCCAGGCTTCCTGTCCTCGATTCTTCAGCTCCAACCGACTCACTGTGTTGCTTCGCACACCCCCTTATATCCCCCTCCTCATTAAGGGTCCTCGGATGCCCCCATTAAGCCGGCGCCTCGGCGGCGCCTCATGCACGTGCTCTCTCTCTCTTATCGTTTCCATCTCCCGTCTCGCCGGCGCCTACCCCGTGTTCCCACGCTTGCACCTGCCTGTCCCCAAATGCACCCCCTAATTGCTGGCGCCTCTCTGGTGGCTGTTTTATGTCCTAATGCTTGCACCTGCTCGCCCTGAAATGCACCCACTGTTTGCAAACCCCACGCGTGAATGCATTCGCTGTTTGCAACCCTGTGCACGTTACGCCACTACATATGTACGTTAAACTTCTTCCGCACTGTACGTAGCCAACCGTGCTTATCGATGGTGCGGGAAATCTAGACCAGGGGTTGACTCAGGCACTAATCTCTTTGGGAGTGATACAATGATCATTTGAATGAAGTGTAAAATGATTTCCCTGCGTAGAGCATGGCCCTCATCACGTGAAATTTACTTAATTGCTTTAAATCATTGGTAAGTACCACTTTATAAGGGATCCTTTTCAGATGCAAATATACTTTTTAAACATTTTTATGTATTACCGCTTTTAAATGTATATTTCATAAACTACGTAATCCGGGCCCGTTTTGGACACGGCATTTCCAGGCCATGCTGTGTAAGTCTCAATGTTTTATTTTGCAGCCGATCCATGCGCATCATCCCCTTGTCAGAATGGAGGCACCTGCACAATGGCCGGCGTTGAGTACGAGTGCACCTGTCCTCCCAACTACAATGGAACGAACTGTGAAATTTCACGTGAGTGGATCCGCGTGGCTTCTGCTGTTTAACTGCAACGTACAAATTCTGCTCACAATCAACATTACTCGATACATCTAAAAACCGTATTGTCATGAATACAGTAAATCAGGGGTCCCCAACCCCCGGGTCGCGGACCAGTACCGGTCCGTGGCCTGTTCGGAACCAGGCCGCACAACAGGAGGTGAGCGGTGAGTCCGCGCGTGGCCCGCCCATTGTTTTACTTACCACTTCCGCCCGCGCCTCTTTCCCGCACTGCGCACTTGTCTCAGTCACAGTTTTGGTAAGACCACAAAAGGGGGAAAGATCCAATGATGAACCCCCCCCCTCCCGTCCGTGAAAAAATTGTCGTCCACGAAACCGGTCCCTGGTGCCAAAAAAGTTTGGGGACCGCTGCAGTAAATGATTAAAATCTCAATATTAAACAATGGCCTTACAAACATATGTCAACTTTTACACGTGCATAAGTAATTGGTTGATCAATCGATGACATGTGCAGCGAGTACCAGACACAAACCAGGGTGTCTCTTTAAGGCTGTTGCTAACTTTGTCTTTTCTAAGAGTACTGATCCAGTCTAAAGCCACAAAAACAGCAACTCTTACCTCGTGCTGCAGTAACAAACTGAAATGCCGGTCCATTCAGGGAGCCTATGTTTTGTAAGGGTATTCTAATGTACAAAGAAATAGACGCACGGAAACATGCAAACACAGACATGCACGTTTGGTGATCACATTCACACTCTCACATTTTAATACACACGTACTCATCGCACTGGTAAGCAGGACAATGTTAATTTCCACAAAAAATAGCTTTTTGGAAGTATTTAAATTGTAAATCTTGTCAAACGACTATGCATATCTGGCCATTGGTAATGGTGAGTTGCGTGGTTTCATAGCGATTGGTTTAGGAGCTTTATAGTTTTCGTGATGGTATGTGAACTGTACTCGCACAGACAGACCAATCTAATATTAACTAAACATAGCAAGGCGTAGCCTGTAGGCTCCTGAAGAGTATGCTGCTCATTAGCAGTGCGGAATAGAGAATGTGTAAGCATCCAACCGCAGCTCCACCTGACGTACGTTAAAATGAGACTAACTACCTGGTAATGTTGCTCGTGATGTGTTGGCAATAGTGTACAAGCACAAATGGAGTGCCGTGAATTCACTCGGACGACAACCGTCTCTTTTTCCGCCGTCACTTTTATTCCATCGTTCCGTACACACAGTGATTTTCTCCGTGTTCCGCCAACTCGGACACTCCGATTTACTTCAGCATCATCCGTGCATCCCCTTCCACACACAGTGTTCCTTCCTCTATCTCTTCACACACACTGTCTTCCCTTCCACACACAGTGGTTTGTCTTCTATCTCCTCACACACACAGTATCGCCGCTATCTCTTCACACGCAGTGACTTCCCTTCCACACACAGTGGTTCTTCTTCTATCTATTCACACACAGTATCCTGTCTGTCTATTCACACACAGTGACTTCATCTATCTATTCACACACAGTGACTCCATCTATCTCCGCTAACGCTGACTCTCCCTATCGCTATTTACTGTCTTTGGGGACCGGCTCTCTATCTATTCTTCCCTAACATTCCAGCTGTCTTCTTCTCGCCAACAACTGCCCAGCAACAACTGCCCAGCAACAACTCTCCAACAACAACTCCCCAGCAGCAACTCAACTCCGTTCAAACCACCTCGCGTTTTATCCCCTTTCGCATTAGCCTTAATTAATTGCCACGTGGCTCGCTGGCTGTTTTCCGCCAGCTCGCACCTGTCCCCTCCATCAGACATCCAGACGCCACCACTTAACACTAACAGCCTCTCGACCAATCACAGCCTTCGCGCCACGACTCTCTTAATGACTTCGGGTTGTTAACGCCACCCGCGACTCGACCACCTGTTCGACCTCATGTGACCCGTTCTCCTTGTCTGTCTGTATGTACTGTATATGGCCAATTCCTATGCGTATTGTTTACTCCACTACACAAATAACAAAACCTCAATGCATTCATCAACAACACTGCCCTGGAATAAAAATTGGAGGTTTTGTGTTCTGGCATTGTCAGCGGTGGAGTTGAATTGCATATTCACAATGCCTCTCTTGCAGTGCACCCGTGTGCGTCAAACCCCTGCCAGAATGGAGGAACCTGCATGGCAACGAATGACAAATTTGAGTGCAAATGTCCAGCAACGCACAACGGGGCCCTCTGCGAGACTCTGGGTATGTTTTTAAATGTGTGTTTTGTCTCCATCAACTCATTGATCGAGGATGCTGCTTGTGGACACGTGCATACCAAAAGCTGCTTAATTGGCTACTTGGTTATTCAATTTGTGAATAAAACTTAAAAGGATGGGGGGAAAGGAACTAAACTTCTCAACAAAGTGTTCCTCATCAAATATTGTCAGAAATCTTATGAATAATTTGTAAAACAATAAACATTTTAGAATTGGTAACATGAATACATCTCATCATTAAAACCTAAACATATAGTAGATATTTATTTTTCATAATCATCATCTTTACCATAACCATAAATTCCTGTATTCATTATCGAGTCTATTGAGATGATCTCTTCCACCGGATTAAATTCACATGACCTTATTTATTTTGTGGTTAATTTTCATGTATGCCATTTGGAACTGAACAATACACGAAATAGTCAGTTTATTTTCAATTAATATTATAGGGCATTTGATCTTCACCTTAATGAAGTAGCTGTGCCTTGGTAATTCCCTGCAGTTTTCTCTAGATCTATTATCCAGTAACAGTGATAATGGTTTGTCAGAATCTGTGGATATATTCCTACTCTGTAGGCTGAACTTGATTAACATGAAAATGTATCAACAGTACCTCTCCCTGTGTCCATACAGAGGATTGATATTTTAATCATAGGAATTTTCAGCAGTAAAGCTTTGCCCGTCATTCGGTCACATTTGCGCAAATTTATGTTGATGGTGACCTTAGAAAAAAGGACCACGTTGCACTTCCTATACCAATAAAATAATAATTATAAAGCACCTTTCAGACACACCGCATGACAATAACCCATGGAATTAAACACTGAGATATGGGAAAATAATTAAATAAATGATAAAAGCCATTTGTTGAATGAACGAAAAGTTTAATAAGTTGAATTGTATAGATAACATTTAAGACGTGCTTTAGAAATGTCCAAAGACTCGGAGAACCTGATATCTCGTGGGAGAGAGTTCCAGAGTCTGGGGGCTGCTACATTGAGAACATCTCGGTCGGGGAATGCAGAGAAGATCTGCATCCCCAGATCAGAGACCTTAAACACAACTAATGCCATCATCTTGGCGAAATGGACGTCATTAATTCGAATCCAGATATAATGAACAGAGATAAATGCCAAGAAAGGCTCTTCTAAGGGCCGGAAACCAATCGGATGAAGTCTTCAAGTAAAACCAACTATATATTGAAGGACTCTCAAGACCTGAATGTGACTTCCTGGCCATTGATTTGACGGAAAAAACGTTGACGTCATCGCCTTACAGGAAGCGCACGTTGATGACAGCGTGCTGATGGCGAGTGACAAAATAAATGGTTGCACTCTTGTTGCTGCCATCTACCACCCTCAACGTGGCCTCCTCGCCACATTCAACAGGAAAAATAAAAGACAAGCCGCCACATTGGAACCATGGCCATGCAATCCAATCTGTGTATCTTATCGTAGGTCACTGTGGTCTGCCCTCCTTCAATGGAGGAACAGTGCAACTACACGAACTCTCCTGAAGCCCACTTATGGTTAGCAGACCTCGACATTGGCATTGAGCTCCTGAAAATATTGCTCTTATATGCGAGAATGGAATAGAAACATTGAGGGGACATGGGTATAGCATGTCTCTGATGTAGGCTGGGGCGAGGTAGTTAAGTGCTTTGTGCATTAGCAATAGGATTGTGAATTGAATCCTTTGTGAAGCTGGAAGCCTGTGCAGTCAGCCCAACAATACATTGCAATGTAATTTGTATTATATTGGTCGACGGGAAAGTTCCGTGGTTGATGCCAAGTGATTTAACAATGCTGTGTTTTACAGTGGACCTGTGCGCTTCGAATTCTTGCAAGAATGGAGGCACGTGCACAGTAGAGGATGGCGTGCTTGTGTGCCAGTGTCCTTCCTCCTACACTGGAAAATACTGCGAGAAAAAAGGTAACCCACACGGTGAAGATAACTAAATAATGCTGCTGTTCCATTGTGGAGTGTGCCATGTTACATATACCATTACCCTTGATGTAATTTTTATTTTCTCGACAAAGTGATGAGCAATGCAGTAATGAAGTTTACTAAGTCTCGTTAAGTTGATATTTACAATGCTTGTCAGTAAACTCACCTCATATAAAATGTTTAGGAAGTGCTTTATCATGAAATATTAATACTTAGAGCCCTGAGCCGGCACCACTGACATCCTTTACAAACATACTTTCAAGTGAATGTTAAGTTCAGCAATAATAATCTGATGATATACTAAAAACAGTGATACAGGGTAAGTCTTATTTCTGAAATACATTGCTTCCCACACTCAACGTGTCATGTCCTATTCCTCAACCATAGCCAAAGGATTTGCACAATTGGTAACTTGTATTTGTTCGTGATATAATATTTCAGTTGCTTACTTTCAACAATCTTGATGCACCACAGTGGTTCAGTATTGTAAACATTTTCTGTGGTTTTCACCGAGTAACGATGTTTTCCATTGAAACTTTGATGCACTTTTGCTCAAGAAATAATATGACCTCGTGATTCGATGCTGAATCGTGCTTGGTTTATGTCAGTAGATAATACCATCACCATCGTCATCGCTGTGGTTTGCTCTGTTGGAGGAGTTTTGATCATTGCCGTCATTGTTTTCGTCGTCTACAAAAGAAAACGATCCAGGTCAGTACTAATAACTCGTAAAGCCTTTGTGTCTTTCTTATAACTCGTTTGTGATTCTATCATCCGTATCGAATGGGGGGGGGGGGGGGGGAAGGCATTGTCTATTACCTGGTTGCTCCAAGGTCTTAAAGACCCCCACCCTGAAGGCTCCCCTAATCCCACCGCCACACCTCCCCTGAACGTGGCGCGCTCTTTTGACATCTGGCGCAGCGTGCAAACCCCGGCCATTATTCCACCGTCACTGTCTTGCTTTACCCATCTCTTAGGAGAGGCAGCCACAGATCCCGGGGCACACCTAGAAGGGTGCAGGTATCGGCACTATTGGCGATATCCCGAATATAGATAAGCGGTTACACACCTTCTGAGACCTTCAACAATTAAGTAATAACATGAAACTGCGCACAGTCACTCTGGAGGAAAATTACTCCCCATTCTGAGCTCTGGAACTCTGCCTAGCCTCGAATCATAATGCTAGCCATCGAACAAAGATGGCCACTGCATCGCTCGTTTTTGGATGGCTTCTCTGGCTGTCTAGAATGTTCTTCCTTCCGATATTAGGAAGTCACTGGAGCTATTCACTTTTATATCTAGATTGAAAACTAATTTCCTTAAAACTGCTTTTTGTGTGTAGTTTGTTGTCCCTCCCCCGCACCTCTGATTAGCATGGTTGGCTACGTACGGTGCGAACGAAGTCTAAAACAAATACATAAGATATCACGCAATTTAATTTGCATTGGCCAAACATCCCAACACTTCAATATTACCTGCAAATTATTAAATTGGGATTACACACAGCTATTGCAAAAACTTGGCAGGACCCTCTTGAAGAAGAGTTCTTAGACTTCATGAGGCATTACTAAGGTTAACAATTGTAATCATAATAATAGACTCACCCAATTTGGATCTCATACCAGTGCTGTGCAAAAGTTATGTTCATCATTTGACCACCTTTGCCAGTACCAAAATATAATAATAGGGTTTTCCCCTTTTTTCAGACAAAACGGAAACCTTTTTACAAGGAATCATGTGTGCATTAACCACAATACTTGTGAAAAAGGGGAAAAACCCTATTATTATATTTTGATACTGGCAAAGGAGGTCTAATGATGTAGATGCCTACCCCGAGCCCTCATTACTCTGATAGTGCGTTCTCTTTGAGCTGTACGCCTTTTGGCGTCCTCTGGTCTAGCACAAATTGAGACGAGGCTCAAAAGAAAGCCGTCTCTGGTGTGGACCAATCAGTTTCAAGGACAATGCATATATTATCAGTGTGTTTTTCGCTTGCATTTTGACCAGAAGTATTGTGATTATTGCACACATGATTCCTTGTAAAAAGGTTTCAGTTTTGTTGCCAGAAAAAAGGGGAAAACCCTATTATTAGTTGTTATGTTGTTACAATTCACGTATATTGGAATGCAAAGTAATAAAAATTGCATCCCACTGTTGGAAGTCAAAAGTGTTGTTTCATGGCTAAGCGGTTGCACGTTTTCCGTTAAGGATTCGTGGCACGAGCCAGTGGCTGCGCTGGTTCACACTGCAGATCCGTTCACCATAAATATGCAACGCTGTGCTTCAGTGTCAGTGTCCAGATTTGATTAATTACTTGCACATTAGTTAATTGGGACAAATAACTTTGCAAACGTCACTCCTTCCTGGTAGGCCGATGCTAATTTACAGTCTGTGGCTGCGTACACACCCGAAACATACACAGGGATAGCTGCCGCTGGTGGGGGTTCCCTTGGCTAGGCTGCAGCGGGGGGCACTGGTTGGGATGAGATGTACCGCTTGTCGAGTTCTTCACCACCAACACCCCACAGCCTTCCCTTCTACATAACTGACCCAAGTTGTGTTGTCGTTTATTGAGTGCAATCGCAAACTTCCTCCCAAATGAATACGCTTCATACACAAGGAGTGATTAACAATTAGTTTAATTTGGTGTATTGGCTCATGACGTGACAACTTGATTTAATTGGCTCTGTCAATTCCACTGCACTCCGAATCCCTCCAGAAAATGCCCCGATCGCTCCGCCTAATCCAAGGACGTCGCCACTCTGTCCCTGGGCGTTCCCTCTCTCTCTCTCGCCCCACCTTCTCTTTCCTTTCCCTCATAACGTCATCTTAACTCGAACCTGGGATCCCGTGAGTATTTCTCACCCCGGATCACAGAAGCATTAGCACTACACATACAAGCTACTCTTAATATGTATACCTCGGGCTCCCTGGTTGCACTCGAACCATGTTACTGATTGTACAAGAGTCAAAGTAAGCTACCGGCTTTCCTTGGCTCTAATTATGTTACTGACTAATCCATGTGCACAAATGAGCTTAATAAACTATTATTTTCGTGCAATGCAAATAAAAGTGTGTCAAATATTTTTCATGATACACAGTAGTAATGTAAATCATTTGCAAAGAGCTGCAAATAGCGTTTGTAATAAACATTATAGTCAAAAGTAGAAAAATATTATCACCGTTGTTTAAGCATTGTGCACCTGAACTGCAATGAATTTACCTCACTACCTCTGTTTCTGGTATATTGTGTAAGGTCACTGACTACTCTATTCCAACACGTTGCTTGGTCTCAAAATGGGTTGGTAAAAACATGCACGTGGTGTTACTGTTTGTGTCTGTATGGGTGTACCAATTGTTACCGAGGTTTTTGAAAAATGTTGACTTAAAACTATCGTGCCTGCAGGAACTAATATTCTTTGGTTCTTTAGATAGAAAAATAATAAAAAATAAAGTGAATTAAAAAAACAAAGAATATGAATTCCTGCAGTCACGAAAGTTTTAAGTCAACATTTTACCTCCTCTACGGGGAGGGTTTCCTGATGACGACCGCCTGTGTTGCGATCGAAACGTCGTGGTTTATTTATTTTCCAAGAATAAGTCTACATTATAGACTGCCAATACGCTCACCAGCTTAAAAACCAGGCTACAGTCTACATTATAGACTGCCAGTACACTCACCAAGGTTAAGAACCAGCCTACAGTCTATATTATAGACTGCAACTACACTCACCAAACGTAATAGCCAGGCGACAGACCACATTATAGACTGCTAGTATACTCACTCCGATTAAGCCAAATTTGAGTGCAAATGTCCAGCAACGCACAACGGGGCCCTCTGCGAGATTCTGGGTATGTTTTTAAATGTGTGTTTTGTCTCCATCAACTCATTGATCGAGGGTGCTGCTTTGTGGACACTGCATACCCAAAGCTGCTTAATTGGCTACTTCGTTATTCAATTTGTGAATAAAACTAAAAAGGATGTGGGGAAAGGAACTAAAATTCTCAACAAAGTGTTCCTCATCAAATATTGTCAGAAATGTTATGAATAATTTGTAACACAATAAACATTTTTGAATTAGTAACATGAATACATCTCATCATTAAAACTTAAACATATAATATATATTTATTTTTCATAATTATCATGTTTACCATAACCATAAATTCCTGTATTCATTATCGAGTCTATTGAGATGATCTCTTCCACCGGATTAAATTCACATGACCTTATTTATTTTGTGGTTAATTTTCATGTATGACATTTGGAACTGAATAATACACGCAATAGGCAGTTTATTTTCAATTAATATTAAAGGGTATTTGATCTTAACCTTAATGAAGTAGCTGTGCCTTGGTAATTCCCTGCAGTTTTCTCTAGACCTATTATCCAGTAACAGTGATAATAGATTGTCAGAATCTGCAGATAGATTCCTACTCTGTAGGCTGAACTTGATTAACATGAAAATGTATCAACAGTACCTCTCCCTGTGTCCATACGGAGGATTGATATTTCAATCATAGGAATTTTCATCAGTAAAGCTTTGCCCATCAGTCGGTCACATTTGCGCCAATTTATGTTGATGGTGAAAGAAGTCCTGACTTGAACTTTGTTTGGCAGGAAAAAGCCACACCATTCTGAGCTTCAGATGGATTCAAGCACATCGGAAATATACGAAGTTCCATTTGATCATTTCTACTACAATGAAGACTGGGATACTCATGAATATGAAACAATTTGTCCTGGGAAAGATGAAATGACTGAGGGAATGCCGTTGGCCGTTTCGAGCAATAATTTGGCTCAAACTAGCTCGGCAGGATTGTATGTAAACGATACTTCCTCTGACACGAATTTGGGTACTAATAAATGCGTGTACTCAACAGAGTTGGTTGTATCGGTCGATAACATGAAAGACGAAATACACTTTTAACACTGGCAGAATGGTAATACACAAGTTCTAATGGTGACTCTGAAGGTCTGTTCCAATGATTAAGTTCACATATACTTTTCCACTTAAATACAATTGTCCGAGCACAGATGTATACTACATTTTATGTCTGACACAACTGGAATATTTGTTTTCACTTCTGTTGCACTGCTGCATTTTAAATATAAGTACACCTTTTATCATACAATATGTGCGTTCTGTTTTAAATGCCTTACAATGTGTGATGTTTTAGACACAATATTAAAATTAGGTGTTTAGTAAAAATTCAAAAGCAATATCATTTAATGGCAAGAGGACATTTATTAAACAGTCCAATGTTACGCTTCCTTAATTAATCAACCTACAAATGCCACATATCGTATGCTCATTAACCACACTTGAACATTGGCCAAGCGTGTTGGTGTTATAAGAAGTTTTATGATTGCAACAGAGGAGTGTTTGTGTGATGGGCCACAGCTCCCACCCTACTCTATATCATGACATGTTCCATGCATGTAGACGACTGTCAGAGTGGTTAAGCGCGGTTAGACTATGGAGTCATTTTGTATTTTGAAATAGAATCCGTGTAACCGTACCCACAAGATACTTTAAAACCAATTCTAGATTTGAAGCTTTCGTGACTGCAAGGATCCATACTCTGGTTCTATTCGGTAAAGTCACGTAGGTAAAAAATAAAACAACAAAAAATCGAATTTGCTCTGACCGAATTCGCGAGCACAAATCAGATTTGAAACACGGCAGAACGAATTCTTCTGCCGTAGCTGATCACTGTTACAACGCTGTGGGTGATCACGATATAGTTTTCCCCGATACCAAGGTTCTCTGCAAACCCACGAGTTTTATCAGAGATTTGTCCACGAGGCAATTCAGATTTACAAACAGACACAATTTCAACCGAGAGGATGGTTTCAAATTAAGCAATCATTGGAAAGATGTTCTAAATCAAACCAAACATTAAACTAATTTTCAATGGTACAGTATATTTTTTCAAGTAGTGGTATCCCAAACTTTCACAGCTGCTTATTTTCCCTTCAAACCTACATTATGTAAACTCCCCCACCCCCGCGCCGGTCCATCATGTACCTCCTACGTACATCATGCTAATTTGTATGCTAATTCCTTTGTCAAGGCGCTTTTGTTTCCTCCCACACAGCTTAAAGGACGCGACCTGGGCTTGGCTGTTTTCACTCCAACGCTGTCCTCTGGACAGTCCGGTCCATTCACCTGATGAAGGCCACTTGTGTTGTGGCCAAAACGTCGTGATTTTTTGTTTTATTTTTTACCTACGTGACTTTACCGAATAGAACCAAAGAGTATACTTTAAAACCATTTGTTTACCAGTGTCCGCTTGGTGTCACTCATTCTGCTTTGAATGCTGTCTTAATTCTAAAATAAACCAAGTGACTCAGGGGTCCTGATCCTGCAGTACAGCAAGGTTCCTAAACATGGAATGTTAATTCAAATGGGAACATTTTCACGAATAAAATCGGTTTTCCACATTGTTGTTGATGGCCAGTATGAGGTCTCACTACTTAAGAGAAACACATTTGAGCAAATGCAAACACGCCATCATTCAGATACGATACATTTAATTTTCATAAGACATTCAAGAGTACCCACAAGCCATTTGATGCTAGTTTATAGTAACATTCACCTCGCACCAGAGCAATGTAATGCTTAGCCCGTCCAATGATGTGCACAATATTCTCTAATATTAACAAAAACATTACCATCTTTGCAACCAGCTAAACAAATCCTCGTTTCCGTCATTTCACCCTCCCTCCTTGCACAAGTAAAGATGCGACTTCCAATACAGAGTTGCACATCCAGCAACGATAATCCTTGCTCGTTGTCATGTCCAGAGGTGCTATTTTAATTTCAATTCATATGTGTCAATAACATAGGATAGAGTTCAGAGGATAGTTCAGAGGATCATTAAAGGTATATGATGCATCACACTTGTGTCAATTCCTTTGACCTATTCCACCTGAATTTTGATTTAAAGCTTTCGTGACTGCAGGGATTCATATTCTTATCTTGCTGTAGTTTTCACACATGATGATTGCTTGTGTTGCAGTTGAAACGTCGTGAGAATTGTATTGTTTTTTTATTATTATTTTATTGTTTCCCTTCTACGTGACTTTACCGAAAGAATTAAGAATATACAATTCCACCTGCTTACAGACCAGGGCTTCTCAAATGCCAGTCACCTCAAGTCCACCACAACGTGTGTAATTGAGCGGAGATGCATTTGATGAACGTAGAAATGTGTTTTGGGAATGAGCATGAGGTTTGTAAAGTGAGAGGCACCTCTTCAAACACATCAGACTCGCATGAAAATCGCATTTGATGTTGTTTGTCGTCGCATAACCATACAGCACTTCAATAAATCCGCACTTAATCCACACAACCCGAGGTAATCTCTAGCAGCTACAGCCATGTTATCTATGCATCATGCACGCACTTCACTTGATCGAAAGATATCAAGATCGCTACTGAAGTCAAGATGTTTGCATTGTTACCTTATTTTCGAAAGCTACAATATTACACACTTGCCAAATGTGCTTTATTTTCCAGGGTAAATTCACATCGCATCGATTGATCCACGTGCTCGGTTTTTGCATCGAGCCAGTATGATAAAACATACCAACTGCGGAACATAAAAATCGTGTATAACATATTCTTGGTTCTTTCGGTAAAGTCACATTGAAGGGAAATAATAAAAACCACAGCAAGAAATTTTTGAAAAAACCGCCACTTTTTTCAAAAATTTCTTGCTGTGGTTTTCACACCTGATGATGATTCCTTGGGCTGCAATCGAAACGTGAGAATTTAATATTTTAATTTTAATTATTTTATTATTTCCCTTCTACGTGACTTTACCTAAAGAACTAAGAATATTAATCCCTGCAGTCACGAAAGCTTTAAATCGAAATGTAACCGTGTATAACGTCAGATGTTCCTACGAATCTGTTTAGTTTTCCATCTCACAAATTATTGCGCATACTCCATATGGCAAATTGGGCCTCAATATTCTTACATGCAAACTTGATTATGGTCGACTGTACTGTTTCTAAAGATTTTTTTTTAAAATCACAATAAAACTCAAACTCTACCTCTCTGAAAATGCCCATTGGTGTAAAGTGATCAGAGCGAGGCCTTTACAGGAGGAATTGCAATTGACAAGAACCTAAACAATGTTACAAAGATTGTCAGATGCACAAGAGGGATTCTGCGAAATTATTAAATGACTGAGATCCACACCACTTCAAGTTTCACTTTGGAAAAACCCGAGGCAGGACAGTTATATAATAAGGTATGATTCATGTAATGTCATAATTTGTCAAACGTTAAAATAATAAATCGATTTTGCATTCCAGTGTTTTTCCCAGTTTGTCGTAATTATGTCATGACATAATTGCACACCTTTGGTGGGTAAGTATTAATAACCTGTTATCTTTTGCACACGGCGCAGGCCACTCGCCACAAAGACCAAGCATCCGGAAACCTGGAAAAGCAGGGCACGTGAACTATGCGGAAATGTATTTTTTTTATCTGTTCAGACGAACGCGTCTCTAGCCTCATTTGCCGCTTGAGTATCGGCCCAGCATCTTGTTAACAACCAAGCGCCTGCTGATGGAGGACAGGAAGGTGTCTTCAATGGGGGACGAGGTAAAAATCCACGGGTGCCTGTGACACACACCGCAATATATGTTAAGCTCTCAGCCACTCGAGGGATACGAGCAGTCATGTTTAAGTGCACGTATGACGAGGCAGTGGATGTGCACCTAGCCTGGCACAAGCACCGTTGTGAAGTCACCATCATGAAGTGGCGAACGGCGGTTGATTGTGCAAAAAAAACAGACTGCGTCTGGGTCAATGACAGCATAAACATTCTTTATAAGTAAAGACGTTGCATTGTTATTTTATTACACAGGTGATATGTTGTGCGGGTAAGGCGAACGTGGACGGGTGGTTTAATCATCGAGTCAAACATTGTCAGGTTTCTGTGCGAGTTTAGAGTCTAGGCAGGGTGCTCCGCGCCATCGGAATGTGGAATTTCCAACGCTGGCCCGGGGCCGACAAGGGATGAGCGCGTTCTCTCATCGCCCGCGTGATGGAGCAGGGGAGGCGTGATGGCTTCATCCTAGAGAGGCAGGCTCGTTTTGCGTTGGGCCACATGCGTGTACGGGATTAATTTGTCGGCTGTGCTCTCAGCAATTCTGTTCAGTGTTCGGCAATGGCGCAGTTATGGGTGTCATAATTGGGCACGATACAGCATGTACGAATGGATTTGTTTGGATGCTTGTGGTGCTCTGATAACGGCAATTATTATCTCGATAAACTATAACAATCTGCTACTACAATTGATTTCACACTAGAGTCACAGTCCACGGTGACTAATATTGAACATCCATTGTTTATTCATTCGCAGTCAAACTGCCAATTTACAGGCCTCTAAATGTACTGGGACACAAATTCGGGGCCCAAAATTATTTTAAACATCAGACACTACAGATGTACACTTCACTTCCGATAGGTTTTAGGGTTGCGGAGAATTGGGTGCATATTTCAGCATCGCACTGTTCTTATTCCAGTCTGCATTACCACGGTGTCCTATCATTGCCATCACATGACACCTGTCAAACAGGTTGTACAAAGAATTTCACAAAGTTGCGCCACCGCTCTGTAGAGAGAGAAGCTGTTCTTACCCGCGTGAAATGTGCAAGGGCGAGACACACACCGCCATGAGAGTACCAGCTGCCCGTATGGACTTGGTCTCACGTATCCAGAGAGGTTGCGTAACTTTACACGTCCCAGGCAGTCATCGACTTACGCACATCCGCACCTACGAACTAGCGTCCACGAAACATTTTTTACATGGACTTAAAACGCGAACTCGCCATTGCCAACTGAATCGCGGGTCTCATGAGTGTCTGTGTGTGCATGCGCACATGTGTGTGTGTGAGGAAGTAAGAGTATGTATTTTGAACTTCTTTCGCACCGTACGTAGCCATCCGTGCTCATCGGGAGGCGCGTGAAAGAGTGCGCGCGCGTGTGTGCGTGCACGCGCGTGCGTGCCCCTGTGTGTTTGTAGGGAGTGGTGGTGCAATGGTTAGCGTGCTGCGCTACCAATGCGGCGACCCGACTTCGGTTCCCGCTCACGACCAACACCAGTGGCGAATATCTGAATGGGTCTTGGGCCTCCCCTAGGTCGAGTCAGCCTCAAATGAGTACCTGGTGCGGTGTGTAAACATCGCCACTGGGGAGTCAAATGCAGCCGGGCGTGGTGCTGGCCACCCACCCCCTCGTGTGCCCTACCGGCCTTCATCATAGACGCTGCTCGCTCAGAGCACTTGCCCCAACAGCCTCTGAAGGCTACACGGGGGATCTTTATTGTTGTTGTGCGTGTCCCCGTGTGAGTGTGCGTGTAATTGTGGAATCAAGGTAAGTGAAAATAAAACTGAATTTGTTTTCTACTCATTACTTTATTTAATGTTTTATTTATTACACAATTATTACATTATTACATGCAAATGTACGATATTATTTATGAGTTTAATAATGCTTCCCATTTCCGTTAAACCGTAACACATTTAATATATACTGACCGTGCGTGCAGTTAAATACAGCACATCATTGCATTCCTATTTACGAATTGTTCGACGTACGAACGGGACTCAGGAACGGAACCCGCTCGTAAGTCGAGGACTGCCCGTATTGCGTAACACTTACACACGCTCAAACGAGGACGCCGTGTGCTGTGTGATTACAGGGAGAGGGGAGACCGCCACCCTCGTCGACAACTCAGCACCACCACAGCAATCCCTTCACGGCCCTCGTGAGGAAAGTGAAGTCACAGACTACGGTGACTAATATTGAACATCCATTGTTTATCCATTCGCAGTCAAACTGACAATTTACTGGCCTCTAAATGAACTGAGACATAAACGCGGGGCCCAAATTTATTTTAAACACCAGACACTACAGAAGCAATGAGATGCACACTCTGTGGGGGCTGATGCCCCCCCCCTTCATTCCCCATTAGGTGGGGGCCGACCTCCCCCTCACCCACCCCGGGCGGAGGGGGGGCACCACTTCTAATTGGTGGGGGCTAATGCCCTTCCCCCCACCCGCCATTGGGGGGGGTCAATCACCTCCTCCCCCCTCCTCGCGTGTCCTAACCGCGTGGATTACGTAATTGTTTGACTCGCCGCTTTGTGGGGTTTAATTAATAATTTCCACTAAGCCGTTGTGGCGTTAACAAAGCGAACGCTTCCGCGCGGTCCGGATATTAATAAATAAATCGGCGATCGCGCGGCCCCCCCACCCACCCACCCACGTGTGTCTCACCGTTAACACTGCGGTGCACGCACAGACACGCGCCGGCGCGGGCAACCGTTTATATTTTAATATGCGCGCGTCACACTCACACTGATTTGTAGTCACCCACCCACCGTCGTACGCCGATCGCTGTCCCACCACTCTTCACACGCACACCTGCACCACGCGTCACAACGTCAGTCTGAGATTTATTTCCTGGAGCGAATAGGGACCCCTGTTTATGGCCCCCCTTCAGCCAGCACCGTTCGGACAGCGCCTAACCTCCTATCACCTAGCCGTCGCAGAGTGCGTCTATCCTCCAAGCTCGAGCTGACTGCGAGCTGGGCTGAATTGGCCCCCTCCCCCCATACTGACCCACCTTTCCAGCTGCACGATGGGGGTTGGGGAAGATGCCCGCCTCGGAGACTTTGCCTAGGCAATCGTTTTCAGCTGCACCCTGCAGGCATCCCACGGACGCTGAGGGCGGCTGGTATTCTCCGCCACTCCAGAAGAACTCTGATTCAATCCGCCCCTCCGGCCCCCTTACGTCCCCAAAGCCCCTTAACCCCCGGGTCATATGTCATCCTGCGCCTCCAATAGAATCCTCTTTGCGGCCGTTTTGAGCGCTCTGGCCGTTGGGGGGAGGGGGTCGCGTCATCCCCCCCCCCCTTCTCATTGTCTCTGTACCTGCATTCCTCGCCGTTGACTCACCGATAATCCCCTCGTGCTGTGTATGCTTCATCGCGGCCGGCCTGTAAAGCTCTATGCCCCCTTTTTGGGGGGGCCGCCATGTAATCCGGTCTGGGGGGCTCAGCCAATTTCCTGGTCAGGGAAAACCGTGGAACGTCCCTGCTAGTGGGGTCCTCGGGTGAGACCCTACGGGGGTGCATGCGAGTGTTTAGTGGGGCGTGCGTGCGTTCGTGGTGGGGGGGGAGGGGGTTGCGAGGAGAGGGTAGCGCCGGCCGAGTTGCTCCGCTGCGGTGGCACCACAACTCCACTTCCGCGTGGTTTTAGGGTTGCGGAGTATTGGGTGCATATTTCAGCATCGCACTGTTCAGATTCCAGTCTGCATTACCACGGTGTCCTATCAATGCATCACATTACACCTGTCAAACAGGTTGTACAAAGAATTTCACAAAGTTGCGCCACCGCTCTGTAGAGAGAGAAGCGGTTCTTACCCGCGTGAAATGTGCAAGGGCGAGACACATACCGCCATGAGAGTACCAGCTGCCTGTATGGACTTGGTCTCACGTGTCCAGGCAGTCATCGACTTACGCACATCTGCACCTGCGAACTAGCTTCCACGAATTTTTTTTTACATCGACTTGAAACGCGAACTCGCCATTGGAAACTGAATCGCGGGTCTCATGAGTGTCTGTGTGTGCATGCGCACATGTGTGTGTGTGAGGAAGTAAGAGTATGTATGTTGAACTTCTTGCACACCGTACATAGCCATCCGTGCGCGCGCGTATGCGCGCGCGTGTGTGCGTGCACGCGCATGCGTGCCCCTGTGTGTGTTTGTAGGGAGTGGTGGTGCAATGGTTAGCGCGCTGCGCTACCAATGCGGCGACCCGACTTCGGTTCCAGCTGACGACCAACACCAGTGGCGAATATCTGAATGGGTCTTGGGCCTCCCCCAGGTCGAGTCAGCCTCAAATGAGTACCTGGTGCGGTGTGTAAACATCGCCACTGAGGAGTCAAATGCAGCCGGGCGTGGTTCTGGCCACCCACCCCCTCGTGTGCCCTACCGGCCTTCATCATAGGCGCTGCTCACTCACAGCACTTGCCCCAACAGCCTGTAAAGGCTACACGGGGGATCTTTGTTGTTGTTGTGCGTGTCCCCGTGTGAGTGTGCGTGCAATTATGGAATCAAGGTCAGTGAAAAAAAACTGAATTTGTTTTATACGCTTTACTTTGATTTGAAGCTTCCGTGACTGCAGGAATCCATACTCATTGATTCTTTCGGTAAAGTCACGTAGATAGAAATAGATCACGACGTTTCGATCGCAACACAAGCAACCGTCATCAGGTGAGAAAAACACAGCAGGAAAACTGTTGAGATAGGAGATCCTTTTCTATCTACGTGACTTTACCGAAAGAACCAAAGAGTATCATATTACTTTATTTATTTATTACACAATTATTACATGCAAATTTACGATGTTCTTATATATGAGTTTAATAATGCTTCCCATATCTGTTAAACCGTAACACATTTTATAAATACTAACCGTGCGTGCAGTTAAATACAGCACATCACTGCATTCCCACTTACGAATTGTTCGACGTACGAACGGGACTCAGGAACCGAACCCGCTCGTAAGTCGAGGACTGCCCGTATTGCGTAACACTTACACACGCTCAACAACGACGCCGTGTGCTGTGTGACTACAGGGGGAGGGGAGACCACCACCCTCATCGACAACCCAGCACCACCACAGCAATCCTCTCACGGCCTTCGTGAGGGCAGTGAAGACCATGACAGACGGGAGATGGGAAGGGCAGCCACAACCATCTGGACATTTCGCAGCCCCAATGCCCCCTCCCGCTTATACCACCAACGCGCCGATGGGACACCCATTTCATGCTCAACCACAGCAAGGACCACAATTCTACGCGCAGCCGCCGACGGCATACCCAGTGGCTTCCCAGCCCACGATGGCTGGTGCTGATCATCCGCAACCCATGATGGTCAATGCACCACCCGGAATGTTTGTGCCTCAATACACGACACAACCGAGGATGGGCGCTCAGCCTTATATGTTTGCTATGCCGCCTGGAATGGGCACTCAGCCAACGTTTGTTTCTCACCCAATGGTGGCTCCGCAGTTCACTGGTCAGCCAAGATTGGGTCCTCAATTCATTGGTCAGCCAAGGATGGGTTATCAGGTCACCTCACAGCCAGGGATGGGTCCTCAGATAATGTCACAGTCAGGGATGGGTCCTCAGATATTCTCACAGCCAGGGATGGGTCCTCAGGTCACCTCACAATCAGGGATGGGTCCTCAGATAATCTCACAGTCAGGGATGGGTCCTCAGATAATCTCACAGCCAGGGATGGGTCCTCAGATAATCTCACAGTCAGGGATGGGTCCTCAGATAATCTCACAGCCAGGTTTTTCAAGACCAAAAATGCCACTTCCGATGGATAAGCCAGATAAACTGGCAAATGTGACACCTCGAGAAAAGGAACATCAAGCCATCATGGGACCTCCAGACAAGGCCAAGTATCACCCACATGCGATGGGACCGAGGCAGCATGCTCAGCCGAACGTGCATATTGACATAAAAGAGGAGGACAACGTCTACGAAGAGGTCACTTTAAAAGATGGCCCTGGAAGTGGAACGTACGAAATGGACACAAGCCTCTACGAGCAGCCAGATGTGTGCTCAGATAGAGCAGGAGGTCATCAGGGCGTCGCCGTGAGTGAAATGGCCGACAATTATCTAGCATTAAATTATTAAGAGCAGGGGGGAAGACCGGCACCGCTCATGAGGTTGTGGAAGTGTTGGTTAGTACTCAATTTGTAAATGTTGTAGTGGGTTTACGATCCAACACACCGATGTCTGCTGAACTAGTAACGAATTGGCACTTTTTGTTTACATGACATGCCTTACTGATTGGTTGTGGTGGCGGCTTTAACGACAGATTTATATTTACGCGATCTAACCCCCAAAAACCTCTAATATGGATAATATTGGTGGTGAAAGCCTCCTCTGACTACCACGTGTTAAACCGTGTTGGTGCTGTCGCACGTTGGAGCCGATAGACCGGAGTCTTTCCAGAAGCTGGACTACAGAAGCAAACGAATGGTTCGGCCGTGAGCCAGCGCCGCTGAGGTCGCGGGGTTCAAACAATGGGGTCCCTGAACCATGATGCACAAATTCTCGATCGTCTTTTCCCAATCACTGGCAACTTACATTAACGTGACGTCAAAATGTCACGGAGAAATTGGTTTCACAATTTGGGCAACAATCTTCGTGTATAACGTAATTGACGGTAAGCGAATCGCTCGCACGAGCTATACAACGAGGGCAGAGTGGCCGCGCAGAGGTTAACGCAATTCACCGCGAACCTGACAACCCGAGTTCGATTCCTGGCCACAGGTTTAACACCAGTGGTGAGGCTGTGGTGAAGAGATCCTCCGCTTCACCACACCACACTGGTGAAGTATTGTCAAACAACCACCCCCCCCCCCCCCCACGTGACCAATAGTGTGAGGAGGACCTAAATTAGTACAGTAATGTTTTGTAGTGCAGTGCAGTGAACACAAACAAAGACAAAGATCTCCCGTACAGCCTTAACAGACAGTTGGGGCAAGTGCTGTTAGCAAACACCTATGAAGGCCGGCACGGCACACGAGGGGGTGGGTGGCCAGCACCACCCCCGTCCGCTTTTGTCTCCCCAGTGGCGATGTTTACACACCGCACCAGGTACTCATTTGAGGCTGAGTCGACCTAGGGGAGGCTTCGGACCGGTTCAGATAATCGTCACTGGTGTTGGTCGTGGGCAGGAATCGAAGTCGGGTTGCCGCGTTTGTAGCACAGCGTAGCGCTAACCGCTCCACCACCGCTTCCCGCAAGTACTGAGAGTATACATGCACGCACACGCGATGCAAACCCTATGAATGGCTCCTCGTGCACTGGGCCGGTCAGGAGACATCGGCCGGCCCCGACTGCGGTCAGCGATTTGGTTGGGTCAGGGGGTGGGCTGCATACAATTCGATGGGAAGCAGCAGAAAAACGACGTCTCGCATTATCACGTTGCTGTGCGATGCCGCTCGTGAGCGAGCGACCACTCGCGTGAGTTGAGAATGATGTGCCCGTGAGATTTGTGTTTTTTTCTTTCATATCGCACGCACTTCGCAAGAGTAATTACCAGGTCACGGAATCTGAAGGAGAAAAAAATGCACAAATTTTAATTCACAGGGTTGCCAAAGAAGTGGACAGTCCACGTGTTTTTATTCACAAAAACGGAAACCCAGAGTCTAAGAATAATGTATCCAAAAGTATCGGTAATTAACTATACAGCACAATGTTAAACAAATACAACTGCAATAAGGTAAAATAGCCAAATGTACTTTGTGGATGTTTAAGTTTTGAACGCAGTATTTGCTACGAATTGGCCTGCATCATCGGTTTATAAATGCACAATGTATACAGCACGCTCCGCAAACTTGTACAAACTCAGCATCTGGAGCTGAATGTTTGTGTGGGCGGAATGATTTTTCCCCGTGATAAGCTTTGACTCGGCGGACAATGTCACGGAGTTGGTTTGTTGTTGTCAAGCGGTGCCGGAAGACGATCCCGACGCAACTGAACCATTATAGAGGCGGGAGGGGGGGGGGTAAGTGGTGGGGTGCCCCCCCTCCCCCCCCCGCTGCTGCCCAAACCAAGTGAAGACGCCACGACGTCTGGGAGGAGATGGGCATTTCAATGGGGAGGAGATGGCGGGGGAAGGGGAAGTATAACGAACCTCACGAGGAAACCCTTAGGTAGGGGAGATGGGGAAAAGGATGGGGGGTAAAGGAGGACAAAGAAGACCCCTAAAATGAAGTAACATAACATGCGGCTAATGGGCGTCAATGCTTTCCTTCCACCATTCCGAGTTGCGCTCCAACTTCACCACTGAGGGGCTGCTATTCCTCTCTTTTTCGGTCCCCATCTACAGCCCCCCACCCCCCCACTAATCCGACCGCCTCACTTCAAGCTCCGTATAAAAGGGAACCACCTGGCCTCGTACTCCGTCTCCTTTCCCCGAAGCTGATGCCTCAAGTTATCCATGCTCTCGGAAGAGTTGTACCATATCACTGTCGCCATTAAGAGGGTTCGTGTTCTTTCCGCTTTACCAGCATCGTCTTCCCTGGCTACGATGTTCAAAGGTCTGGAGCAGGGCATTGTCGACTTCTCGTTCCCGTGCCAGGTTTCAGACCCCGCAGCGTCTCTTCTAGGGACGGGGAGAGGTTTCTCCCCACGCAAAGTTGCGCAGGAATCGGGTAGAGCCAAGAAGGCGTGGGGGTATGTTTGTACCATGCCCGAGTTTTTTTTTTACCTGAGATGTAACCAGGAGTTTTAACTGCGTGAAGAACGTGAATTTGGCCCTGCACTGCCAAGTACGGAGCAATGCAGCAATGGAGAGTGTGCCCTGAAAATAACAAGGGCGAATGTGCGGTGTGTTTTTTTTAGAGGTACCCCGAAAATCTTTAAAATAATTTAAAAAAACGCATAACAACCTGCCCTCGCACAGGTCAAATTTCTAACAGCGTGCTAAGAAGAGGCGACGCTACGTCTCCACGATGGCTCAGCATCCCCGCCACGTACCACCCTGGACCCACTTTAGCCTCCACTGCAGAATTGTTGCCGTGCCTTCCACAATCGCCTTTTGATTTTCGGTGGGGTTTTTTTCAACCTTTATTTTGCACTGCTCTTCATACTTGTATCGTGTATACATAGCATAATGTACGTAACATTGCAAGCTATAACGTGGGGATAAATGTGACATTCGTTGTAATAAGATAATTTACGAAGAAAACGGATGAACTGTACTGGGATATCGCTTAATTATCCCTGGAATATCGAGGGGCTCTTTTCAGCGTTTTGGTCCTTAACCTGGGGTGCACGCACCCCCTGGGGCTGCGAGATGTCCTTTCTGAGAATCAACGGGGTGCAGGCTGCAGTGAAGGTTGAGAACCACTGCTCTATATGTAGGAATTCCAGATTTCGTGTGGCTCGATGCCGATGTATTGGGAAGATTAATGTGGTACAATGTAAACCTAAATTAAATGAAATCAAATGTGTTAAACAATGACGATGTCTCCCTTCAAATGGATATGAGAAGCTGCTATAGTGCCTGCGTTAGGCCACTGTTCATCGAACTTGCCGCAAGACGGAATTCTCGCGCAATGAGCCTACAACCAGGTCCTTGTGAGCTGGGGTCATGACCTCCTACACATTTGCAATCCCATCATCAATCAATATCAATTCTCAATGTATGGTCACCTAAGAATAATTGTATGTCAATTAATTAAAAACGAGATGCAAACGATATGCTGCTGTATTTAGGAAGTAGTGACAGCTGTACAAAGGAACACGCCTGCATGCACTCACCCCGAGAAGACGAGTCAATCATATTTCAGCCTAAGCTTCACCTCCACTACATTCCATGTACAACGTAGAGAAACTCTGACTTCAAAGCATAACCACCACCTCTCTTCATATTCTCATTATACGGCTATCACTAATTCCCCATTCATTCAATCCATTTGTAGTGATTGCAACTGAGTCGCAGACGTTAATCTTTAGAGGCATATATACAAAGGGGTAACTGCCCCTTTACCAGATACAGCCTGGGGTGGTGACAACCCAGCTAACTACACTATACATAGGAGTTACAGCTACGAAGGGTCGGACCCTCACTCGGGACCCCGACCACGTGTTGATGCCTCGTAGGACGTAGAGCTTCCAGCTTGTAGAACGAAGCGACCTTATATCCTCCCGGGTCGGGGCCGGCTCCGCCCTTGGCCCCGCCCACCTTCTCGAGCGTTCTAGTTCCCTCTCGATCCCCCTCGGGAGCTCTCCCTGGACACGTGATCACCCCCCAGAGAAGGCCTGGGGCCTTTGCCTTGATCTGGAGTGTCCACAGATCACGTGTCTATGGGGATAACCAGAGTGCCATGGTCCGGGGCAACCCTGTCCCTGGGCTGATACTCTCACGCTCCCCCTTGTGGGAGCCCGCACTAGACGCCATGTGTGGTGCCTGCGCTATCCCAGCACTCACCAAGCCCCGCTAGGACTGGTACTACACCCATCTACGTGGTGTACGCGATGACGGTGCATCGCACGCCGTGCTATGCTCAAACCGGCGTCACACAGCAACCTTCCCGGTGCTGTCTGCGACGTAAGGACATCACACTTCACGGCCCTCCTGGGCTGGCACCATACAGTGACATCTCAGATGTCACTACACGTTCACCAGCATTTACTGTCATCAATTTCGCTTTCACCCAATTCACGCATCATCACAGATTCGCCCCCATTGCTTCCTCTCTCATCTATCTAATTCACCTCATGTCCACCTTTACATTCACACACTCGTTGTTATGCCGTTCTTAATTCTCTGTAAAGCGACTTGGTTAAAGCACTATGTGAATTACGTTAAGATAAGATAAGGACGTTTATAAGATATACCATTACCCAACCATCACCACCACCACCATATCGACAGGGAAGGATGCGGAGGGCAAGGGCAGAAGGCACGTGAGCATTATTCTCATTCATAGCTCCCCTACTGTGAGCCCACTTCGCTTACGCCTTGGTGTGAGTGAGGTCGCGTGGCCTCTGAGCACGAGTTGACATCGTGGTCAGGGGTTGATTGGGCCCATGATCCATCCTGTACCAGTCGTTGACAGAAGTGGCACCATAATGGGGCATCAAAAGTCGGTGTCCTTACGAGGAACTCAAATTGTGCCAGAGGAATGTGGAACTTCGGCCATTCACTCTAACCCCTTGGCGGAGATGAGCTAGGCCAGTGCTGATTTGAGTATGGAGACAATCTCGCGTAGAGAGTTGAGGGGGGGGGGTACGTGTGTACTCGGTCGGGGATCTTATGTACATATACGGTTTATATAAAACAGAAGCCCTTCTCACGGCTCAGAATCAATCACCCGCACGTATACATTTCCACAGATACAATGAGTGCCGTCCTACCAGCAATTCAGTGACCGACACGCTGACAGCACTCTTCCATGACGTCCAGCCAGCGTGGAAGAGTAGGCCAACAATGCCAGAGGGGGGCTCTGGAAGGCACCCCCTAGTCTAGCAGAGAGACGCACTTCCTACCAGCGGTGACGTTAGCAATCAGTTGCAGGGCTGCGCCTTTACATTTTTGCACAGCGAACAAAAACATATCCGTGCAAGTGTGACGCGTAACGAGGAATGTGAACAATGCGGATGGGGGCTGTTGGGACGCCCACAAGCTGGCAGTGTATTGCTGCTGTCTGCAAGCACCCCCGGGGCTCGGATCAGCAGCTCCCCGGTGTGCGAGTGTAGGGAAGACATCACCAGGCTGCTGACTCCATGGGTGACCAGGCAAGTGCGTGCACGTGTGCACACAGCGTGTGAGATCTCTTCGCGATGCTGGCCTTAACTGTTGTCAGTGTGTCAAGTCGTTATACAATGCGGTGTCGAGCCCGCGCCTGCAATCTAGACAGGCACCTCGGAGGCAACAGGGAGGGGTTGGTGGATCATGCAGATGTTGTGAAACATCTTTCCCGTGGGCGTCGACGAGCCATGCCCCCTGGCTCGTCAGAAGAAGATACAGCAAAAAAATGTGGACTCCACTCGTTCCATCTGTATGGGATCGAGTGTTTCACCCTTGCACGCGCGGGGTTTCTCCGGGCGCTTTGCGATCCTCCCATATGTATAACCGCTCGTTTATTGATTGCCCGATAACGCCTTAGTGCTGTATGGAGAGGACCGCAGAGCTTGGGAAATTTTATGCAACTGGCTAACCGTGCGGCTGCTGCATCACCGGTTTTGTCCGTAGTTCCTCCTCGCGTCTCTTGAGTCATTCTCTCGATGTGCAAGCAAGCGAGTGAACACTGCGGTGCCGCGTTACAAGTGTAATGACAATAGAACTGTGGGGGCCGACGTCCACCTCCCCGCTCCCCGTGAGCGAGCGGGGCGCGCCGTCCACCCCCTCCACTCCTCCCTCCTCCTCTTTGGCCGTCTCTCGCCACGCCCCCACCGATCGGGTGATCGTTCCCCCCGCGCCAACGCCCTCTCTGAGGGACATTGCTACTCGGCTGGCTCACCAGCGCCCGGGGTTATCTCCCCCACGCACACGTACCCCACCACACAAAAACGAATACTGAGGCGGGCACGCGCGCGCGCCCTTGCAGGCGCTTTTTTCACTCACAAAGCTGGCGCTGGCCAAAAGGAACTGCGGTGGTATGAATATGCACGTGCCCCTCCTGGTGGTTAAGCCCTAATCCGCGTGCCCACAACGCTAATGCTAATGTAAACTGAAAAGAAACAGCGGCTGTATGAATATGCACCCCCCCCCCCCTTCCCACCGTGGCTATGCCTTAATCCGCTGTGCAAACAGAGGCTAATGCTAGCGGGAAAGGAACGGCTGGGACAGGGCTATGGGGCACGCCTCACCGTTAACGCGATTTCTACTGTGTAAACGCGCTGCGTAAAGTGCGCTGTGTAAACACGCACGTGAGCGCAAGCACGCGCAAACGACGGCGGCTCTGTGTGCTGCAGTACAGGCGCCTCGCGCCTCACACTCAGCTCACTGACACCACCCCCACGCTGCAGCCCTGCGCTCGCGCCCACGCCGGGCACACCGTCTCTCCACGCAGATGCGCCACACACAGATCACTGACGCTACGCCGAGGTTCTGCCCACACACAGAAATCACACTATACCGATTTTCTGTACTAGAGTTTTTTAACGGCGCAAATGCCCGCTACCTGGAGGGGGAATATTTCGCGAGGAGAGCCGAGCCTAACTTTACCTATGACCCCAGTTACACAAACGTTCTACTACGTACCTCGTAGCTGTACTCACGGCGTCCCACGGACGCTGTGAGAGTTGGAGGGAGAAGGACGAGCGAAACCCTCGCCTATCACTGCCTCGTAGCAGCACTCGCGGGCATCACACGGATGCTGCGAGCGGCTCAAGGAGGCAGGATGGCAGGGAGTGGGTCTGGATCGCCCGGAGGTTGAAGACAACTGCTCTCACCATCCCAGGGCACCAATCTTTATTCTCTAAATATCAAAGGCCCAGGGTGATGTCATAGCGCGCAGCCAATCGGGCACTTACCCGTGCTTCCCATCATCGTCCCTCTCCACCGTCTCTACCGTGACCTAATCCCCTCACTTCAAAGGCCCAGGGTGGCATTGTACAGCGCAGCCAATTGCGTGCTCACCTGCGCCGTCTACATGAAGGGCCACAGGTTCTGCTGCTGCTGCTGCGGCCCCTCACCCATCGTCCTCCCGTGCTCATTAATTCTAACCCACTGGTCTGCCCTACTGGCCTAATATTCCACCCTCTGCCTCTCCCAGTGTTGTGAGTAACTAATTGCGGTTGGCCCAGTGAAACTTATCGTTCGGCGCCCATACAATCTTAAGCCAATTTAGGGTCACCGCAATGCAACCTGTCCTGTGAGGGTCGGCCAATCTCCTGGTACCGGGAAACCGTGGGACTCTCCCTCTAGGGGCCCTACGAATTAAAACCGGATCTGCCAGGCAACCGCCCGTCAGGACACTAAGTGGGTGAGCTGTGTGTGGGTGTGTGTTTAGTGTGGGGGCCGGAGTTTCTCCGTGGTCGTGGCACCACAGAGCCTGCATGCGGTGTGAGTGGACTTGGGGCCACTGGAGGTGGTGACAGGGGTATCAGTTGTGAGGGCGAAGGGACTGGTGGCGACGGGAATAATCGAGAAGGGAGCGTGGTCAGGTGATGGAAGGGAACGGCAGAGTCTTCCTGTGGAGCGAGCATCCAGAGTCAGCGAAAATGATCGATAAGGGGGGCGTGGCCGTGGTGGGTATATAAGTGTAGAGGTGTTAACTACGCGCTGTTGCGTAACCTGCGTTGCCACCAGGGCGGTGCAGCATTACCCCTGGGTACAACGGTTGGGGTCAGTCGAGGTGAAACGGATCGTGGCCAGGGTTTGGTGCGAACCAATCAGACGGTTCCACGTGGGAATGTATGATTGGTTCTACCTGGCCACGAAGGGGTATAAGACGGGTGACCCAACGGACCTGGAGGAGTTCGCTCCCTGCACGAAGACAGAAGACTGGGCTGAAGCCTAGCTAGGACCCTGGACCAGCCTTTCAGCCCTTCTAAGGGCTAAGGCTCGGCATACCCAGTGGTCAGGACCCACCGGGCCAGCGGTGGGTCAGATAGCCTCCCCTAGGTCCTAGCCGGAGGACTAGGATAGCGGTAGACGTGTGAGTCCCGCCAAGTCCGGAGGTTGTACCTCCTTAGGTATCAAGGAGGTTAGCGGTAGACGTGTGAGTCCCGCCAAGTCCGGAGGCTGTACCTCCCTAGGGTATCGGGTGAGGGGACCGAATATCCCTCTGTGTGTGTTAAGCGATGTATAAGGAAATAATACAATAAACAGAGTGTGCCTCCTAAAGAAGTCTGCTCGTCCTTACAACACTACAACTGGAGTCAGAAGTGGTTGGAAATGGAAACCAGAAGCTCAGCCCACGCGCGGAGCCAGAACGAAGATAATGCTGTCTCACCTCCAAGCACCGCCAGCTCCGCTGAAAACGCTGCCGCGTTGACGGCCGCCCAGCCACCGGTTGAGCAGCCGGTTGCTCCCCCTGCCATGGGGGACGGACTCAGGGCAGCACACGGCCGTCTCGCTCAACTCCTACACGCCGCGGCCTCAATTCTCGAAGAGATCAACTTGGAGGTTGCGGGCAGGCCGAGTCAACCGCCGGCAGACGTTCCCGCCACCGGCCAGGGCAGACATTTTGATTTTCCCGCCGGGGAACCACGTGATTCCGCCGGAAGCGGAAGCCAGGGGCATCCTGGGAACGCGGGGGGCCCATCACAACCCGCAACGTCATCAGCACGCGACGCTGCGAATTCAACTTTCTCAGCGGACGCCGCGTCATCACTGTACCGACACGGTACAGTAGACTCTATCGGCCGGGAAATCGCCGATCTCCGGCTCGAGACGGTACAAGCTGAGGGGGAGACGACGTCCGCCCTCCAACAACGCCTGCCCATCTTCCGAGAATTCACATCTGAAGGGGGCGATTGGGCGGCATTCCAGCGTCGCTTCCTGAGCCACCAAGAGATGGTGGGCTGGTCGGACGCACAGGCGCTCCGAGCACTACCGGCCACTTTGGATGACGACGCTCTCGCCTCGCTCCTCACCATCCCCAGGCAACAAAGGGCGACTCTTCAATCGGCCCTCCGACGGATGTCCGACGTGTACGGGCCTCCATCCGACGTCCGCAGCCGATTTTACGACAGGCGACGCCGCCCTAAAGGGTCTCCGTTGGCATTCCGGACCGCTCTACTGGCGATGGCAAGAGCGGGTTACCCTCGCATGGACGACGAGGCCATCGATGCCATCGTTCTCCAGAAGATGCTGGAGCTGGCGCGCGAGCTGCGCATCGTCATCCAAGCGGTGGACGACGACAGTATGTGCTCGCTACGAGCCGCTCGGTGCATCCACGCACATCTGCTGCTCCACACGGAATCGACCATCGCCGCCTCGGCTTCGACGTCGGAGCCTTCCAGCAGGGATGCCGAGTTCTCCCCCGACCGGGCCTTCATGGCGACCAGGTCAACGGGCCGGCGATCGTCCGACCACGCTGGTCGCCACAACGACCAGCAGCGGGGACGGCCTGCTCCACGCGGCGACGTGACGTGCTTCAACTGTGGCTGACGAGGCCACATCTCCTCTGACTGCCGTGCACCTCGACGACGCCCCTCCGCATCCCGGGGCCAGGACTACAGGACGTCCACGGCATCGCGGCAAAACCAGGCAAGTCGCGACGCCTCTCACGCTCGGCCCTCATTCACACCATACACACTGCAGCGCCCCATAAGAAGGGCTCGCGATTCGGCGTGTGATGGGGGGTATTCTGGCGTTTGTTCGCGGCCACTCGGACCTGGGCAGTGGTCTGAGTTGGCCCATAGGGTAGTCGCGGCGACGGCAGGTTCGTCCGTGGTTGTCGGATCAATCGAGGGTGTGGAATTTCGCGTGTTGGTCGATACTGGTGCGTCGGCTACGATCATTTCGGATCTGATTTACAATATACTGCCCGTACGATGCCGCCCCTTGGAACGGGTTTCTATCCCGTGTTTCGCCGCTAATAGCAGTTCACTTGGCATTATTGGGCAAATTCGGGCGCAAATTTCGATTGGAGACATTAAATTGGCAGGGCCTATTTTGGTCTCTTCTTCCCTCGCCGTGCCGTGTAGGCACTGATTTTCTCGCGAAAATGCCTATTAAGATCCTTGTAGATCAAGGCTGCATCGAACTCCCGTCGGGTCGACGGATGGCGTTCTTGCCCACACCCTCACATCCGCGCATGGCTAGTGCCTCGGTGCAGGCGTTTGTTGCGAGCACAGTTCGCATTCCACCAGGGACACAAATGCTCGTGCCCTTGCAACTTAAAAAACCGCTAGCCCCGGAGGCCTCGGCACATGGCATTTTGCTGGGGCCTTCAAACGCAGCTGCTAAGGGGTTAGATTTGGTGGCTGCACAGACCCTCGTAGCAGCCGACAGGGAGCCGTTCTTGCAGGTTTTGAATGTCGGATTGTCCACAACCGTCATTCCGCAAGGAACTGTGCTCGCTCACGCGGCCCCGGTGCCGTTGGGGACCGGAGTCGCGGGACACGTGCGTGACACGCTGCAGGTCCCACCTCCTTCCGAATCGGATGAGAGATGGTTGGACGCGCTCTGCACAGACACGGGTGATCTGTCTCATTCGCAGCGAATTAAATTGCGCGCTCTTCTGCGAGAATTTTCCGATGTCTTTAGTAAATCTAAATTTGATATTGGCTGCACCAAGCTGCTGCGTCACCACATTGATACTGGTGACGCTGCCCCGATTCGACAAAACCCGTTTCGGCTTAGCCCGGCGGAGAAACAGCATGTTAAATCGGCTGTGGATGACATGCTGAAGGCCGATATAATTTCTCCCTCCACTAGTCCCTGGGGTGCTCCAATAGTGCTGGTCAAAAAGCACGATGGCAGTCTCCGTTTTTGCGTTGATTTTCGGCGCCTAAATAAAATCTCGGTAGCGGACGCCTACCCTCTCCCTCGTATGGACGAGTCATTGAATGCCCTGGCAGGGGCGCACTATTTCTCCACCTTGGACCTTCTGTCGGGGTTTTGGCAACTCCCCCTCGACGAATCGTCAAAACCTAAGACTGCTTTTCGGACACCACAGGGCCTTTTCGAGTTTAATAGATTGCCCATGGGTCTCCACTCGGCCCCAGCGACGTTCCAGAGGCTCATGGAGCTGGTCCTCGCTGGGCTCCAGTGGGACTCATGTCTCATTTATCTTGACGACGTCATCGTCTTTAGCCGCACGTTCGGCGAACACATCGAACGGTTGCGTGCTGTCTTCTTGAAAATGCGGGCCGCTAACTTGAAATTCAAGCCGCAGAAGTGTCACCTTCTGCGTGAGTCTGTGCGCTATCTGGGCCACATAGTTAGCCGCTCGGGCATTTCTACCGACCCTGAAAAAACCAAATGTGTTCAACATTGGCCGACCCCTACATCTGCGGGCGATGTTCGTAGTTTTATTGGTTTTGCGTCGTACTACCGCCGGTTTGTTGCTGGCTTCGCGACGATTGCCAAGCCGCTCCACGCCCTTACGTCAAAAGGGGTGGCGTTTCATTGGGGGGACGCAGAACAGGCTGCGTTCGACTCCTTGCGGAACGCGCTCGTGACGGCACCGTCCCTTGCGTACCCCGATTTTTCTTTGCCATTCGTGTTGGACACCGACGCTAGCAATACGGGGATTGGGGGTGTTCTGTCACAAAAAGTTGATGGCATTGAAAGGGTTGTTGCCTATGGTAGCAGAGTCTTGTCTCTTGCTGAACAAAGATACTGTGTGACCAGACGTGAGCTGCTGGCCATTGTTTTTTTTATTCAGCAATACAGGCCATACCTGTATGGTCAGCATTTTACCGTGCGATCTGATCATTCGGCTTTACAGTACGCTCTGCGGGTTGACCAACCGTCCGGGCAGCTTTCTCGGTGGCTCGAAGTCCTTCAGGACTACGATTTCAATGTCACTTACCGTAGGGGTGCACAACACACGAATGCCGATGCATTGTCTCGCCTTCCGCCGGCTCAAAAATGTGCGTGTTTTTTGGGCTCGGGCCGTTGTAAGCCGCCACTGCCTGCGCAGGTCGCGCCTCTCACAACGGTGTCAGCCGCACTTCCCGCCGCCTCAGCGCCGATGTTGGATCATGCAGATCCAATGGCCAGTGACGATTTGCTGGGGCTAACTTTGGCCGAATGGGGTCGGCACCAGGGCGAGGACATGTCATTATTGAGGTTGCGTCGCCACGCGAATAATGCGGTTCCAAGACAGGGCAAATTTAATTCATTTGTCATGAAGCGTGGCTTGTTGATGCATTGGGATGCTGACTCGTGTCAACATAAAATCGTCGTGCCATCCGCCTTGCGATGCAAGGCCGTATGGGCGGCGCATGAGCGGTTATTGCACCTGGGTGTTCATAAGACCATTGGGTTGTTGCGGTTGCAATTTTTCTGGCCGGGCATGCTGCGCGACGTCACTGACATTTTGCTGGGATGCACCCATTGTGCGCAACGTAAACCGCCGGCTAAACCGGCATGTCCACCCCTGCAACCCATTTCGGTCTCTCGTATAAATGAGTTGGTGGCTCTCGATATTTTGGGCCCTTTTCCTACTACGCCACGGGGTAATAAGTACCTTCTGGTTGGGGTAGAGTATTTTACACGGTGGCCTATGGCCTGGGCCCTCCCCAACCAGTCGGCGGCGGCCGTTGTGGACGCCTTTGTTCAAGGCTACGTCCTGGACAAGGGCGCACCAGAACGGTTGCTGACCGATCAGGGAAGAAATTTTTCAGGAGCCTTGCTGACTGATGTGTGCCGCCTGTTGGGCACTAAGAAAGTGCGCACTTCGCCCTACCATCCCCAGACCGACGGCATGGTGGAGCGCCTTCATAGAACTCTCACCGCTATGTTATGCCATCAGGTCGATGAATCCCACCTCGATTGGGACTTGCAGGTTCCGGGGGTCCTCGCCGCATACCGTATGGCACCTCACGCGGCGACGGGATTTTCCCCGTTCTTTCTAATGTACGGCAGGGATGCCTTTCCTCCCGCCGACGTTCGGCTGGAAATCGAACAGCCACCGCAAAAGTCAAAGCTCGTTGACCACTTGCGATTCAACCTCCGTAAGTTGGCCGAGGCACGGGAGGCCGCCATTGAAAATTCGGCTTCCCGCCAAAGGGCGAATTTGCGACTGCGGGACCCTCGGTCGTACACGCATCGGTGGGCACCGGGAGACAGGGCATGGCTCCACTGCCCCCAGGTGCCGGTGTCCACGTCGGCCAAACTCCTCAGACCATGGCGAGGCCCGGTTGAGGTAGTGGAAGTCCTGCGTCCCCAATGTGTTAAAATTAGCTGGGGACGGCGTCGCTGGTGCGTTCACCCCTCTCGGTTAAAACCCTTCGTCACGCCACGCGTCCCTCCACAACACACACGACATGGGGGCCGAGTGTGCGACGCGTCCGACGAGCCAGATGTTGCCCCGTTGGTGCCTAACCCGCAGCGCAGGCGTGTCATTCCTCCTGCAGATGACGCGGGAGTGACGGCTCCATGCAGGCCACGTTCGGCCTCAATGGACCGTGGAGCAGCAGGTGTCCCCGTGGAGATGCCTAAAGGCCCACCGGATGCTCTGGCTCATCCTCCTCCTTCCCTTGTGCCGCCGACAAAGCCTGCCATCCCCTACGATGGTCCCGCGAAACGCACGCGCGCGAAATCTCGCCGGTTGTTATAATGTTTTTTTGGCATGTCTAGTGCCTTGTACATACGTTATGTTGTTAAGGGGGGTATTTATAGGGGTTTAATTGTTCTTGTTGTTCGTGAGGCACACTCACAATTCTTCTACCATTGGTAATTTCGGAGTTTCCCATTGTTGCAGCCGGGACGGCTGGAGCTTCCGAAGGAGGGGGTGATGTAGAGGTGTTAACTACGCGCTGTTGCGTAACCTGCGTTGCCACCAGGGCGGTGCAGCATTACCCCTGGGTACAACGGTTGGGGTCAGTCGAGGTGAAACGGATCGTGGCCAGGGTTTGGTGCGAACCAATCAGACGGTTCCACGTGGGAATGTATGATTGGTTCTACCTGGCCACGAAGGGGTATAAGACGGGTGACCCAACGGACCTGGAGGAGTTCGCTCCCTGCACGAAGACAGAAGACTGGGCTGAAGCCTAGCTAGGACCCTGGACCAGCCTTTCAGCCCTTCTAAGGGCTAAGGCTCGGCATACCCAGTGGTCAGGACCCACCGGGCCAGCGGTGGGTCAGATAGCCTCCCCTAGGTCCTAGCCGGAGGACTAGGATAGCGGTAGACGTGTGAGTCCCGCCAAGTCCGGAGGTTGTACCTCCTTAGGTATCAAGGAGGTTAGCGGTAGACGTGTGAGTCCCGCCAAGTCCGGAGGCTGTACCTCCCTAGGGTATCGGGTGAGGGGACCGAATATCCCTCTGTGTGTGTTAAGCGATGTATAAGGAAATAATACAATAAACAGAGTGTGCCTCCTAAAGAAGTCTGCTCGTCCTTACAACACTACATAAGCGAGATGCATGGGAGACTTAGGGCTCTTGCAGTGGGGTCTCCACCTGATGTGAAGTGAACGTGTCTTCAATAAAGTGCCATCTCAAGAGAAGTCGTCATTACACAAGTGTAAATGATCAAGGTTGCAGATTTACAACTGATGCGTTAAGAAATAAAACCACACGTGAAACTAAATATATTTAATTGGAAATGGCTTTTCCCGTTAATAAAACAAAATTAGGCATGTGTTTTGGACAGCCATTCCAACTCTACTCCTAACCTAAGACTATATACACCGATATCGCCTTTTTACAAAACAAAAATGTTAAAACGATTAAATAATAATTTTATAATAATTTGAAACAAAAAAACCTTTTCAGGGAACTCACGAACAACATTTTGTTGTAATGACCGGAAAGTTGATGTGGAGGCGTTTCTGTTGCGCTGCTGCAGGGAAACCCATGGCGCTGTACCGGGTGGACGAGGCAGCCTCAGGGGAAGCTTCTCGTCTCGACGATCTCATGGCGCGTGCCGTCGTGAAATGTCACGAACTGCGACAGGGAAATTCGATTTCGTGAATCGAAAAGTGTCCACGGAGTTGTCAATCGCGCTCAAAGCGAGCATTCGTAATTGGATGGGATTACCCGGACTGTGTTACAAGGTCTGCCGCGTAGTTCTTCATTCGCGCATTGTATCGTCGTTCAAAGTAGAAAAAGCACGCTGGTCAAAAACAACATCAAACAGTATCCACAATTGTCTGTCGGGGCTGTGAATGGGAGATTTAGCACCGAGCCAGGCTTGCGTGGGGAGAGGATGAACACTCAACAACGCTGCGCTCCCAAGCACCTTAGACAAACCTCCAACAGCGTCAAGTAACGTGCGGATTGCGTCCAGCAGAACACATTCCCTCACACGATGAACAACTACTCGTACAAACATTACCTTCACATCCAACACGCGTGCAGCATCGTGATGATGTTTGTTTGTTCTATCAGCCGTCAATCTAAACTCCATAGCGATGACGGTGAATCTCGTGCACCGCTTGCATACCTGTGTAGTGGAGTAAATGATACGCATAGGAATTGGCCACATACAGTAAATACAGACATACAAGGAGAGTGGGTCACATGAGGTCGAACACGTGGTCGAGTCACGGGTGGCGTAAACAACCCAAAGTAATTAAGGGAGTCGTGGCACGAGGGCTGTGATTGGTCGAGAGGCTGTTAGCGTTAAGTGGCGGCGTCTCAAAGTCTGACCGAGGGGACAGGTGCGAGCTGGCGGGAAAATGCCAGCGAGCCACGTGGCAATTAATTAAGGCTAATTGGAAAGGGGATAAAACGCTAGGTGCTTTGAACGGAGAGGGGAGTTGGTGCTGGGCAGTTGTTGGCGAGAGGTGGAGAGATACGAAGAAGAGAGCTGGCAATGTTAGGGAAGAATAGATAGAGAGCCGAACCCAAAAGACAGTAAATAGCGATAGGGAGAGTTAGCGTTAGCGGAGATAGATAGAGTCACTGTGTGTGAATAGACAGGCAAGTCACTGTGTGTGCGGAGATAGATAGAGTCACTGTGTGTGCGGAGATAGATAGAGTCACTGTGTGTGAATAGACAGACAGGTCACTGTGTGTGGAAGGGAAGTCACTGCGTGTGAAGAGATAGCGGCGACACTGTGTGTGAGGAGATAGAGGAAGAGCCACTGTGTGTGGAAGAGGATGCGCGGACGATGCTGAGGTGAATCGGAGTGTCCGAGTTGGGGAAGAGGAGAATTACTGTGTGTACGGAACGATGGAATAAAAGTGACGGTGGAAGAAAGACGGTTGTCTTCCGAGTGAATTCACGGCACTACACCTGTCAACCCCTTATCAGTTGCGCTACTTTATTACAGACCAATTTAGACCTTCTTGGTAACCCCGTGCCCTTATAAATATCAACCTTCATCCTACAGAGTCCCATCACAAGAGAGAAACACGAACAAATGTATTTGTTGCTGCCCGTATTGAGGCGGCTATCTGCCATATGGACCTGAACACTCAATTTCCATGTACAAGAATACGGGTAAACCGTATGGGTGGACAGGTGTGCACTTGTTTAACTAGCTTGGAACACAGATGCAGTTCCCCAGCCAGCATTGCGAGGAGATCGTGCGGTTGTTTGTGTTGTAAACGCAGTACAGTATTAACGCTCTTTCTTCACAGCCCCCCCACTCCAGTAATTTTGTGAATTGCCACGACTCGGTACCAGCATTCAAACCCCACGAGCCACCGGTTCGTTTCGCCTGGCGCGCGCTGCCCCTGCCTTATCGCCACGCAGCGAAGCCCATCGCGTGCACGAAGCTCTTCTGCAGACCATCAACTCAACAATTGTGACCATTACCAACCAATAGCATTCTCTTTGCAACGCACATGAACTCGTTATTAGTCATCCGAGTTGTATGTTTTGGGACAGAGCCATCGTACCATACAGGTACAGAACCAACCCTGCGCTAGGGACAGAGCTAATGTTGTAAAGTAACATTCAATGTTTGTCTCTGATCATAAGAAATATTCACCATTTTCGACAAGCAGGTTCCCTTGCCTTTCACATACATTCTGAGTCGCGGCAAGCAGCTGCCCAGACAAAGGAATAACAGGGACGTCCTCTCGGTATAAATTATTGTAAACAGGTGGGATGGTTGAAACAATCATCCTGCGATGCATGATAGCGCAGATAAATAATCATGCACACGAGAGGACTTAATGTGACTCACAAAATAGAAACCCCTCTCAACAGCAAATGTGCTTGGTGGTCCTGCATTGGTGTTCTCTTACTCTGGTGTGGATAAGTGGTGTCGAGCCGTTCTTTATGACATTGCCTGTTTTGCATGCACGTTCACCAGCAGGAGGCACGGCGGTCGCCTGAATGCACGCCACAATGTTGCCGCTTCTCTTGCTGTGACACAATCACAGCCGTGCTGGGAAGAAAGCACAGCGCCGTGGCTGGGAGACAGCAAGGGAAGCAGCAGCAAGAGACGTCAGCCCAGGTCTGGGCAGCGCAGCCGATCGCGCCGCCCCGAGTGAGTGCGCAACCGGCCACGGCTCACCAGGTCATCCCGCGCCAAATCACGATTACGCAACCCCACGACTTCACGCAACCCCACGGCTTCACGCAACCAAAACTGGGGCCTCAGTTTGTGGCGCAGCCGGGGATGGGATGCCACGTCATCACACAAACCATAATGCTGCCCCCCGCCACCCAACCTGGCACGGATGTCGCCGCGCCAGTGACCCTTCCCCAGATGCCACGAAGCGCAGTGGGCGCAGAAGTGCTGCACGCGTGGCGCCAGGGACAGGAGCTGACGCCTCCGGGCAAGGTCAAGTTTTCGGAGCTGATGGTTCCGAGGCAGCGTGCTCGTCCGAACGTGTACATCAGTACAGAAGAGGAGTCCAACCTCTACGAAGAGGTTGATTGAGATGATGGCCCTGGTGGAAGGGGCTGACTCGAATCTAACCTGGACATAATTACAGCAGGGGGACACTGGCACTGACTGCGTTCCAGGCCATGCACGTGTGTGTGAGATTGTGTCGGTGTTGTTGTTTGTATGGGGAGCGGTGGCGTAGTGGTTAGCACTCTGTGCCACGGACCGGGCGACCTGGGTTCCATTCCCGCTCACGCCCAACACCAGCGACGATGATCTGCACCGGTCCTGGGCCTCGCCTAGATCGACTCAGCCTCAATTGAGTGCCTGGTGTGGTGTGTAAACATCGCCACTGGGGAGACAAAGGCGGCCGGGCGTGGTGCTGGCCACCCACCCCTTCGAGTGCCGTGCCGGCCATCATAGGTGCTCGCTAACAGCACTTGCTCCTACAGTCTGTTAAGGCTACACGGGGGATCTTTGTTTTGTTCTTTGTTGTTGCTTGTGGAGTTGACGGCTTGGAGCCTGATGAGGATCTGGGATTCAGAAGTAAATGAGTGGCTCGGCAAGTCAGTGTGTGACAGCATGTGTCAGAGGAGTCAACCAGCATTGCTCATATCTCCGGTTCAAAACAATGGGTTCATACCCAAGGTTTCATTCCAGTTCTCAGTTGCATTAGGCCAGTCACCATTGACTTGGTGCCTGGTAAGCTGTGTACTGCATGAGCTCCAATAAAATATACAGTGACTGTTAAATTGATGTTACGTGAATGTCAATCGACTGACAGGAAGTCGGTAATGTTTGGTGACTGTTGATTGAGTTGTTGGTGGTAATGAAGAAATGCACAATTAAGACTGATTAACAGGTAGGCTTTCGCGACCAATATCATCCACAATAATTTTTTTTGGGTTAGAGCGTGTAGAAATATAAATGTGTCGTTAAAACCCGCCACCACCCGACACAGCCAACACCCCCCCCCCTCCACTTTGCGCAAGAGCGCACACGTGTTGTCATCACATCTACGCCTCTATTTAAGGATTTGTGGACTTCTCCACAAATCTGGCTGTTGCCTGAGGAAGCTAGTTGTACTTACTGGCGAAACGTCGTACTCAGATTGTAAATGTTGTGGCTTGGCTCTCCAACACACTGGTGTGCTGTACAAGTAACGAATTGGCACGTTCTGTTTAAGTGACAACTCTTACTAGTTGGCTGTGTCAGGTGGTGGCGGGTTTTAACGACACATTTACGCGATTTAACCCAAAAAAACCTCTAAGACTGATATAAAAGTTGATTTCAAAATATAATTGGGAATGAAATATGAACACTGGCACTCAATCCCATAACTGAGGAATTCAGCTGCGTTGACGTGTCGGGTATCTCCGATCGTTATTGTAGATACACAATGCGCCCTTCTGAAGAGGACTATTGAAATAGTTTTGCCGCTTGACAAACCCACCCCCTGGTGGTCAGCTGTTGTCGAGTAGCCCGCTTCTCCGGAGGACAGAACACATCGCAGTAGACTGCGATGAGTAGACCTCCCCCCACCACCTCTCGAAATAATTCATGACGGGAGAGGGGACACGGTGGACCGCCTACACTTGGTGCCGTGACTCGGATTTTGTTTGAGAGACATTGTCATTTGGCTGCTGAGGGCTCACTGCACGTGCGTTTGGCGTTATTGAACACGCACAATTGTTTTCAATTGTGCGTGTTGAATGGCAGGTAAAATGCAACAAGGGACACCAGTAACGCATACAGGGTTTGCAGATGTGCGACGGTTCAGCACCTGGGACACCTAAGGATACTGGCGAGGGCGTAGCGACAGTATGCCATTCTGGAGACCCACAGGGTGCTGGTATGCTGGGTGACCCTGGAAATTTGGTGGGTGATCACCATTCGAAGTTAAGAATTGTGCCCAATGTTTCCTCCTACATCACTGTTAATCATTTTCGTAAAATGCCGTTTAATTACATTTTCCCTTTATTACCCACATTTTTCCTTTCAACGTTTCCTTCCCCTGTCACCTTGCTAGTGAGATTAATAATTTTGATGGACCAACAAGGGTTGTAAGGCTCAGGCAGAAGAGTGCCCACGTTCTTTGAAGTAAATAAGGCACCACACTTGACGAAGGGGATACCGGGGCTTGATTACCCCTCTCGAGGTTCTCCAGACTCGTGGATCGAGTAGCTACCAAGTTGTCAAAAGGACACAGAATTATTGCGGTATACTCGGGACCAGATGCTGGGTCGTCTCGTTCCGGTGCTGTAGTGGAAAGGTCTGAATGTTTTTTGTACGGGAGTGCCACAATTAGTGTGATTCTGGAGGGGTGAATGTTGCCGGTGTGAGCTCACCCGTGATTAGTCACGCCGTGATTAATTGAGCACTCTGTAGCATATTGGAGCCTAATAAACTATTTTGCATAGCTATGGGTACACAGGCGCCAAGTATTATTCTAAGTGAATGCGCTGGTGATCGGGGGATTGGACCCTAAGCCCCACGTGCACTGTAGAGTAGGAGGCACACTCCCAATTTAGATTTGGGCGGACTCGGTGCCTGATAAGCTGAATATTACACGAGCTCCTATAATACATAACCGTTTAATT